>NW_005354673.1:4661373-4670565 GCF_000412655.1 Myotis brandtii
GAGCATGGAGCGCCCCGAGCCCGAGCTGATCCGGCAGAGCTGGCAAGCGGTGAGCCGCAGCCCACTGGAGCACGGCACCGTCCTGTTCACCAGGTGAGGGTGGCCCCGAGCCAGGGCGGGCAGGGGACCTGGCCAGGAATGGGTTCCAGGTGGCTGGCGGCTCCAGAGGAGGGAAAGCTGACTGCTGCCTGTGCACCGGGCGCCTCCAGATGTGCGCACAGGAGCCGGCCCAGGACCCCTTCTTGCTTCCCGCGGCACATCCGGCCCAGCGAGGCTCTCGGGGCGGAGTGGGTCCTCTCCGGAACCTCCTTACACTCGGGCCAGCAGACACCACCCCAGGCGCTGGCCTCCTCCCGGCTCTGCTCCTGAGTTTGTTCCTGGGATGTTGCAGCTCCAGGGGCGCCCGCCGCTGCCAGTAAGGGGAAACCGCCCGTGTGGGGAGGGGGCGCTGGGTGCCTGGCTGGCAGAGCACAGGGTCCAGGCCCCAGGAAAGTGCACTTCCACCAACTAACAGGGGGATCAACCTTTCCCAGGAAAAGACCAGGCTAGGACAGAGAACCCCCAGGTGGGGGAGGACAGATGCCCGAGTCTCACCGCCTGGAAGAGGGGTAAAGGGGGTGCCAGCCCCTAACGGGGAGGAGGAGTCAAATCTTCAACCTCAGCTTGAGGGTCTCTAACCACTCGGCCATCACAATGAGGCACGGTTTCCTTCCACCAGAGTTTTTCCTAAGCCAGCACAGAACTTCTGAGGAAGCTTTTGCAAACCCCAATCCCCAACCCCCCAGCCCTCCCCCCAAAATGGAAAGAAATTCACAGAGTTACCCAGAACCCAGATGCGCCCTCTCAGATGTGGCTGAGAGCTTCTGCTTTGTGTCTCCCGGCTTTCCCCTGCTGACTCAGGCCCCCTCTGTGGTTCCAAACTGTGTGACCCTAGGGAAGCTCCTTAACCTCTCTTGGCTTCTGTTTCCTCCATAAAATGGGTAAGGAGTTCTTAACTATTATTATCATCCTGGCCAGAGCCCCCTCAGACACATACGACTAGGAGATTCTGACCCCAAAATGGGAAGGGTTGGGGGAAGAGTGAGAGCGAGAGCCTTTTTCCAGGCTTTCTGTTTGAGAATCCCTTCTTGCCCCAGTCCCCTCAACATGCTGGGTCCTATGAGTGGCCTGGGGACCCGTGTTCTTTCTAGGAAGGGGGTTCTGGCAAAGCTGGTGAAGGGGTCAGTACCAGGTTGGAGGGTATGCTGTCATTTCCGGCCAAACCTCTGGCCCACCCCAACTCCCACGGTGGCAGCCAGGGCTCGCGGGGCTTGCTGGGGCTAACACCCGGGGCTGACTCGGGCCTCCCCCTGCAGGCTGTTTGACCTGGAGCCCGACCTGCTGCCCCTCTTCCAGTACAACTGCCGCCAGTACTCCAGCCCCGAGGACTGCCTCTCCTCCCCCGAGTTCCTGGACCACATCAGGAAGGTGAGGGGAAGGATGAGCTGGGGTGGCCTCCAGGATCCAGCAGGCGCCTTCCCGGGAGAGAATGAGGGACATGGGGTAGTGAAAATGACTGGTTTTCTGCCCCAGGCCTGGGCTTACTGCCCTTCTGCTCCTTGCCCTCTGCTCTGAGCTGGACCCAGTCTGGGCCAGTCAGCCTTGTGCTCAGCCAGCTGGTCCCAGCTCTGTCATTGCCCTGGACCTCCTCCCTGGCTCCTTTGGGTGGTGCTGGCGCTCATCTACTAGGGGCCGTCCGTCTGCCTGTGAAAACCAAGCTGGGTTTTCTTAGAGTCTCTCCCAGGGCCTTGCTTTCCCCTCGTCCCAGGCAGACAACACTGTCCCGCAGGCATGTTTAGGGCTTTGAGCCCCTCAGAGGCTTCTCTCACCATGTCGGCCATCACACATTGAACACCTACTGTATACAGACACAGGTTGCTTTCCATTTCTCATGACTCTCTTACCTCTAGTCGGGACCCCCAGGCTCTGGACTGTGGGTGTGAGCAGGGAGATGGCTCTGCCTGTCTCACTGCTACCTTGGCCTTGACAGGTGATGCTCGTGATCGATGCCGCAGTGACCAATGTGGAGGACCTGTCCTCGCTGGAGGAGTACCTGGCTGGCCTGGGCCGGAAGCACCGTGCAGTGGGTGTGAAGCTCAGCTCCTTCTCGGTGGGTAGAGGGGCTCCTCTCTCTCCTGAGCTCCTGACCTGAGGCCACCACTCTCTCCCGGTCCTCCCTTACCTCCCCCTTCCTATACCCTCACACGACTGGGCAAGGGACCTGCATCTGTTACACACGTGCTGTGTGATCCTGGTGCTGCCTTGACCTCTCTGAGCCTCCAACTTTTCTTCTCTGGAGTGACTTCTCTTAGAACAATAGAACGTCAAGGAGCCTGTGGGATTAGCCGGTCTGCTCAGTTTTCTGTTCCGTGTATAAGACCATCTCAAACCAACAATGATGCCTAATTTCTCTGGGCTCTTTGGGGTGGTCCTTCTGTTCCATGTGGTGTGGCTAGAGCCACTCATGCAGTGCATTCAGCTGGAGCTCGGCTGGGGATGGAATGTCCAGGGTGGCCTGGCATCCTCGGGGTCTCTCTCCCTGTGGCCTCATCACTCGGTGGTCTGGCCCAGCGTCTGTCCAGCGCAGCAGCTGAGTTCTAAGAGGGAGTGTTCGAAGAGGTCAAGCCCGGTGTGCAAGTGCTTTCCCAGACTCTGCTTGCACTACTCTTGCTAATGCCTCATCTGGCTAACAGCCCATGGGCCAAAGCCAGTTACACAGCTGAGCCCAGTGTCAAGGGGGAGGATCCCTACTCAAGGTGGGGTTCACTGGGGCACTGACGGGGCCGTCTACCACATAGGCCAGTCATCCTGCCAGATGGTAGGCACTGGAGGACGGGGCCGAGTTTGTCTGGCGCTCTCCATCTCCCGCGCTAGCACAGTGCCTGGTCTCCAGTGGACAGTCAGTAAATATTTGTGGAATAAATAAATCGTATTTTATTATGACTAAACACGAGAGCCATTATTATTGTTGAAGGCTTACTGTGCGCAGATGCTATACTAAGCTTTTTATAGACGACCTCATTTAATCATTTCAACAACCCAATGAATCAGAACTTTTTTTTGTTTTACTTTCTTGGTTTAATGGATGAAGCAACGGAGGCTCAGAGAGGTGACATAACTTGCTCAAGGTCGCAGTTCATAAGTGGTGGAGTCAGAAAGTGAACCGAGGCCCAGCTGGTTACAGAGCCCGGGCTCTTCACGCCACGAGTGCTGCCTTGCAGAGGAGGAAACAGGCCTGTGGGCAATGGCTCTGCTTGGTCTGAGCTGAGAGTCCCAGGCAATGCCTCTGCCTCACTCCTTGGGTGGTTTCAAGGCTGGGAGTGGGGTGAAAGGCTTTGTTCACTATAAAGGCTCACTTTAAGGGGGAAAGTGGGTGCAGTGTGGTACCCAAGGATTGGGGCAGAATCCTGCTCAGAAAGCATGAACCCTGTGCAGGAGAGAGGAAAGGCCCAGGAGCCCGTCCCAGCCCCAGGCCTCGGTTTTCTCACCTGTGGAATGGAGTGATGCCTTCCTGCCTTGGGAATGACAAGGTGCTCCTTGCCTCTGCAGACGGTGGGCGAGGCCCTGCTCTACATGCTGGAGAAGTGCCTGGGCCCTGCCTTCACACCAGCCGTGCGAGCAGCCTGGCGCCAGCTCTACGGGGCCGTGGTACAGGCCATGAGTCGAGGCTGGGATGGCGAGTAAGAGGCATTTTCTGCCCAGCAGCCTCCACCTGGTGGCCTTCATCTGTCTGTGTCTGTCTGTTGGTCTGTGTCTGGTGTAGCCTTGTCCCCTTGACCATACTGCAGGGGTGATGGAGCAGGACTGGGCCCCCGTCCCACCCCCACTTAAGTACAGAGGGGTGTGCCTTTCCTCTAGGAAAGGGCTTCTGGATTTCCCTGCACCCCAGTGGCTTCTTCCCTGCCTCCTTCTCTCCCTCTGGTGTCCCTTCTTCTTCCGTGAGGAGAAGCAGCACTTTGGGGGCATTGACGTCCCGGGTCCAGGGAGGTATTGGGCTTTGAGAGAAGGGGCTCTTCTGTCAGCCACCGTTCTGGGGTGAGCCTGGGCCCAGTCGGGGGGTGGGATGGCTGAGCTCAAGGCACCTTTTGAATGCTTTCCTCTCCCAGGGTGTTTGCTTTTCACAAGGAAAGGGAAGGACAGCTTTAGCCTTCATGGTGGAGTCACAGGCAGGTCATCAGGAGAACCGCTGAAGGGACAGGTGACATGGCTCATGAGGGGCTCATCAGGGTCTCAAGAGCCTACTGAGATGTCACTGCAGTCTCTCCCCTCCCCTCACTCAGCACTGTGGTGGCAGCTCCCTTACCATCTCTCTGTAGGAACCAGCTAGCCAGCCAGGGTGGGGTGGGGCTGCGGAAGGCCAAGGAAGGAGGGACCACTTCATTCAGAGAGACCTGAGTCTGGGCAGCTCTTCCTAACCACCCACCCCAGCAGGGCCCCGTCTCATCTCCTGACCCTCCTTTCTGCCTCTACCTGCACCCAACGGTGGGCCCACAACTCCCCAGCTTTCATGCCCGGTGTGCGCCCTACTCAGGTGGGTGGATAGATGAGAAGGCAGTGTGAGAGGCCCTCTACCCTCGCCCTGAGCTGTCTGCACTTTATCTTTTGTTCTGTGCTGTGGTTGTGTAAACTCATGAGGAATAAACCTCTTCTGTGTGCCTCTCTGACCCTCTGGGACTGGTCTTTTCTTGGGTGTCAGCTTGTACCGGATGAAGCTGCAGAGTGATGGATGTAGGACAGGGCAGGAGTTTGGGGTCAGGAGGGCCAATGTGAGAACAGGTAAAAAGAAGGGAGGGGCCTGGGGAAGCCAATGGTGGAGATGGAGCTAGGGGTCTGTGGTGCCTGGCAGGGCACCAAATCCAGTTCTTCTTCCACCGGGGCATAGAGCTGGACTACGTTTCCCAGCCTCCCTTGCAATTCGATGGTTCATATTAACAAGTTCTGGCCCATAGAGCGTGTGGACATGTATGCTATTCCCAGACCTGGCCCCCCAGAAACTGCCTGGCAGGGCACTAAATCCAGTTCTTCTTCTTCCACCTGGGCATAGAGCTGGACTATGTTTCCCAGCCTCCCTTGCAATTTGATGGGTCATATGACCAAGTTCTGGCCCATAGAATGTGTGGACATGTATGCTATTCCCAGACCTGGCCCCCCAAAACTCCTGCATGCTCCTCTGTGCTCTGTCCTCTGTCTGCTGGCTTGATGCAGACTTCACAGCGACCTTGAGGACCATGTGTTGAATATGGCAGAGCCACTAGGTGAAAGGAGCCTGGATCCCTGAATCACTGCTTGGAGGAGAGAACCCACTATTCACAAGTGCCTGGTGGGGCCAGGTACTTCTCCAGGAGGTAGAGCAGGCACTCGCCCATTTTGAATTTTACAGGAAAGAGACATACACTACTATTGTGTTTGTACCATGATACATTTTGGGGTTGGTTTGTTACAACACATGCCCATGCTAATTCAGATCTGAAGTAGGTCATTGGTCAGGGACCTGGGAGCGCCCACCTGCTGGTGGACAAGGTGAGGCCAGGGAAAGGAATGGGCCAGATGCCAAGACAGCAGCAAAGGGCACCAAAGACTCTGAGGATGTCTTGTAGATCCTACTCGGAGGGGAAGGTACCAATCCCAGGGGAAGGATTTTAAGGGCAGTAAATGAGTTAACTTGGAATAATATACACTGGAGTTGAAGAGCAGGGGTGTGTGTGTGTGTGTGTGTGTGTGTGTGTCAAGGATTTTAAGGACAGTAATTGCGTTAACCTGGAATGTACATTGGAGTTGAAGGGCAGGTGTGTGTGTGTGTGTGTGTGTGTGTGTTCAGGAGGCTCAGGCAGATAGGGGTAGAGAGTTAGCCAGGGCCTGGGGAGGGAGCAGCATTAAGAGTGGGCATATCATGAGTCAGAGAAAGACAAATACCATATGGTCTTGTTTATATGTGGAATCTAATGAACAAAATAAAATGACAAATAAAATAGAAACAGAGGCATGGATACATGAAACAGGCTGATAACTGTCAGACAGGAGAGGAACTGGAGGCTGGATGAAAGAAGATGAAGGGATTAAGCAAATATGACACAGACACAGACAACAGTATGGTGATAGCCAGGAGGATAGGGGAGTGGAGGTGGGCAAAAGCAGGGGCGGGGGCGGTGATTGGGACAAAAAGAGACTTTATTTGGGGAGATGACTGCACGATGCAATGTGTGCAGATGATGTTTTGTTGAGTTGTACACTTGAAGCCCGTATGGTTTTGTGAACTGTCACCCCAATAAATTCAATAAAAAAGGAGTAGGTATCATATCAACAGGTTTGGGGTTAACCCCCGACATGCTCCTGGCCTCCAAGGTGTGGAGTCCTAGAGCTGGGCTGTGAGTGGCTGCAAGGGCTGTACCCGGGCCACTGTCCTCACCCTGAGGCTTCAGTTTTCTCAGCCAAGACCACGTTGCTGGTGCCAGCAGACCCCCCAGCTCCCAGCTGGGCTTCAGGGACCAGGCCTGCCAGGCGGGGTGACTGCAGACAGTGGGTCTGGAGCATGTTAGGAATGTGTTTCCCCTTGTGGAACCGAAAGCATTTTTTCCTCAAACCCCACTCTCCACGGAGAGAGGGCCTCTTCCACCGTGAGATCTGGTAACAGCTCAGGCTCAGGCCCACAGTTCTCGAGTGTTTGACACTCACTCAAGTGACCGGGGTGACCTGGCTTCGGCAAGACCAAGCACTCTCCTCTGACCTGTGTCTTGAGCCATCCCAAGCATGATTGCTTTCCGCCTGTCTTAAAGGCTACCCTTCTGCTTGTGCACGTGTGCATGCATGTGTGCGTGCGTGTGTATGTATGTGTGAGTGAGTGTGTGTGTGTGTGGTGGGGGGAGTAGTTCCTTCCCTCTCTCAGCCCTATAATCCCTTCTCTCTCTCTCCTGTATTCCGCCTCAGTTTATCCATTCACGTGTCCCATCTTATGCAAAGAACTGCCTTGCCCTACACCCCTCTTCTCTCCCCAGCTCCCACCCTGTTACTTCCTTTGTAGCAAAACTCCTTAAAAGAGTTGTCTTTCTTGGCAATTTTTCATTTCCTCACTCGTATGAGCAAATGGGAACCTATTTCAACCAGGCTTTCATCCTCACCCTAATCTGTTCCGGTCAAGGTCACCAACAACTTTATCCTGCGAAATTCAGGGTCATGTCTCCGTCCTCATCTTGCTCTTCTGCTCAGCAGCGCTGGGAAGAGTTGATCACTCTTTCCTTTATTTTTAAATGTTTTATTATGGAAAAGTGTTCACATACACAAAAATCAGAGCCTCATGAATCTCCATGTACCCTTCACCCAGCATCAGTGGTAAGCGCTCAAGATCTCCCCTGGCTGGAGAGTCTTAAAGCAAATCCCACCTTCCTGGTCTTTCACCAGTAGCGTCTTCCATATGAACTTCTAGCTGATACGTTGTTCACCCCTTAACCCATTCCGTCAACACACCTACCCAGATGAACAGACTCTCCTCAACCTCCCCTAATGCCCCGTGCATATTTGAAATCCCCTGATGTCTTTCTGCAGCTGGTTTGTTCAACCCAGGTGCAACCAAGGGCCACCGATTGCATCTGGTTGTGTCAAACCTTCCATTCTCTACACCCTCTCTCCCATCCCCCATACCTTTGATTTGTGGGAGAAACCAGCTTGTTTGCCTAACGGCCTGTCCAGCATTCTAACTTGGCCGGTGCTTCTCTGTGGCACCTTTGAACTCATTCTTGTGTGCCCGGAGTTTACTGTCAAGTGTGCTGGAGCCGGGGCCCCCTCCTTCCTTTTTGAGTTCCTTCCTTTTCCTGGCTCTAGGGACACAGGCTCTCCTGGTTTTCTTCCTTCCTCGCTGCCACTCCACTCCTCCGGCTCAGTCTTCCTTTTGAATTCTCCTCCCGCTCCCTTGGATCTCCCCTGACCTCCACTTGCTCCCACTGAGGTTTCAGCCGATCCCTGCCTTAAACACCATCCATGCTGGTCAGAGCAGCCCACCCGTCCTCGGATGCTCCAGATCTGTCCCCTGCGTGCAGCCCTATGTGCCCACATCACACCTCACTCCCAAGGAGCTTGGCCCGGATCCTCCCTCTTCACTCACTCCCCTCCCCCTCCCCTGCTTTATTTTTTCTCCAAAGCACTTATCCCTACCTGACGTCCACTATATAAATTCTTTTTTTAATCCTCACGCCAGGATATTTTCCCATTGATTTTTAGAGAGAGTGGAAGAGAGAAGGAAAGACAGAGAGAAACATCGAGGTGAGAGAAACACATAGAGTGGTTGCCTCCTGTTGGCACCCCGACCAGGGCCCAGGCCAGGGAGGAGCCTGCAAACCGATGTACTTGCCCTTAACCGGAATCAAACCTGGGACCCTTTGGTCCACAGGCCAACTCTCTATCCACTGAGCCAAACTGGCTAGGGCTCCACTATATACATTTATCGTGCTGATATCGGTTGCATTTGAAAAGGGAAGGCTGACAGTTCAGTTCGGCCCCTTTGAGCTCTGCGTTTGGAGGGGAGGGAAGAGGTAGCCAGAAGTGACCCTGAGGCCTGGTGTGTGGTGTGGCCCACACAGTAGTACTTACTGCAAAGTAAGATTACAGAGGAGTTGTGCTGGGTACTAATCCCTCATAAGCCGGAGAGCAAACGTTTGTTTGGGCCTAACCTTTGATTACCTACTAGGTACTCCCTGGAGGCAGAGTGCAGGAGGGTTCCCGGCCTGAGGGCTGTAATTATTTCCAGGCTGCAGGGCCACACCCTCCCCAGGTGAGACACAGTGTGAGGTGCTGAGACCAGCTTCCCCCATTCCAGGGACTCAATTCTCCCGGCACAGGAGTCACCTGGGGGGCTTGTGTAAACTAGGTGTGCCCAGGCCCCACCTCAGAAAGTTTAGTTTGTCCTGGACCTGGGGTTGTTGAAATCTCCAGGAGGCTCATTTGCAACCAGGATGGAGAGCCCAGCTTTGGCGGCTTGAGAGGGGCCGGGCTGGTTGTCAAGGCTGGAGGATAGTCAAGTGTCCAGGAATCATCCTCTGCCGAGAAAACCTGTGGGCTGCCTTCCCACAAACAGGCTCCCCCATGCCTGCCACGGAGCGGGCTGAGACACCTGGAGATGGGCCCGCATGGAGGTCACTGGATGGACCTGAGTCTCCCCGCACC
>NW_005354673.1:4670578-4671550 GCF_000412655.1 Myotis brandtii
TGGGAGAGTGCTGGCCCTGGAGGGCCTCCAGGACCCAGGCTCTCCTGCCTCCTTCCCAGCCCCGTGGAGCCCAGGGCCCTCTTAGGCAAAAGCCATCAACCAAGTGTCCTGGGCCTCCCTCTTGACCTGTCCCCGAGTCCCATCCCCTGCCCAGCCCCACCTTCCAGGCCTCCCGTCTTCACGGCTGCTGAGGACAGAGGAGACTGACCGACCCCACTCTCCCTTCAGGACTTAGCGCGTGAGGGACCACAGCCTCCCTCTCCAGCTTCTCTCTTTCTACGTCTGTCTCTGCCTGAGCAGAGTCCCCTGAGAGGTCTGCTGGACCAAGGAACGGCCCGGGGCGGCAGGGGGGACCCTGAGCCTGCCGGCCCCTGGAAGGAGACCCTGAGAGGCAGCTGTTGGGGTGGGAGTTCAGGGTCCCAGGAGAAGGCCCTTGTTCCCACAGCAGCCGTCAGCCCCACCCGTTCCCAGGCAGCCAGGTGGCCGTCATACTTCTCCGTCCCCTGAGGCAGCCCTCGTGCATTGCATCTGATTGACGTGGAAAGATGGCTCTGAGGGGAGAAGGGTCAAGGGCATGGGCCCTGCCCAGGCCCACTGGCGGACTGACAGGTGCAGGAGAGGGCCCAGGGAGGCCGGAGACAGCCCTGTGCCCGCCCGGGAGGCTGCCTCGGTCCCCGGCTGGACCTGCTGTGTTCAGTCATGAGGCAGAGCAGCCAGCCTCCTGCCTCCTGCCCCTCCTTCCTGGATGAGATGACCATCCCAGGGTCATCAAGCGGCGAGAGGAAGGCGAGAACCCTGGTGTCCTCGGCCAGGATGCACGGCCCAGGGCAGGACACTTTTCTCCTCTTTTCCTTGGTACAACAGCAGACAGGACGAGCACTGGCTAGAGGGTCTTTCTTAGCCTGTTCAGGCCTGACCTGCCAGCCCACACACCTAACACCCAACCTCTCCTCCACCTCCTCCTGCCCCCCC
>NW_005354673.1:4671588-4679597 GCF_000412655.1 Myotis brandtii
ACCCCCCGCCCCAGGTGCAGCCCCGAGCCCTCCTGCCTCGCTTTCTGGGGGCTTCCATCTGAAATCCTCATTGTGTTACATCCGGTTTCTAGTCTGGCCAACAGCCTCTCAGGGCCCAGCCCTCACCCCGGGGCTCCTGCTGCCCAGGGAGGCTGCCGAGGGCTTGCTGGGTAGGTCACAGAGCAGAGTTCTTTATTGCTCAGGAAGCTCTCAGGGGACCCCAGCAGAAAGAATGGGCAGATTCACGTCCCCTCTCTTCAGCAGACCAGGCGCACTTGTCAGGCCTTGCCTGGGAGGACAGGGGCCACCATAGGCCTCAGGGGGAGGGGGTCCCCAGGGGCCAGAGCCATGAAGGTGTGGTGCTCCATCCCCATGAGCTCATTCCTTCCAGGTGGAGGGAAGCCGCTGGCGGGGTGGGGCCAAGGCAGAGACACAGGCAGCAGAGGTTGGGAGGACTGTTTATTCAAGGCACGGTCACAGCATTGATAACAAGAAGGTTCGGCATTCTGGCACATTCCTTCAGTGGTGTGGCCAAGGGAAGTCATACCCCTCACGTGGGTCCCCAGAGGTGGCAATGCTGCTGATAGGCACTTGGCTTCCAGAAGCGTCTGAGGAAGGGGCAGGCGTGGAGCTGCTCTAGGCTGAGTGGGGCACTTCTTGAAGGCTCTATACCGGGTCCCCCACCCTGGAGGCAGCTCCCTCCAGAATGGGTCAGGTCTGAGAGGGGTGCAGTGGGGTAGGTGGAGGCCAATGCGTGAGGCAGGAGCGGGCTGAGAGCAAGCTGGTGTGGGGGAGGTGCCTGGATGTGGGGGGTCAGGAGCCAAAGCACATCCCACCCCGCACAGTGATGGAGGGGGGTTGAGCAGCTGTGGTGGGGCCTTGCCAGTTGCTCTGGGTCTCCAGGAAGGCTAGCGAAGTGAGGACTCCGGAACTTTCCTAACATTCGCGCGCTGCCTTCTCTCAGAACCAGTCTGCACTTGACCCCAATTCAGAGGGGGAAGCCCCCTCTCCGGACACACTGCCCTGTCATCTGCTGTGACCCTTTGCATATGCAGCTTCCACAGGCTGCCAGGTGGGCAGGGGAGGAGAGAGGAGAGGTCGGTGCCCAGTGAAGGCGAGCCCACAGGCCAGCTTTTGGCAGGACCCCCCCCCCCAAAAAAAAACCCAACAACACAAAAAACCACTCTGGGGGGCAGGCAGTGCCTGGAGCTCTCTGCTGGGGCCCTGACCACCCTGCTCTGGAAAGGACCTATGCTCTGGTGGCTGGTGGAATGCTCAGGGGAGGGGGCCTGGGGTTATGAGGGACTGACTGGGTATAATTCCCTCCTTTTCTGAGCTGGAGTAGGAGGGGGAAGCCTGCCTCCTCCCTAGCAGACTCAAGCTCTCTGGAAAGATCCCTCAAGCCAAAGTCTGGGCCAAGGAGAATCTCTGGGTGAAGCTTGAAACTTCTGGAGCTGGGATGTGGGCAAGGATGAAGCAAGGACATAGTTCAGGGTCACCCATGAGCCTGGGACCCAGCGAGGGGCCCCGGGGCCCACCTTCAGCAGGTTGGCTGCAGGGGCCCCGGCCTTTGGAGGAAGGAGCTCTAGAGCATGCAGACGCCATTCGACTTGGCTCGTTCTGGTCCACGGAGGCCCCCGCTGCCCCTTCTCTGTGTGCGCATCTGCTGGGCCGCCTGGTAGTCCTGATGGGGACCTGTCCCCGGAGGCAGAGGCCTGCACCCCCTGCCTGGGGCAAAGGTCCTGGGTGTCCCCAGCACTGGTTCTGCTCAGGATTTGGCTCCAGGCCTCAGGAGGTGGCAGCTCTGGGAGGCAGCCTTCCTCTGCCAGAAGGGGCTTCTCTGGAGGTCACAGCCCCACCCCAACCCACTCCGTGCCGGGCCTCAGCAGTGTCATAGCCAGGACCACCCTGGAGACCACTTGAGTCTTCAGTCCAAGAACAGAGGCAAGGTCTTACCTGGAGGGCGGGGAGTGGCCAGGGCCTTCGGTTTGAAGCATGGGCTCCTTACCCCAAGCTGCTGCCCACCTCGGCCACACGGGGCCCAGGCGCTGAGGTGGGCATGAGGCAGGAGCAGTTCTCAGGGGCCAACTCCTTGGCCTGTGGGGTCCTCTGATTAGGCCCTGGGGCTTGGGGAGCTGTGCCTGGTTTCCCATCGCCCGATGTGTTGGGAGAAGACCCCCGCTCCGTGAATTCTCCCTCTGCCCCTCCCCCCTCAGAGTAACAGCCGAGGTTTGCCTTTATCAAAATGCACACAGGTCCTGTTTAATGAGTCCTGAGTGATCGTGTCCCAGCGACTCTTACAGGAATAGAAAGGGGAGGGTCTCTGCCCTGCTGCCCCGGGGACTTCTGTCGGGGGCAGAGGAACAGGAGGGCCTCGTCGCCTTCTCTCTAATCTTGGGTCTCAGCTGCCCCTTGCCCGGTAGAGGCAGAAATGTCCTCTTTACAGAACCCCCTGCAGGGGAGGAAGCCAGGGTGAGGTGGTTTCTGTCTTGTCCACGAGGCCCAGCACACGTACCTTTGCCTCCTCAGAGGGAGGGGCCGGGAGTGGGGCAGGGTGGGTGGGAGCAGCAGCAGAAGCTCCGTGGCAGGGCAGCGAAGACCCCAGGGAGTCGTCAGCGGGCTTCTTTCCGCCTCTTCCCTTATGCACACGTCTCTCCATCTTGACCCCAGGAAGGTCCCGAGCCTTCCGGCTCTGTGTCCAGGGCTTCAGCCACCTCTCCCAAGGCATGGCCCTTGCCTGTGTCCTCTACCTCATCCTGGGGTCCCTGTGCACTGCCCAGCACCTCCCATTCTAGCTGGTCAGCAGGCCGGGGCCTCCACGTGGCCAATGGCCAGATGGGCAGACGTCTTCCTCAGGCCTTTCCGAAGTCTGCAGGAAGTCGTGGGGAGGTCCGGGCTGCCCTCTGCCTCCCCCGGCCTGGCCCTCCCCTGGCTGCCACTCCCAGCTGGAGCTGCCAGGGCGAGGCCTCGGGTCCTGGTCAGTGGTACTGGCTCGGGCCCTCCAATTCCAGGCCTTCCTGGAACTGGGCCGAGTCCAGCTCCCTCGCAAAGCCCCTCACACCACTCTCCTCTTCTCCCTCTTCTGGCGCTCTGTTCATGGTGCCGTAGGTGTGCTGGGCGGGCGAAGAGGCTGGGGTCAGGTTCATCTCTGGCTCTTGCAGCACGGTGGCCACATACAGCTGCTCAGGACAGAGAGGGGGAGATCGAAGTGAGGTCACATTTGGGGCAAGATCCTGGACACACCCTTTACCTTACGCCCTACCCCCAGAGCCTCTGGCCCCTCGAGCCACGGTCCTTCTTCACCAGCTGCCCAAGTCCTGGCCATCCCCCTGCCCAGTTGCTCTTGGTCATTTAATGGGCATCTACAAGCTCCCAGGCCTAGTCAGTGCATTGTTCCTCCAGCGCCTGTGCCATTCATTCTGGGTGCCGGGTCAGGCTGGGCCCGGGGGGAGATGCCAGTAGGCTGGCCTGTGCTGCGGTCTGGGGAGACCCTCCCCCCGTTCCTGAGCTAGTGACTTTCTAACACAATTTCAAAGGCGCATCCACAACTCCCTCAGGCTGGGTCATTGGTTGGGAATCAAGATTTGAAACCGAGACTGTTAACTGAGGTCTTGGTCATATGACCTGTCAAACCCAGGAAGACACACAGGAAGTACTAGGGATAGCACTTGGAACGGCTTTCAAACCAACTCCTTATTTTAAAAGTAGGTAATTATGGGATAGAATTAAGCCCTTCCTGTAGGAATTCATTTCAGTGAAACCAAGCAGCCCTCGCTGATGCGGGAACAATTTCCCTACAGAAGAGTCTAGACATCTGCTTAACGCCAAAGCAAACCCCACAGATGACCTGTTGGCGGTAAGTGGGGAAATTGTAACCGAACAATAGAAGAAGCCAGCTGTCACCCCTGATCAGGGAGTCACCTCAGCACCATGAATGGGAGTAAAAGGGACATGATGCATCTGGTATGAGGCACAGTGCTGCCTGGAATGTGGTCTGGCACCTAGTGTCGAACTGGCATCTATCAAGCCTTTGGAACTAACTTCTAGTTTTTAGGAACTACAGGAGACAGTGGAATTTGCTGTAAGAAACAGAAAAACCCAGAAGGTGGGACATTCTGCAGGACTCCTGGCTTGGTTTTTCCAACGAGCATTAAAAAGGGAAGGTGCTAGAATTAAAGGGACATGCATAAGGGCCGGATTAATGGGGCACAGAGAATGGATTCTTTTGGACAAGCTGTGAAAGATATTTCTGGACCATGGGGGACAATTTGAACATGGACTGAGTATTTGAAGAGGTAAAAATTTATATGGAAAGATGGGGATCGTTAATGAAAACATGAGTTATATATCGGTATACAGTATTATTTCACTTTAGCAAAAATTTTATATATGGAAGATTATAACTTAGGTATCAGTGCTCATCTCTGGGTGGTGAAAATATGGGCTTTTTGTTTTCTTATTTTTGCTTAGCTGTTTTCCCCCTTAATATCTGCATATACCACTGTTGCAATGACGAAAGATTAGAAAAATCAATTCCAGTAATTTTTATTTTTAAGCTCATGCTTTAGAGTCAGACCTGGCTCAATCTTTGCTCTGCATTTCCCTGCCTTGTAGCACCCTGGGGGTCTAAATTAATTGGCCTTTTTGAGCCTCAGTTTTCCCATCTGTAAAATGAGGATAAAAACCCTTACTGTGTGGGTTTATCATAAAGAGCGAGAGCGAGAATGGAGGAGTTCTGCGCACCGGGGTGCGCACGTCCAGCACGGGTGTGCCTGCACGTCCACCTGCTCTGCCAGGACTAAAGAGCCTGCTCTCCACCGGGCCCTGCCGCCCACTCTGAGTTTCCATCAGGCTGTCTTCGGTTCCCCACATGTTCCCGATCATCTCTTCCAGGCCTTTGCATAGGCTGATCCTCTTCCTCGAATGCTCTTCCCCCACACCCTATTCCACCTGCCAACCCTGACTCCCATCCTGGGAGTGAGATTAGATCTCCCCTCCTCCTCCGGGAAGCCTTCCCTGAGTGCCCTCTTCAGTGTTCCTTCAAGGTGCTCGGGCTTTGGCCTCAGTGGCCCTGCATCCATACTTGTGGCTGGGAGGTGGGTGAGTGCTCATGCCCCTCTAGGCTGAGCCACCGTGTGGGAGCCAATGCCCAGCCTGCTGGACCCCTGCACTCTGAGTCCGGCCTCGTCTCTTCACATGCCGATGGGCCCGCTCATCTGGCGCTGCCCCGGCCTTACCATTCCGTCCAGACCTGCAATAGCTCCCTGTAGCTCTGTCTGCGCACCTGTGCCCTTGGAGGCAGCCTTCGCTCCTGAGGCCGAGCCCCAGCACGTCCCTGCGTCTACACGACTGAGCTCTCTGTGGATGTGTCCGAGTTCACCCTGACCTCTATCTTCCTCTTTGACTTTCTTCTAGAGATTGTTGAGTTAAACATGCCTCTTCCATCTTCCCTGCTCTTCAGCCAGGGCCACGGCAGCATTTGGACCTGGGCCAAATCCTGCTGCATCAGAGGAGGGAGCCCAGGGAGGGGGGCCCGTCTCCTCCCCAATACCCAGGGCGGGCACTAAATGCTGGTGCCCCCACAGTGCCACTGGAGTAGCCCCCCTCTAGGCATCCCCTTCTGACCTGTCCCCCGGGGAGAAGGCATTGACTCACAAGGGAGGTGGGCGTGGAGGAGGTGCTGCTTGGCTCCATGTCAAACACGGTCTCCATCTCCTCCTCTGGCTGCAGCAGTGGGGAGAAACGTGGAGGGTCACAGAATGGGGGCATCTGCCCTTTGCCCTCTCCCTCCCCACGTCCAGAGGAGCCTGGCCCTGGACCTGGGCCCATTGCTCCCTTTGAACTCAACTGATCTGCTTTCCCAGACCTGCAGCCCAGCTGAAGCCAGGGGAACAGAGAGGCGACTGGGATGCTAGGGCGACCCTCCAGGACGCGCCATTCCCACGGGCCACACTGGGGGAAGAACGTAGGTTTGGGATCGGGGTTCAAAGATGATTCTGCTTTGAGTCTAGGAAATGCCTTTATTTCAAATCTCTCTTCTCCCCCCGAGAATTTCCCCCTGTAGCTGGAACGCATCCTAAACCACTATGGTCTAGGTCCCCTGCCACCTTCCTTCTCCAGAGGGGACACTCGGACAACACGATCACGTGGCATCGTTGTATTGGGAAGACAGAGCCAGAGGTGTCACTCGCTAGCCTGGCACTCGGGCCAGGGGATGGAGGAGGGGGCCAGGAAGGGAGGGCAGTGAGGGCTTGTGCCCAGGGTCCCAGATACGGCAGATCCACTAGAAGCAAGAGGCTCCTCTTCCCAGAGGCTCCCTCCTCGGACTCCGCCGGTGCCAGTGCTTCAGATCAACTTACTTCTTTTCGTTACATAAGTGCATTTTAAAAGGGAACACTTCACTAGTATAAACAGAAAACTTGTGTCAGTTGCTATAAGCAGAAGAAGAAATAAATAGGGACCCACAGGAAAATAAACGTGTAACCACGAGAAAGCATGTCAGGGCCCACTGGAAGTCCTTCCAGCGCTCACACAGATGCCTGCCTTTGGGAAATGCTGGTGAGAGCGCACAGCGTTGCTGGCAGGGCCCTCGGTGGGCAGGGGTTGGCTCCCTGCTCTACTGACTAGGCTGGGCCCCACTGGCAGAGCGCGGAAGGAGTCACGGGGCCCAGAAAGCCAGGCGCCCCTCCGGACACCCTCAAGGCCAATATGGTGGAACTCCTAAAAGTGATGACTACCTCGTCCCCAGGCCACTGTCCTTCACTACCCCTGCCCTTCTGCTTTACTCCATCCTCTTTTAGCTCGCCAGCCCCTGGGGTGGTGCTCCCGGCTCAGTGCTGAGCAGCTCGCACGGTAGGAGGGATGGGCCAGAGGCCTGCTGTTGGGAGGAGGTGTCAGAGGGGAGAAGGGGAGAGGACAACTGTCTTCTAAATATCCCACCCTGTGAGGGGAGCAGTGCAAGGGACACACACACACACACACACTGAGTTTGTGCACCCCATAGGAGGGTATCCTAGGGCTCTGTCCCCCAGGGGCTGGGGAGAACCAGTGAAGGAAAGGCAGGCTGGCAACTCACCTCATAGTCTTCTGTCCTCGGAAGCCTCCCTATAAGAGTGCCCAGGAAGGCGATTACCATGGAAACGATAAGGGAGGCGAGGGAGAAGATGGTGATGCTGTGGAATGAACCTGCCAAGGAGAAGAAAAGGGGTTGGTGCTTGAGGAACGGAGCTGTGCCCATTAAACATGTCCCTCTCCGCCCGTCAGTCACCTCCTCTCTCACAGTCCCTGGGAAGTACCTTGGAGTTACTCGTTTGTGCCACTGCCCCCACTTACAGTCTGTGACCCACACCTTTCCTGTGAGCCCTTTCCAAGTGCGCACGCACAGTGATCTGTGCTAAGGGCTCTGAAAAGCAACCCAGAACTCAAAAGTCATTTCTGTTGCCCTGGCTGGTGTGGCTCAGTTGGTTGGGGCATCGTCCCATGCACCAAAAGGTTGCAGGTTTGAGCCCCAGTAGGAGCACCTGCAGGAGGCACCCGATCCATGTTTCTCACATCGATGTTTCTTTCTCTCTCTCCTTCTCCCTCCCTCTCTCCATTTAAAATCAATTTAAAAAAGAGAACTATTTATAAAAAAACAAAACAAAAGTAAAATAAGTAAAAGTCATCTATGTTTTGCTTGGTGCTATTTGGTAACTTTTTTAGGGTAGCAGTTAGTAACTAGGTAAATATTAAAGATCAGTCTTTACGTCACTACTGCATAGGGCTTATACCTATGTGTTTATAATAGCAAACAATGGTAAACAGCACGGATCTCCAACAACGGAGAACTGACTAAAAACTGCTGGTTTAATGCAGCCAGTAAGAGGCATGAGCTCAAATAGTATTTTAATAACACAGGAGGTTGCTCAGAACATAATGTTCAGTGAAGAAACTTGGGATACAGGACTGAATGTTATAAAGAGAATTTTGAAATTTCAAAAAGCAGCAATAAATCTATAAACTCCCTCCCT
>NW_005354673.1:4679639-4707831 GCF_000412655.1 Myotis brandtii
AAACCAAACACATGTGCACAGAATGAGGCCTGGGAGCAGCTGCACTCAGGCTCCAGAGGATTCAAATGATGACCTTTCTGATTTTGATCATAAACATGCAGTCCTTCCTACTTAGAAAAAGGCATTATAAAAGTGAAATCTGCGAGGTGGCAGGAGAAGGCGAGGGGGATATGAAACTGGGGGTGACTGAGAGCTGCGTGTTTACAGATGCCATGGAGGCGGGGGAGGAAGGACCCATGTTTGTGATTCTCCCTTCTCCATGCCACTGAGATGGTGAAGGGCAAGTGTCCCCGAGGGAAGGCCCGTGTCTGGGGAGGCAGAAAACAGTATGGGGCACGAGGAGGAAGGAGGAGAGGAGGTCAGCGTGACCCTTCTTGCCTCAGAGCGGATTTCCAGTCTCTGGCCCGTGGGAACAGGGACAGCAGCTGCGTGGAGCCAAGAGGAGGCAAAAGCTGGCTGCCGGGGGTCAGACTTGGAATCCTCCTCTGGGTTTTGGGCAACTCATAAGACCAGCCATCATCTAGGGTCCCAGAGGGAATGTCATGGGAACTGAGCCTGAGAGCTAATACCTTATTTTCTGCCAGCCCTGAGTGAGAATGAAAGAATAAGATGTTTCTTCCCTGAGGGTGGTAAACCAAAATGCAAAGGATTTGGACGGCGGAGGTCCAAGCCCTCCCCTTATCTTAAAGGCTCTACTAGAAGCCCCGAGGCCTCGAGAAGCCACTGGGCTTGGCTGTGCTCAATGAGCAGTGCCTGCTCCTCTCGCCTTTTCTGTTCTAGCAGAGCTGTGGGGAGGGGAGCGGAGCAGGCAGAGGTGGAGTAGCTGGGCAGGCCTGGTACCGACCTAATCGTAGGATGGAGAAGAAGAGCATCCAGAACAGACCCAGCAGCGGCGCGAAGATGGCCTGGTTGACGCCGGCCATGTGGATCTGCTCGTTGAGCTTGGTGGGCACGTAGGAGTAGTACATGTTATAGCGGTCCGTGATGTGCTTCATGCACAGGTACAGCAGCCCTGGGGCCGGAAAACAGAGCCACACTCAGTGGCTGTCCCCGCCCCCCCCTCCACATCGGGGCTCATGCTATCCCAAGGCCCACACACAACTGAGAAGTCAGAGCAGCAAGGGCCAAGGACAGGCTGTGGCAGCCCCGTGGTGCCAACCTCTGGAACCAGCATCTTCCTGTGAGCCCCAGAACCTATTCTGCCAACTCGGTGAAGAGTCATTCACTCATGCATTCACTTAACAAACGTCCTATGTCAATAGCGGTGCCACCTTCACCTCCTGACCTGGCCCTGGCCCTGACACCCCTGCCCAGCTGACAGGCCATCCCATCCCAGGTTTCCTCCTGTTCCTGAGCGTGGCCTGATGTTGTGGGGGCTCGACTCCTCCTCTTTCCAGACTGAGGGTGTGCAGCCCTGGGTGTGACTCACCAAAAGGGACAATGATGGGGCAGGTGATGCTGTACGCCACCACCACACTGAAGACGTTTAACATCCACGCGTACTCACGCCCGTACTGGAACTCCATAGCCTGGTCCTGGGCAGGAAACAGGAGTCACCGAAGGTGGCCCGGCTGCTCCTGGGGCTCCTTATCAGTCTGGGATCCTGCCTTCCAAGCCCAAGAAGCACCCCTCCCACCACGCCCCCCACACTCGGGGCTTCCAGGAGGCCCCCTTCCTGACACCCTCCCAAGGGCCACTCTGAGGGCTGTGCTTAGGGGAGAGCTGGCCCTCACCTTCCTGATGTGGACTCTCGCTGGCTCCGACTGGGAGAAGAAGAGGCGGGTGGTGTACAGGAAGAGGGACCCCGGGCGCAACAGCTCCATGCCCGTGCCAAGCAGAGCTGATGTAATCACGTAGTTGATGAAGAAGGCGCCATTGTCCGGCAGGAACACACACCTGGGCATGGCGAGGGTGGGAGACAGCAGCAGAGCCAGGAGAGAGAGAAAGGCAGAGGTGTGAGAGGGAGGAGGAGAGTGAGCGAAGAAAGGAACCAAAGGGGTGGGGATTACATATTTGAAAACTGGGACTCTCAACGTTTGTAACCCTAAACATAAAAAACAAAATCGAAATTGGCTGGACGTCCAACATGACCTGCCTGTTGCCTTGTCAAGCTGGGGAGAACTAGTTTCCTACACATGTGTTCCCAGCCCTGTTTAAGTTAGCAAGGGCCCTTTGGAGCAGCGATGGGGATGGTGTCCATAAAATGTGGATATGTTGGGAGATACGTGTGCTGGCTTTATCTAAAGCAGGCTGTTTGTCCTGGACCCACACACCCTGGAGCGTCCACAAGTAGAATTTGAGGGGGAGGTGGGAGTTTCTGTGGCTTTAAGTGGGGAAAAAATAGCCCTAGCCGGTTTGGCTTGGTGGATAGAGTGTCGGCCTGTGGACTGAAGGGTCACAGGTTCAATTCCGATCAAGGGCACATACCTAGGTTGCTGGCTCGATCCCCAGTAGGGGGCGTGCAGGAGGCAACCGATTAATGATTCTCTCTCGTCATTGATGTTTCTATCTCTCTCTCCCTCTCCCTTCCTCTCTGAAATCAATAAAAATACATTACATGGAGAAAAATTACATCTTTATTTCCACTAACTTCTAACTGCGATTCAGCATTTCCTCCCATTAAGAATGTGAGCAAAGAACCACCGCCATGTCAGTCATGGCTGTGGGTCTGTCAGCCACTGAAATCACCTTGTTTTATATGACGCTGCAGTCACTGCTGACATCTTACAGTATCATTTGTGCTGACCCCACTTCAAAACGATGCGAGTTATCCGGCATGTCACTAGACCCTGCCCGACTGAAAATTTCCTCTCTGCCGACATGTATTTGAGATAACTAGCCAACTTCTACTAGGAGTCATTCAACCACCTAATGGCCAAGCTGCCTGGTCTCACACTGGTGTCCCCATCTACACAGTTCTGTCACCTTCCTTGAAGAGAGAAGTCAGTGAGCCCTGGGCATATTTCAGAACTCCTTCTAAAGCTGTCCTTCCATGGCATCAGAGTTGTCATGAACTCCCAGTGCTTTTCTTTCTCATATATAAACCGTGTTCAAGACGTAAAATAGCCAAAGATGAACTCATTCATCTTGGGAAAACACAACTTATTGCAATTAGGGTTTGCAGAAAGTACAGAAACCTTGGAGAATTCTGGTGCTTGCTCTACAGAGCAAGCTATGGTAGCGTCGGTGTCATTTGCAACATTACGTCTTTGAAAATTGGGCTATTCAACATTGGCGATCTTAAAAATAAAACATAAAATTGAAATTGGCTGGAGGTCTAACACGACCTGCCTGTTGCCTTGTCAGAGATCTCCCCCAACCCCATTTAATATTCTTCTTCCAGCTGAGTCGCATCAGCGTTCACACTGATGCCTCTAAGACAATAAAGCGTAACGTTAGCTTGCCTACATTTCAAACGCATTGTCCTGCCATTAAATGTGTTACAAAGATCGTGTTACAAGTTTGATTTTTAAATTACTTGATAACTAGACTTCAGTGCAGTTGCTATTCTTTGTAACCCAGGTATATTGTGTATTTGAAGACATCTACTTGGAGTATATGTAAAACGGGCCAAACCTGAATAAGCTCTGTGAGTTGTTTCAATGTCAATTTCCTGGGTATGATATTGTGCTAGAGTCATGCAAGATATTACCATTGCGAGACCCTGGGTGAAGGGAACACAGGGCACTTTGGGGGGGGAGGGACAATTTCCTATGAATCTACAATTATTTCAAAAAATTCAGAGAAGGGGCCCTGGCTTTACCAGATTGCCCCGGGAGCCCACAGCACAGGAAAGGTTAAGAGGCTGCCTAATGAGGTGCCTGCGTGCATTCGTCTCTCCCTGTGTGAACAAGTAAAGGGTGCACACATCCGCATCCTGGTGCGAACCCACAGAGCCCCAGTGCACACTGGGAGTGCACCTGCAACATGCACTCGAGTACTCACTGGAACCTGATGGAGGCCTCCTCCAGGTAGTAGATGTCAAAGAGCCAGCGGAAAAAGACATCCAAACTAGAAGCAAGAGCAAGGCAGGCCCTTTAGTTAATGAATTTATGAACTAAGGCCTTAGGTTCAATTCTTCTTGGACTGACTTCCCTTTCCCAAGTCCCAAAGAGTCTTGAACCCTAATGTTCTAGCTGCCTCTCTTCCTTCCTGATGTTGGGCCATCCTGCCCCTAGCCCTTGGCCTTTCAGCTCAAGGCCACCTCCTTTAGCAAGATTTCTCCCACAGCCATTTCTTCCCTAATTCTCTCTCCTTCTGAATTTCTACTGCGTGGTCCCCAGTTTGGCTTTCAGTTAGCTGGTAGGAATGACTTGTCACCCCAGCTCGATGGTAAGCTCTGTGAGGGCAGCGTTCATGGCTGACACCTTAGAGTTAGCATGATACCTGGGACATGCTAGGCTCATGACAGGCCCCCTGGACTGCCAATCGAGGAATGGATTTGCAGCAACTACAGGTAGACCTACAGTATCCGAAAGAGGAGGTTCCAACGCTAGGCTGAGCCTGACTGAGAAAGGAGAAATAATTAGAGGTGAGATACCTGGTCAGTCCCATAGAGGGCAGAATGATCACCATGAACACGAGAAAGATGTAGCACTTATACACGATGACCAGGTTCTGATTTGATCTGGAAGGGAACAGAGATTCATCAGTGAGTGAGATGTGATAAGAACCAAAGGCTTAAAACTACAGAATGAAGAGACAGAGAGAGAGACCGCTACCTGGCCTAGAAAATTGATTTACTAGCGCATACCAATGCCTTCTCCATGGAGGACTGTGAGGCGTGCTGTGCCTGGCAGCAGCAGGAAAGCATCGCATGATCAACTAGTGCTATCTACCCTGGGCACAGGAAGGGGAGGCATCTGTGCCACATAGTTAAAGGGACATTACCAATGATATTCAAAATACCTTTGGCGTTTTAATGATCAACACAAGCCCTGCTCTTGGCCACAGGAGACACCAGGAAGGATTTGTTAGGACAAACCTCCTGGCTTGCTGCTGGGAGGATGGTAGGAACGTTGGTGCAGGAAATAACTTTTGAGACCCATGTAGCCCTCAGACCAGAGCAGGTCCACCTGCCCAGGATATAATAAATACTTCCCATCCAATTAGCCACCATAGAACTACTAGGGCTCATCCATGGGAAATGGTTCCTGATTGCTTAAAATGTGGGCCCTGTATGGGCTAGATGGGTCCACAGTCAGTTTGAATTCACGGGCTCCTCTGCGCTGGCCATAGCAGCCTTCTGGACATTCTCCAAACCAGTCCTGCTCTCTCCTCTCTGCCCACAGCTCCACCCCCTCAGTGCACAGCTGGAAGCTCTCGCCCAAGGACAGCTGGTTTTGGCCCCACATCTCTCATACAGTGGCCCTGTCTCAGCATCCCTGAGGCCAGAGACCCAGAGACGATGCAGCCCTCCCCTTACCCTTTTGGGATGGCTTTGGGTATCCAATTCCATTCCTTAGGCAGGATGGGAGGACAGAGCACCAGGCTAGTGGGTGGTGGGGGGAGGACAGGGGAAGGGCTGGGAAGAACAGGTCTTGGAGAGGAGGCCCCAGCTCACCTGGTCCAGTGGGCCTCCAGGAAGACAGAGAAGAAGACGATCAGAGGCAATATCACTGTAAAGGCCCAGAGCATCAGGGAGGGGAAGAACTGGGTTATGATCGGGCTCTGCAGGGGCGGGGCAGGAGAGGGAGAGAGACATCAGTGCAAGAAGGCCCCTTCTCCTTCCAGGCCTCCTCTGCCTTCTCCCGCACACCTGGCCTCTTCTCCAGCTTGGCCCCAGCGCAGGCCTGGTTTCCCTGAGCTGCACAGTGGGCCTGGCCCTTCTCACTTGCCTTCCTGGCCAGGGGTCGGCCTGGCTGGTGGCACAGAGGCTCCCACCCTAAGGTCAAGTGGCATCCAAGGGGCATAGACCTTCTATGCTAAGGTCGCTGGAGGGGCAGCCTGGACCAGAACCAGCTGCTGTCACTCATGTCTCATACCTCGGGGAGATGACACTGTGTTTAATGTGATGCTGTGTGAGAAGTGGCAAAAAGGGGGAGGATGTGAATAAAGAATCCCCAGGGAGGCCAGCCTGCGTGGCTCAGTGGATGAACCAGGAGGTCACCCAGGTCAATTCCAGGTCAAGGCACATGCCCGGGTTGCGGGCTCGATTCCTGGTGTGGGGTGTGCAGGAGGCAGCAGATCGGTGATTCTCATCATGGATGGTTCTCTCTCGCTCCCTCTCCATTCCTCTCTGAGATCAATAATATATATAACGAATCCCCAGGGAGAGCTGTGGAGCTCCTGCCTGGAGCCTATCGTGAAGATGACAAAGGAGGGCCCAAGTAAGAGAGAGAGAGAGAGAGAGAGAGAGAGAGAGAGGGAGAGAGAGAGTGTGTGATGCTGGAATAGGGGTGAGGATAATCTGAAAAGAGGCCTTCTAGGCCCGTGAAAACAGCCTGAGGCTATAGAATGTGGAATGGGCCAGTTTGGTTCCTGGACCCCCTGTCAGTATGGAGCATCTTCTGACTCAGGAATGGCTCCTGTGGGCCCAGCACTCCCATCTTGGAAGTGAGGGACCCAACACAGATCTGGAGTGTTCCTTCTACCAGAAGGCTGTGCTGGAGCTTACCGCACTCTTTCCACCCTCAACCCTATCCCTCAAACACGGGCCCAGCTCTAGAACGTGGGGGGACCAGAGCTGCTGCACCTGCCATGCCTTCTGCTGCCCCTTCTGCACCGCTAGGCCTGGATGGTGAATCTAAAGAAGCTCTCTGAGCCCACGATTGACTAGACCAGCGGTTCTCAACCTGTGGGTCACGACCCCTTTGGGGGTCAAATGACCCTTTCACAGGGGTCGCCTAAGACCATCGGAAAACACATATATAATTACATATTGTTTTTGTGATTAATCACTATGCTTTAATTAGTTCAATTTGTAATAATGAAATTGGGGGTCACCACAACATGATGAACTGTATTAAAGGGTCACGGCATTAGGAAGGTTGAGAACCACTGGACTAGACCATCCTTTTTCTCCAAACTCACCCCAGAACCTCTCTGCAGCTCCCCCACTCTCCCTTTGCTTCTCAGTCCCAGTCCCTAAGATGGGCAGCAACGAGTATTCGTACCTTTAGAACAAAGGAAACTCCATGCCACCATTTACCCTGATGCCACCTGCACCAAAGTGTTGGTGCATGGGCTCTGGATCCATGTCCCCGTGGACCCCCCATTCCATCCTCCTCTAAGTTCTTCCTTCACCGCCCTGGCGTCCCAGGCCGGCCTGAGCAGAGGAGGTACCTGCAGCTTCTCGAGGGGGCGGGTGACGTTATACATGTCGATGGTGTTGATGATGATGGCGGGAGTGGTGAGGAAGAAGAAGAGGAAGAAGAGGAGGGTGTTGATTACGATGAAGCGGATCCACCAATTGAAGCGGCGGACAGACAGGTGTTTCCTGGGAGGGATGGATGAAAGAGATGCACTTAGGACCCCAGGTCCCAGCCCTTCGACAGAGCCCACATGTCATTTCCTGCATGCCAGCTGTGGGCCAGGCTGCCCTGGTCTCATTCAGCCCCTGGGACCTAGACCTGCATGCCACTGGCTCTGGACCTTTCCCTCAATCACACCCTTTGTAAAAGCTCTCAATATATCACACAGGTGAGCCAAAAAAATAGATGAGTTCTCTCTGCAGGAAAAACCTTTCCCCCGGGAGTTGGTGCCATCCTCACTTGTGGTGGGGTGGGCTTGGGGGTGGCAGAGGCTGGGGTCCTCAGGAGAGGATATGGCCCAGCCCAGAGGGGGCCGTAAATGGGCAACAAAGTGGGCCCGATTCATCTTCCGTCCTGTTGCCCGTTGCCTTCTTCAGTCTCAAAGGGGAGGGGGCGGAAGAGGGGGCTTACCAAATAATGTCTTTGGGGTGTGGGGCAAAGGCAACCCTCCAGCGGTGGGATTTGATGATGGTGGTCACCGAGGACTGCTGGGGGCGCACCCCACACTGGACGAACTTGTAGTCCTTTAGGATGCTGCCGAGATGGGGGAAGGAGACAGAAGTCTAGGGGTGAAGATGACGGGCTTGGGGGGTCTCATGTGAGGGTTCCCCAGGTGGGGGCTCATACACTTCCTGGGGCCTCTTGAAGCCTTGGCTATGTCTCCCAGGCCCTTAGAGGTGGGCAGATCCTGAGGTCTAGTCGCTGGAGGAAAGGGGTGTTAGAGGGAGGGACTGCCCAGGAAGGGGGGGACCACATGGCTCTCAGTTAATGTCTTGGCCCCTTGACAGCAGAGATACCACCAAGACATGTTCTTTCTCAGAGCTTGACAGGGAGGCACTAATTTCACCCTCATCCAAATATCAATATCTGCCAATCACGGAGTTCTTTCTGTGCGCCCAGCACTGTGCTTGTTGGTGATTAACATAATCCCAATGGCACAGATTACTAAATTGAGGTGCCTGAAGACACACGCATAAAGGACCCCATCTTGGCCTTCTCCTCCACACTTCCGCCGTAATTAACCATGTCTCAGAACACAAGAAGCAGTCTTACGTAGATGCAGTGTTTCATAGAACACGCACACTAATTAGAACATATATCCTTTATTAAGCCTCTGGGAGCTGGACAGGGAAGATCTAAATAAGCAAATTTGACAGATAAGAAATTTGAGATTTGCAAAGTTGCACACAATTATTCGTGACTAATTGCTAGGCTATCCCACTGCTCCTTTGTAGGGCTGGGTGGGCGAGGACAGTGTTGTCCATGATCAGGCTCCTCAGGGAGAGGTGGGCCCCCACGACCCTCAAGAGACTGATTCTGGGGCTCTCGCCTATTTGATCCAGTCCTAAGGATCTAAGGATCCGTCCAGAACATTCTAGAGTGGACATAATCCACTCCCTATTAAGGTGGGGCTGCCAGAGGCTGGGGGACAGGAGGGAGGAGGCTGAAGGCCAGGAATGGGGAGGCCTGCGGCAGGAGAGGAGAAATGCAAGCTGGGCTTCTCTACCCTGACCGTCACTTGTGGTGAGGAGCGGATGATGAGTGATGAGGGAGAAAATGGGTATCGTTCTTGTCCCAGAAGAGGAACCAAGAGTTCAAAGGCTACTCTGACCACCCCTGTGATTGCGGCAAGGACATAGGGGAGTGAGGCGCTCAGGACCTGGTGTAACCAGAGACAAGCTGAGCTGGCCCCTGGGGGAAAGGGTGTGGTCCTGGTCTGGGCAGGAGATGGCGCTGCCTGTGAGGATATGCAGGGGCTGGGGAGGGCAGGATATTGCAAACTGGAGAGAGGCTCTCTCATCCTCCCCTTGGCTGAAATTCAGGGAAGGAGGTAGCTTCAGAGAAGCAGAGGCCCACTCCTGGGATGGGACACTCACCGCGTCGTCATCCTGGTGTCCTGGAAGGTGACAAAGATCAGGTCCAGACGCTTCAGTGGAACGCGGCTGAGCTCGGCGTTGAATTCATCGGTCAGCTGCTCCTCCAGCTCACTGTAATATTGCTCTGCGTCTACCTGGGTGAGAGGGGCCCTCAGAGCTGGGGGCAGAGCTCCGGGAAGGCCTCGCCTGGACACAGGGCAGTGGGCCCGAGGTCTCCGTTCATTCCCAGCTCCCAGGGAAGCCTGGCTCAGGACCCAGGTGGGCTCAAAGCACCCAACTCTAGAACAGGAAGAGGCTTCAACTCTAAAACTAGCTCCCTGCTTCTAGGTCTGGGGAAAGTGAGGCCCCGCTGGGGACTAGGGGTGTTTCGGATTTTGGGTGGACTCCAGAGGAGTGAAAGAGTATGTTTGCAGCATTTTCAGGAAAGGGGGTTGATTCTTTCTCTGACTAGAGCTCAGTGCTGCCCTGAGGCAAGTTTTCGAGTCTTGAGGCTGCCTTCCAGCCACAATGGGTGGGTGATAAGACAAAGCCCACTGCCTTCAAGTGTTCCTGTCCTATCTCTTCGAAAGCCCGAGGCCTGGCAAGCTACTGCAGCCTACTGTTTTCTCTCTGGTCCTCCCATCCAAGACTAGAAGTGGGACAAAGCAAGCCTCCCTGGTCCCTCCTCTACATTCTCCATGGGAGGCAGGAGGGGTGGGGAGGAAGGAAGGGCCTGGGGTCTAAGGGTGCAGACTGGGCAACTTCCTGAGCCCTGGACAGAGCCTGGAGACCCGGGGCCCCAGCCCTTCCTCTGTTGTGTCCCCGGATACCTGTGCCACTTACCTCTTTGAAGCAGGTCCAACATTTGCAAAAGCACAAGCGGGAACAGGGGTGGATCCTGATCATCACTCTCCCATGCCTCTTGGCCTTGGCTGTGTAGTAGAGCCGGCCCCGCATCGCATGGCGCCTGTCAGCCGGCAGGCAATGGGGAGCGGGAGGGTCTTGTAGTCAGGGGCCAGCGGAGCCACACCCTCCCATTCTACCCCCATCCCAGAGGCAGACGCCCCTGCTGCAGCCTCACCTTTGATCGTCCAAGTCAATGAGGGTCTTGACGTTATAGCAGAAGTGGACTCTGGTCACTACGCACCCTGGATAGGCCTCGCTGCAGCCACAAACATGGATGCTGAGCCAGCTGTGGAGCTGAGGATGTGCCACCCCACCCTGGGCCCAGAGCTACAGCCCAACTTTGGGGTTGATCCCTGTAATCTGAGATTTGCCACATCCTTCCCAGATGACCCAGGGGCAGAGCTGGAATGGCTGCTCATGGAGAGATAGTTAGCTCCTGGGGCTGGACACTTGGGTGACAACAGATGCCCCAAGATGACCTATCCTAGGTGACTGTGGCCCAGGAACGCCCTGGGCTCGTAGTTGGAGTGACGAGGGAAAGGAAAACTAGCTCCCCCACAACACCCATGCTATGCAGGGAACCCCTGACTTTAGAAGACCTGCTGTGGCTCTAGGACTCCCCCATTCTGAAAGGCTGATCTTTAGCCCAGTCCAGGGTGAGCTACCACCTGGGGTGTCTCTCACCTCACCCTCCTGTGCTGACTCACTACCCACAGAAGAATCCAGGCAGGGTTACTGGGAGGAGGCCATCCATGCTCGTCCACCCAACCCACTTACTGAAAATGCTTTATGATGATATCAGGGTCTTGGATGTCTCTGGGGACATAGGTGATCATCAGTGTCCTTGTGACCTAGGTGGGGAGGGTACATGGAGAAGGAAGACTGCTTACTCGGGACCTGGATGTCTGGGGCTTTGGGGGGCCCTGCAGCACCTGGAGCCTGCCTGCTACTTGCCAGGCCTGGCAGGCAGAAGCCTTCAGGGTGCTCTTTCAAGGGTATGTGGATTGGGGTTCTGGGGTGAGGTCAAGTCAATCAGTTCATCAGGATGGATGGCCTCGAAGGAGCGGATTCCACTCCATTGAACCTTTGAAAGGCTGAGGGCAGGAGCCAGGGATGTTCCTCTGAGCTGGTTCCCTTCCCCACCAGAGCCGCACCACTCGCACGCCCCTCCCCTGCGGTGCCTGCCCACAGCCCCTGGGCGCTCCCCTCACACCCCAAAGACGCCCAAGCACTTCAAACACGGGACCTCTTTCCTGACCTTGGCAGCTTGCCCAGCCCACGTGCAGAGCAAGGAGTGGAGAAGAGTTAAAGCCCCAAACACAGCCCTCAGCCAGCGATGGACAGGGAGTAGGTGGGAAAGTGCACCCGATTCTCCCCACTAGCTTCAGCAACTCTAGGGCACACACTCTACTCCGATTCTCAGCGTTTCCCATGGGATTAGGGGCCAATTCTCAGCGTTTCTCATGGGACTAGGGGCTGGCTCCCACAGTGGTGAATTGCCCCTTCCAGCCCCTTTATCAGAGGTCTTTCCTCCTAGTCCCACTGCCCCCCGCCCCCTCCCAGGGTCCAGTGGTCTTTCCTGGGAATCACCTCCCAAATAAACCAATGCTACTCAAATCCTTGTCTCGGGGTCTGCATGGGAGATGGGGGAGGGGTAACCCAAACCAAGACAGTGGGGAGACACAGGGGCAAGACATGGGGTTTCTGAATTTAGGAAGACTCTGGAAGGCCACGGAGGTTGGGCATGGTTGGAGTGGGCCAGGCTAGTGAAAATATTTACAGTACCCAGTGGTTCAGCAGGGGACACTGGCCACTTAGGATGCAGGGCCCTGCTGGGCTAAGGGTTTCTTAACTTTTGAGTTTTCAGATGGTGAGGAGGTCCAGGGGTCTCTAGAGAGGGGACAGGGCAGCAAGGGTGCAGGGGTAGGAGGCGCCAGGAAGCAGCTATTTACCAACCAGTTTGGAAGTGAGTCAGTGTTTTCACGACTGGGATGGCTGTGCAGTTCAGAGGGCTAAGGAGAGACTTCTCCCCACAGGGGTGCAGAATGTGCCCCACTGAGAAGCCTCTGAGGCTGGGAGTGGGGAGGTCCAGCTGGGGAGGGGTTCCAGCTGGGAGGGAGCAGTTCTGGCAGCTCCTTTCACTTACCTTGGAGCTCCTCCTGGGCACAAACCCTAAGCAGTGATGAGCCATGAAGAGGAGGTTGATGATGAAGTATAAGAAGGCAAAGGAGGTGTGCAGCCATAGGATCTTATTACTGCCAGGGGCAAGACACAGGAGAGTGAGACCCCCTCTCCCACCCAGTCTCCCAGGACCCCCTCTCCCACCCACAGTCTCCCCAGGACCCTCTCCCACCCACACATCTCCCCAGGACCCCCTCTGCCACCCACACAGTCTCCCAGGACCATCTCTCCCACCCACACAGTCTCCCAGGACCCCCTCTCCCACCCACACAGTCTCCCAGGACCCCCTCTCCCACCCACACAGTCTCCCAGGACCCCCTGTCCCACCCACACAGAATCCCCAGGACCCCCCCCCCCCCCCACAGCCTCCCTTGAGTTTTCAGATGGTGAGGAAGTCCAGGGGTCTCTAGAGAGGGGACAGGGCAGCAAGGGTGCAGGGGTAGGAGGCGCCAGGGAGCAGCTATTTACCAACCAGTTTGGAAGTGAGTCAGTGTTTTCACGACTGGGATGGCTGTGCAGTTCAGAGGGCTAAGGAGAGACTTCTCCTCACAGGGGTGCAGAATGTGCCCCACTGAGAAGCCTCTGAGGCTGGGAGTGGGGAGGTCCAGCTGGGGAGGGGTTCCAGCTGGGAGGGAGCAGTTCTGGCAGCTCCTTTCACTTACCTTGGAGCTCCTCCTGGGCACAAACCCTAAGCAGTGATGAGCCATGAAGAGGAGGTTGATGATGAAGTATAAGAAGGCAAAGGAGGTGTGCAGCCATAGGATCTTATTACTGCCAGGGGCAAGACACAGGAGAGTGAGACCCCCTCTCCCACCCAGTCTCCCAGGACCCCCTCTCCCACCCACAGTCTCCCCAGGACCCCCTCTCCCACCCACACAGTCTCCCCAGGACCCCCTCTCCCACACACACAGTCTCCCCAAGACCCCCTCTCCCACCCACAGTCTCCCCAGGACCCCCTCTCCCACCCACAGTCTCCCCAGGACCCCCTCTCCCACCCACAGTCTCCCCAGGACCCCCTCTCCCACCCACAGTCTCCCCAGGACCCCCTCTCCCACCCACAGTCTCCCCAGGACCCCCTCTCCCACCCACAGTCTCCCCAGGACCCCCTCTCCCACCCACAGTCTCCCCAGGACCCCCTCTCCCACCCACAGTCTCCCCAGGACCCCCTCTCCCACCCACAGTCTCCCCAGGACCCCCTCTCCCACCCACAGTCTCCCAGGACCCCCTCTCCCACACACAGTCTCCCCAGGACCCCCTCTCTCACCCACAGTCTCCCAGGATCCCCTCTCCCACACACAGTATCCCCAGGATCCCCTCTCCCACCCACACAGAATCCCCAGGATGCCCCTCTGTTGCTTCCAGACAATCGGGTTCCTTGGAAGGGATGGCAATGGCGAGATGGGGGTGTCCCGCCAGCTAATGAAGCTAACATTCATTGAGTGCTTACTATATGCCAGACCCACAGTCTCCCCTCAGGGTGGGACGCTTTATATACATTTCTCACTAGACTCTCACACCAGGTGACTATCTTCGTGTCACCCTGAGGGTCAGGGTGGTAGGTGATCTGCCTGAGGTCCCTCCTAGCCATAGCAGCAGCCCTTGGACTCTTCACCACTATGTCGTGGTGCCAGTGGCTGTGGCTCAGATCCCCACAGCTAACCAACCTCTGGGATGAGGGAATCTGGGGTCATACTCAGGCCTGGTGGAAGGAGGACCCGCAGATTCATGACACCTCCCCTGGGGCAGGAAGAGTGGGGGCACTTGGGCTTTGGGCCCAAGTGATGCTGGCCCCAGGCATCTGGCCAGGATGACTGTTCAGAAATAGGGCCCACCTTATTTGGAGCGGTTGGAGGAGAAAAAGGCTGCCTTGCTTCAAAATACCTCCTCACCACTCGTCCTGGTGCCTAACATTCACCTAACATTCCTCATCTAGTGTCGACCCTAAGGTTCCTCAGAGGGGGCAAGGTTATGTGGTCTCTAAGGAATACTCCGGCTCTCTGCCAATATGGATTTATGGATGTTGAAGACTCTACTGCCTTATATAGAATTGCCAGGAAGGTGTAGGTTCCTCACAAGAGCGATGGCCTGGGGAGAAGCTGGTAAGCTCTGCTCTGGGGTTGGCGGCACCCCAGGAGGAGATGGCTGAAAGGGAGGTGAAAGGAGACCATAACCCCATTCTGCTGATTGGGGAGTTTGGTGCATTGCAGGGCTGTGGAGGCAGAGGCAAAGAGGTGGGGGAGGGGAGGCAGGGCAAGAGTGTATGAACCCCCACTCACACCTGCTGGAACTGCTGCTTCTGCTTTCTCAGGAAGTTGGCCCCACCTGGCCAAGGCACCTACTGTGTCTATTTTCTCAGCATGACCAGCAGGGCTCCACTGGGTTCAGTACAAGTCGATTTGACCACCCTTTGGTTTGGCTGAGGTTAAAACCCATGGTTCCTGGACCATGAGGGCTGGAGGGGGCTTAGAGATCATGTCTAACAGCCCTTTGCCCACCACAAACTAGGGATGAAGCTCAGAGGGGTGGGTGCACTGTTCCAGACCCAGGGCACCTGGTGGCAGAGGTGGGGCCTGAACCCAGGTTCCTCCATTCCTCCACTGTGGGAATCAGACCTATGCTTCACTCAACTACCTGGCCCTATTTTGTGGGCAGGGAAGCAATTCCTTAATTATTGGCTATTATGGGGTCTTTGCCTGTTGGGAACTGACTAAGCAAATAGGGACATCTTTCCAAGTCTTCAGGAATGGCTGGTTTGGGTAGTTCCGCCCTTTATAGGGAACACTGAGGCACCAAGAGTTCTGCCCCACCAAGAGAATATAACTACTGGCATCTTACTAAGAGCCTGGGTTCCCAAGGAAATCAGGCCTTTCTTATCAGCAAAACGGTGCCCACGCTATGTACCTCATGTTGAACCTTCTCTCCCCACCAACACTCCCAGCCCGTAGAATGGGACGTAAGAGGATCAGGTACCTACTCTGTGGAGACATTGACAATGGTGGTCCGACCAAAGTGACTACGCCAGTCTGCAAGAGAAGAAAGTTGCTGACCTCAAGCCCGGCTCCTTGATTGCCATGGGGAGCCAGTATTCAAGGCTCTCGAATGAGTGCCCAGGGATGCTGGCCTGCGACCTGCTCTTCCTTCTAGCTCCCCAGAGCTTCTCCCCAACTTCCAACAGAAATGGCAGAGGCCTCTTCTTTTCCCTGGGCCTGCTGATGGGGGCTCCTTGGCCATCAAGCAAGACCGAGTCTTGGTGTGGCGTCCCCAGAGCACGACTGACATGTAACTGACACCCGTTAATGCTTGTTGAGGGAACCAGGCCATGAGTGGAATAATGAAATTAGCAATACTGTTACCACTGGCAACAATGACAAGGACCCGAACCTCCAGAAAATGTGATGCTCCCTCATTCGGACAGAGAAAAATCCTTCTGGCTAAGTGTGTGTGTCCGTTTAGACATCTCCAGGTTTTGTGAGATCCTGTGTTATACTGACATTGCCAACGCACTAGCTTAGGATGAGACTGTGGAAAGACAGGATCAGAAGTTTGCTCTGGTAGTGGTATTTAAAGGCATAGAGACTGTGCTATGTTGAGTTCATTGAGGTCTACCTCTGGCCTGAGGAAAAATAAGTAGAAACCTGAGCAATTAGGGGAAAGCTGGCCATCACCGGGGCATTGAAGGTGCTATTCTAGACCATCTTGCTGTACAGCCTTCCTACAGCTCTGTCCATCTTCCTATTTCTAAATGAAACACTGGCTGTTATTCACCGAGCACCTACTACATCAGGCATTGTGCCAGGCACTCAACACGCATCATCTCCCAATCCTCATGACAGTCCAGGAAACGGAGCCCTGGGGAAATTGACTTACCAAATATAAGATTAAATAATTTGCTAGATTGAGCAAAGGTATTTTCTGGGAAGTAGATGTGGGTCAAAGTTGGGGAATCAAGGTTTTTCTGTCTTTGAAGCCCAAGCCTTCACCCACGATGCTATTTTGTCAAAAGGATTTACTCTGTTTTATAACAAGTGTGGGAAGACGCCTTATGAGACAACTTCTGCACTTATGATCTGTCCATCAGAGTGGATACAGGAAGAACTCAGGTTCAGGGACTTTACATCATAAAAGGGCCTCCAGGAACACCTGGCCAGGTGCAGTATGGGGTGGCGTCATTCAGTTCTAGACTGAATTATTCCTGGGTGTCTGCCAGGTGCCCGGCTCTGGGTTAAACTTGTGACAAAGGAGGTATCATTTCCAGTCTCCAGGTGAGAAGACTGAAGGATAGGCTGCTAGGTCACATAACTAAAATATGAGAAGTGGAATTAAAATGTAGATTTCTAGACTCCCAGGACCTAAGTTCTGTCTTGCCTACCAGGCTGCCTCTCAGGTCTAGTGGCCCAGGCCCAGGGCCTGCTGAGTGCTGCCTACCCAGCACGTTTCCGCTGTAGTTGATGGGCAAAATAATGCCCAAGGAGGGGATGCAGAGGATGAGCACGTAGAGGATGAGATGATACTGGAACATGATGTAAATGCGGGCATCGTCTCCACATTTGCTGATCAGATCTCTGTTCCTGGAAGAGACATAGACAAGGACACTCCTCAGGAGCCAATGTGGCCACAGCTTAAGTCAGGGGTGGGGAGAGGGAGGGAGAGGAAAGGGAGAGAAGATTACCACCTTAACCCGAAGTTTGAATTTTTTTGAAATATCACCCTTCTTTTAAGGTCTCTGTAATGCCTGAAACGTATTTCACTGAATTCCACAGGCATAGCAAAGTTAGAGGCTCTGCCACACTCAATACAGAACACTCTTGAAATCAGGCATTCATTTGGGGTTTTTTCTTGCATCTTCAAGCATTTTGAGTGCTTGCTATGGTGTAGGCAACAGACAAACCACTAGTCCCATCAAGATGCATCCTACTTTTAAAAAGTTGTTTCTTTTAATTCTTTACATTAAAAAGGAACACTTATAATCACAACGAGATATCACTCCATACTGCCAGATGGGCCAAAGTTAGAAGCTGAATATATGCCCACCCTATGACCTAGCAATTCCATTCCTAGGTTTATATCCAACAGAAATGCATGCACCTGTGCATCAAAAGACATGTATAAGGATTCCATAGATGCATTATTTGTAATAGTCCCAAACTGGAAACAACCTAAATGTCTACTAAAGGTGGAATGGACATAGAATTGTGAGATATACAGAGTGTCCAAAAAGATGTATACATACTTTAAGAGCTGATAGCTGTTAAATGAAAATGAAATGTATTTTAATAAATACTGCCTTTATAATTATTCAAAGTGTTTGCATACATTTTTAGGGATACCCTATATATGCATCTATGTGAGCAGCTGCTCACCTCACCTTTGAACTTTCCCAGCTGCCATTCACCAACGCCCCCCCCCCCCCCCCCCCCCCCCCCCCCACCATCCTGTGTTTCCTGCCCAGAAATAGGAATTAGCTCGCTACTGCCTCTAGATCTCCATCACGCTGAGATTCTCAGTATGGTAGCCAAGATCCCAGCTGACCCTTCCAGCCCAAACTGTGAGCTCCTCTCTTGCCATGTACCCTTGCTTCTAGCCACATCCGAAGAATCACCATTCGGGACATTCCCTGCCCATCTCTGCCCCAAACCTTTGCTCACACAAGTCTTTATTTTGATGGGCTTTCACATCACAGTGGTGAAATTCTTCCCAATCCTTCAAGGCCTAGCTCAAAACTATGTTTCTCCTGATCCTCCTAGAATTTCTTGCTCTCCTAAATGCCCTTTGCACAGCAATGATAACCTTCTCATTATCAAGTATTTGTAGTAAGTCCTGTTAACCCTTTGCTTCTCCAATTAGACTGCATGGCCTTTATGCACTGGACCTCTGGCCTCCTTGTCCCTGCTCAGTAAGTGTATTAAGCTGTCTTCTAGACATTGCTCTCAAAGTCAGCAGGATGCACAGTGCACTGCCCAGCCTTCCTCCCTTCCCAGGTCATGTGTTCATGTGTTTCTGATGGAGGGGCCTTGGGGTGCAGTGGGGGTAGGGGGAAGAGGATTCTCACACAGATACACCCTCCCCCCTCCGCCCATACACACTGACTTCCCACTGACCTCCAGGTCCAGGTGTGCACACATGAACAGCTGTACATACCGATTTGCACCAACGTAGTGACCTGCATCTTTTATTTCACACTCATGCACATCACACAGACACCTACTACATAAGCTTTATGTTTTGCATGTATGTTCCTCCCTCCCAACACAGACACTTTCTCCCCTGCCCTGTGTATAGCCACTGACATGTCAGCAAACAGCAGAGAAAATCCAGAAAGTCGGCCTCAAACTAACCTTTTCTCCCAGACCTGAGGATGTGGTCAGCACGGGCAGGCCCATTCATCCAGTTTTTCCTCCCTCTTTCCCATGCAAAGGGCTGCCTGATTTGCCATCATGCCCTGCCCATCATTCATGAATTTGCTAACCCAGGAGCCTAGAGCCAGCCCATACAGCCTCTGAATGTTCAGATGCGTTATCGGTTGTTTTTAAAATGCAAAAATAGTAAATGCTGGTTGGAAAGAAAAGAAAATTCCCTTGAAACTGTTGACAGAGTTTGCCTCTGCGGAGGGGTTCGTGAAGAGGGGCGTGAGAGACTGAAGGTGGACGTGTATATTTCTTAATGAAATGTATTTATGTGAGCTTGTGCATGCTTTAAAAATTAACAAAGCAAAACTAGAGGAGGTGCCAAGAAATAAAAGTCTCCCCTCTGCTCCCCCTCACATGTGGCTAAGCTTCCTGAACCACACACCCATTTGCCACATCACTTTTTGGGGACTCGGAGGAATCATGAAAGAAGACTGGAGGCCAAGGCCCTGGGGAACTCCCCATCAGCAGGGTTGGGGCTCAACACCAGAGGCTGTTGCCTGGCTTGGATTCCCAAGGCCCAGCCAGGCTGCCCTGTGCTCCCACAGTTCCTAGGCCCTTCAACAGTCTGGGGAAAGAGAGCTGCCCTGGTGTGGCTCACCCAGTTGGGGGCTTGGGACAATGTGCGAATGCTCCCAGCAAAGCCCTTGAATGGTGGGTGTGGAGGCCCATGAGAAAGAAGTCCTCTGAGTCTTTGCAAAGAAGCAAATTAGCAGGCCTCCCCTTGTGTAGGTGGCTGGGTGCTGGGGTGGGGTGCTGGGGACAGGGACAGTGAGGTTGCAGCCCAGGGCAGGCATCACCAGGCAGGAAAGAAACCTGGAGGAGGAGCTTGAAGGACAAGCAGGGCAGGATGAATGGGGATATTTAGAGAGAGCCCAGGAGCGTGCAGGGCTCTGAGGTGGAGTCAGAGCTGTGTGCATGTGTGCACATGTGCATGCGTGTGTGCACATATGTATACACATGCAGTGGGCCACAGAACTCTGGAAAGTATTTGCTTGACTGAAGTGTTTGGCTGGAATGGGAGAATCAGGACAACAGTCACTAGGGGTCTGTCTCCTCACCAGATGGGGTCTGGCACTAAGGAGATCCCGAAGGTGAGGAGGGCAAGGGGCTGTCCCTCTGCCATCGGGCGCCGAGGTTGAAAGAGAAAGCCCACCCTTCTGCCCAGTGGGTTTCCCCCCCATTTTGACAAATTTGATGAATGATGGTCACAGAAACAAAGCAAATAGCACTGGGGAAGGGTGTCCTTTTCCTGGTGTGGAGTTCATGAAAGCATTCTTATAAGCATGTGGAAGTGGCCCTTTCTTGAGGGCTGGGGCAGAGATAAAATGGGCTGTGGGCCACATCCAGGTCCCATGTCACCAACTGCAACCCCGGAGAGCGTCCTCTGCCTGAGCCATAATCGGGGGGGGGGGGGGGGGGGGTACAGAGATCAGGCCCAGGCCAGCATGCAGGTAGGAGGCTCCGCCCACCCTCCCCCAAGAAGGCCGCTCTGCTGTCACAAGCTCAGAAAGCTCAGGCACTTACTTCATGGTGATGGTGTTGATGAACCAGGCATAGGAGCCCTGGGGGGAAAGGAGAGGAAGCGTCAGAAAATCCAGGCCTGGGCCAGCCCCACCCAGCTCTGGGAACCCAGGCAGCCACGTCATCCCAGGCAGCAGGCAGTGTCCATGCGGCTCTCTTTCCCAGGCAAGAGAAAGAGCCCGAGTCCTGGGAGGAGGCCGATTCGGGCTGGGGCCGGTGGTGACTGCTGAGGGAGATGTCTCCCCGTGAGTGAGTTGACATTCCTGCCGCCTGGCATCCTGTTACAGGAAATGATGCTTGGGCCAGAGGGAGAGACGGGACTCTTTCTGGGGTGCACATCAGTTGCTTCCCATCTGCCCCTCAATGCTTCCTTCTGGGAAATGGCCCTCCCCCATGCAGGTAGCCCAGTGCCCAGGCTGTCCATCAAGTAGGCAGCTGTCAACATGGTTAGGTGACCATCAGGAGCATGACCCAACTAGGGCCAGTCAGGATGGGTGTTGGGAGAGAGGGTTCCTGCACTTTGGTAAGTGCCACGCAGCCTGGAGTGACTTGGCGCCCTCTTCCATGCCACATGCAGGATCTTGTCTGAGAAAAAGCTGGTTCAGAAGAGAGAGGACCAGAGAGGCGATCCTGGTGACAACACTAGGCTTGCTGGATCTAGCTGTACCTGAGGCAGCTGCTTCTCTTGGACCTCCCCACCTCAAGCCACGCATTAGCCTTTGTTGTAACACTAGTGTGAGTTGGGTTTCTTCTCTTGCATCTGAGGGTCCCGTTCGTATGACTTTCTCTGGGGCTCTGGCTGTCTGGAATGTCTGGGTGGTGGAGAAAGGTAGCCTGGGCCTTGGGGGCGGGGCTGGGAGGGCCTAGAGTGGGAGTCCGCTTGGGAAGAGCGTGCATGAGGGCTGGCTGGGGCCCAGCGCTGTAAGAGCTGCCAGGTCTGGCAGCTGGGTAAGTTACCCTGGTGCATGCTTCCTTCTGGGACCTCAGGGGGTTTGACAAAACCTTGGAAAAGGTTGTCCTCATTTGGGGGGAAGCACATCAGTGAACCAGGAAGGCCCATTGGCTGATGGTCCCTGGAGCCACACAGATTGGGAAGGGGGTGTGTCCCCAAAGGAAACAATGAGGGGCAGGCAAACAAGGAATGAAGGATGTTCCTTGCTCCCTTCGGCATAAGGCCCACCTTCTAAGTCCCTGTCCCTGTGTTGAGTTGATTGACAGTGGGAATGTCCACGGGGACAGTGCACCTCAGGGGGGACCATTTCCCCAGCTACGCCCTGGGGAACTAAAGTAAGGTCAGATGCCCAGGAATGAGTCAGCACCATGAGGACGAATAGCAGGATGAGGGCAGCAGCGACTGGGAAGGTCCCCAGGGAGGCGGGAACAGCTAGACGAGACTGGGGCTGAGACCTGTGGCCACTCCTTGCTGCATGGAGTCTCTCCACAGCTCACCCCTGGGCAGACAGGCTGTGGTTTACCACAAAACAAGTAGGTTTGCTGACAGCCCCTCCTGGTTACGCACACACCTTCCCGGAACCACGTCACAGGGTACATACATAACCTGGAGTTCACACTGCACAGGGCAGAGCTGGGAAGACTGGGGCTGAGTCCTGTGGCCACGCCTCGCTGCATGGAGTCTCTCCACAGCTCACCCCTGGGCAGACAGGCTGTGGTTTACCACAAAACAAGTAGGTTTGCTGACAGCCCCTCCTGGTTACGCACACACCTTCCCGGAACCACGTCACAGGGTACATACATAACCTGGAGTTCACACTGCACAGGGCAGAGCTGGGAAGGAGAAGCGTGGCCTATGTACCCATGAAAATCACTTCGACACAGATGGGTGAGCACGTGTGGACCCATCTCTCTGTCTCTCTCTGTTTCTCTCTCTCATACACACACACAAATACACACATACACAAGTGAGCACGTGTGGACCCATCTCTCTCTCTGTCTCTCTGTCTCTCTCTCTCATACACACACACAAATACACACATACACTTATACACACACATACACATATACACACACATGCGCACACACATCCATACACACCTGCATACACATCGTAGCTCTGAGAGGCATGACCCATTCAGAAAACTTAACAGCTGAACACTGGGCCTGAGAACCGCCTCTCGTCTTCTCCCCACCCCATGCAGGAAATGGCCATAAGTTCCCAGGGGCCAGCTTAACTGGCAAGACCCAGTGACAGTGGCCAGTTCACCGCACCCCTCTTGGTGGCCTCATCCTCCCCACTCTGCCACATGGGGTAATGCCCGCTGCTCTGACAGGCTCGGGCACCTGGCGAGACGGTTTGCTTCCCACACCCCTCAGCCGGCTCAGTCCCATCACCCAGGCTGGGGCACTCGCCCTCCTTGTGGAACGAACTTCTACTCTCTTCCGTTTGACTGCCCCTTAGCTGCCATGATGATTTTTCTCTTAATACTTTAAAAATAAAATGATTTTTGTCACTGTACAAAAATTTAAAAAACCAACCAAAGTGTTGTTTCTAAAAATAAACCCGAGAGCCACCTTGCGAGGCAGGCGTGACTGCCCTTGCTCTGCGGAGGAGGAACCTGCCTGAGGCTCCCATTCCCATCGCGAGATCCTGGCAGGCAAAGGGACCCGCTCTCTTGGAGGGATGACCAGAAGGAATATGGTTCTACTTACTCCTTGGACCCAACAGCTAGAGCTGTGTCAGGTCCTAATACCCCACAGGCTGGGCTGGCGCTGGGACAGCAGTGAGCTAGCCCAGGTCAGCACTGGCTCTCACTGGGAAGCACCCGCACTGGGCTGCGGGTGGGTGTTCATTACAGGCCGCGTTAGGGGCGCTGAAGAAAAGGGATGCCTTCCCGTGAGTAGATAGCAATGGATCTGGACCCCGATGGGGTGGGGAAGTGGTGCTTGAGCTGGAGTCTAACAAGGGTGGGTGTGTTGGCTCAGAGAGGGCCAGTGGGGGAGGTGGAGAGGGAAGAACAGGGGAGGGAGGTGGCACTTTTGAGGCTCTAAAACAGGGGTGGGGAACCTTTTTCCTGCCAAGGGCCATTGGGATATTTACAACACCATTCGCGGGCCATACAAAATTATCAACTTAAAAATCAGCCTGCTACCTTTGGTCAAACATTTAATTAACTCACCCCTAATTAATGCCTTGGCAGGGCCTGACCAAATGATTCCGCAGGCCTTATACAGCCCACGGGCTGGACGTTCCCCACCCCTGATCCAAAAGATGGCCAGGGGCCAGGGGTGAAGGAGTTGGAAAGAGATAGACTGACAAGTGGGCAAGAGGTCAAACCACGAGATAAAGGTGCACTAGGAATTTACACCAAGAGCATTAGGAAGCCACGGAAGTTTTAGCAGGGGAATGGGTGTCCCCACTCACGTGGATCACTCTGGGTGGGGTCCGGGGACGGTGTGGACCTAATCAGTTACAGCCACTGCAGTCATCCAAGTAAGAGACTGACAGGGGCCTGGACGGGGATGGGCAGAGGTGGAGGGAAACAAAGCCAAGAAGGTCAAAGCCACACAACGGGGTCATGAGCTGGTCGTGCCCAGGGGCCTGGGCAAGAGCACAGGAGGCACACCTGGTGGATGGTGGGAAGAGCCCGAGACCAGGGAACCAGGGAGGGAGATCATGGCCTGTGTGGACATATTAAATACAAGTGCCTTTACAGTATTCATGTGGATGTAGTTTTTAAACTAATTTGTTGGTTTTTAGAGAGAGAGGAATGGAGAAGGACACACAGAGAGAAACATCGATGTGAGGACAGCATCAATTGGCTGCCTCCTGCACGTCCCCCCCCCCGCCCCCACCGGGATCGAGCCCACAACCCGGACATGTACCAATGTGAGGACAGCATCAATTGGCTGCCTCCTGCACGCCCCCCACCGGGATCGAGCCCACAACCCGGACATGTACATCAAACCTGGGACCCTTTAGTCTGCAGGCCAACACTCTATCCACTGAGCCAAACCAACTAGGGCTCATTGGTTGATTCTTTTATGTGCCCTGACCTGGGATCGAACCTGCAACCCTGGCACATGGGGACAACACTCCAACCAACTGAGCTACCAGGCCAGGGCATAAAGGTTTTGTTTTAATATACCATGCATGACAAAGATTCAATGAAACTTGTCCTAACACATATTCCTGCTGACATTATAATCTGATGCACCCCTTTGATGAAGCATTTAAATTTTTTAAATAAAAATAAGAGTTCATATTTAATAGGCACTGTTCTAAAGGCTTTCTGAACATGTGCCCTCTTTAATTCTCTCAGTAACCCTAACACAGGGATTTTATCATCAACCCCATTTTATTTTTTTTAATATATGTTTATTGATTTCAGAGAGGAAAAGAGAGAAACATCAATGATAACAGAGAACCACTCATCAGCTGCCTCCTGCAAGCCCCACACTGGGGATTGAGCCCACAACATGGGCATGTGCCCTGACTGGGAATAAAACCGTGACCTCCTGGTTCATAGGTCGATGCTCAACCACTGGACCACACCGGCCAGGCTTAACCCCTTTTTACAGGTGAGTAAACAAACGGAGAAATTAAACAGTTTATACAGAGTCCAACAACTAGAATGTGATGGAGCCAGAATGTGAGGCCCAGCAATTAAACAGTAGAGCCCACTCCCCTCTCAATATACACACTTACCACTGCCCTGTATGCCTCTGTCTGTCTCACCCAGGAAGAAAGTGCCATGAGGCAAGACTGGCTCCATTTTACTCCCTGCCCAGTGCCCAGCCTCCAGACCAGTAGCTGGCCCATGGCAGGTGCTCCCAGCAACTGGCTGAATGAACAAACAGGCCCCAGCGGAGGAGTGGCATTCGACAGGAAAGAGAAGGAAGGACGGGCGGGTTGGGAGGCCCTGCCTGATATCTTGAATCTTCTATGTGAAGAAGAAGGTGAGTCCTCGGCTCAGAGTGGGAGCTTGGGGCAGGATTGGAGCTGCGAGAAGGGCTGGAGAGTTGGGAAGAGTAGACATATTAGTTTCTAAAGCCCCTTTACAGTATTAGAACCACCTCATGCTTCCTTGGCACCCTAGGAGGCAGGTACGGCTGCGATCTCCATTTTTCTGATCGGGAAACAGGCTTGGCAAAGCTGAGGAATGTGTCCACGGTCACATTGCCAGAAGTGGGTGGGTCTGGCTGACTTCAAAGCCCTTAATTAGGACCATGGTCCTTCCTGCACACAGTAGGGCTACTGCTGAGCCAGGACCCCCACCCCGCCTGGCCGGGCCTACCTAGCACTCACCTTGTCCTTGTGCTCCATCTCCAGGGGAATATCCGAGGGAGATGTCTTTTCACTCTGCTCCCCGTAGATCAGCGAGGCCAGGCTGCCGGCAGGAAAAGCAGCGAGGAGGAAAAGGAGAGGAGAGGCCTCAGGTGCCTGCCTTGCTTCCCGCCTGCCCCCTGGGCCGAGGGCTGCAGTCACCTCCTGCCCAGTAGCAGACACACCTGAGCTCATTTGCTGAGCACACAGCTTTGGATACACATGGTGATCACCCCTGTTTCCAGGTGCCCAACATATCTTGGGAGTCACGGGATCCAGAAAGCCTGAGTCTGAGGAAAAAGCGGCCTTGTGCCCAGAGATGGCTGCTCTCCAAGTCACCTTCGTGTCAGGAGGGGCAGGGCAGGGCAGGGGAGGGGATGGGGGATGAGATGCCACCCGTTGACGTGACCCTAATGACTGCTTGGGCACGGGTCAGAGCACATTCTCCAGGGAGCAAGCAGCTCTGGGCATGACCCCAGCGCCTCCTCACCTGTCATTGTGTATCAGCAGACCCAGGCGCCCATAGTCCCACGCGGCTTTCCGGAGGAAGGAGTAAATGAAAATGACGAACTACAGGCCAGGAAGGGAGAGATGGGGCAAGAAGCTTGTGATGCCTTCCCCTGGGCCGGGCCCAGCATTTCCCTGCAGAGACCCTGCCCTGAGGTCCTGGGACTCCCCCAGGAGGTTGCCAGCTGTCGGGGAGGCCCGCCTTTTCAACTCTGGAAGCCCAGTGCCCAGCAGCTTCTGGGTGCAGAGTGGATGCTCAGCGTTTGTTGGATGAAGGCGCTGGGGCATGTTTAGGACTATTGAGCAAGACTCCCCTTGAAGAAATCAGCAAGGGGAGGGTGCCGGGAGGCCCCAGGGCACTGCCAGGGGGGCCTCTGGACAATGGCACATGGAGGGCAGCCTGTGCTTCCAGCCCCTCCTCCCCAAGGCCCACCAGGGCCACCCTGGGTGGGACTATCATTCAGGGAGTCCCCACACTGTGGCTGGTGTCCATTGAACAGCTGGGGCCCCTGTGGCATCACTTGTGAAACCCCTCCTCCCCAAGGCCCCACCAGGGCCACCCTGGGTGGGACTATCATTCAGGGAGTCCCCACACTGTGGCTGGTGTCCATTGAACAGCTGGGGCCCCTGTGGCATCACTTGTGAAAGTTCGACTGTCCGCCCCCAGCCGACACCTCCCGTCTGCCCAGGCCCTGCCCAGGACTCACCACCCACAGGATGACGTTGATGACCAGCACGGTGGGGATGCCCCCGAAGGGCTGCCCCTGCAGGACGGTGCTCCGAGAGCGAAAGCAGTCATTTTCCGTCAAGTTCTTCGCCTTTTCCACCACATTCAGGTTGCCCGACGAGGCAGCCATCCTGTGAGGCTCCCTGGGGAACAGAGGGGAGTCCGGGTCAGACACAGGAATCTCTCTGCAAGACGCAGGAGCCTGCTGGGGAGTTGGGGGAGATGCACCGAGCACCCAGTGCCAGCTTGGAACTGATGGAGGCAGGAGGGTTGCCCTGAGATGGCACGCAGCCCCACCCTGTAAGAGAACAACCTCCTCGAACCCGGGCCAGGATGGCAGAGTATCCCAGCTCGCTGGGGAGTGAGTACATTTTGCACCACTTGATCCCTTTACAAAAAGAATTGTAAAATGCACATCTCAATGTTCTTGGTTCTACCTCTGTAAAGCTTTTCCTGGATATAAGTGAGCAAACTTCATAAAGGTGGATCAGATCTAAGTGGAAATATGAGGTTCAGAGGATGGAGCCACTGCATTCACGGGACACCCACACAGACAGGGCTCCCTGGTGTTCACCTCTAACATCCTACAATTCTCAGACCCAGTTCCTAGAAGAGGCAATGGCTCCAAAGACTAAATTGGGTAAGAAAGAGCACAAAAATTAGGTAAGAAATGCTCAGTAAACGTCACTGTTTAATGTTGACCTCGAACCCGGGAGATCAGCACCTGCCAATCCAGGGAGCCTGAGCATTTTGGGAAGACTTGGTTGCAGGGTTCACGGTCACTGGATCCATGTTCTTCAGGCAGGGATGGGAGTGGAAGGCGTGGGTAAACACTGGAGGCCACTGATAACTGCTTGGGCTTATCTGCAATGTTGTCCTGATTTTAAAAGATCATTTGTTTGGGCTCCAGACCTCATCTCACCCTAGAAACTCTTCGTTTTCATTCAACAAAAGTAGGCTTTTCTACTGAATTTTCTAATGAATTCATTTTCTAATGAATTCATTCATTCATTCAACAAATATTTAGTGAACAACTAACTGCCTTGAGCCAGACTAACGCTGGTGATTCTCAGTGAACAAGACAAATAAAACCCCTCCCTCATGGGATTCTGGTGGGAAGAAGCAGTGCAGGGGTGAGGGTGAGGTTAGAACTGGAAAGAGTGTAATTGGGGAAGGCCACACTGAGAGGGTGACATTTGATCAAAGACTTGAAGAGAGCGAGCAAACCATGCAGCTACGGGGGACAGGGCATTGCAGGCAGAGCCAATGTTGCCTGGGGTGCTGAGGAGCAGCAAATAGCCCAGGTGGCTGGACAGGGGAGAATGAGGGCACAG
>NW_005354673.1:4707955-4731341 GCF_000412655.1 Myotis brandtii
AACAGATTCACTTGTTTTTTCTCTCACCTGAGGATATTTTTTCCATTGATTTTTTTAAAGAGAGAGTGGAAGGGAGGGAGAGACAGAAAAACATCAATGTGAGAGAGACACATCGATTGGTTGCCTCCTGCACGTGCCCTGACCAACCAGGGCCGGGGATTGAGCCTGCAACTGAGGTACGTGCCCTTGACCAGAATCGAACCCACAGCCCTCTAGTCCATGGGCTGATTCTCTATCCACTGAGGCAAATGGCTAGGGCAACAGGTTCACTTTGATCCTTGACTTGGGAATAAATGGGGTGGGGGCAAGCAGAGAAGTGGAAGCAGAGGGGTCCGTTCGAGGAAACTGTAGTAATCCAGGCAGAAGGTAAAGGCAGCTCGGACCAGGATGGAAGCCGTAGAGGCAGGGAGATGTGGTCAGGTTTGGGAGCTATTCTGAAGGTGAAGCCAACAAGTGCACTGATAGGTTGGGTGGGGAGTGTTCCAATGCCTGGAGCACAGGGAGCACCACGGAGGTGTTTGTAAAATGAAAAGTGGACACAGAGGTCCAGGGGACAGAGTGGAATGGTTTCAGGAGCCAGGGAGAGTTAGGAGGTGGGGATGGAGAGGGAATAAAGGCGAAGGGCCTGGCATGCAGGAGATGGGCGGTAGCCTGGGCGTCTGGGCTTATTGTGCTAACTCACAAAAACAGGGAAGAAAGGGCACAGTGAGAAAGAGGAAAAAGAGCACAAAAGTCACCCTCCTCCCCTCCAAGTCAGCCTCTAAGAGGAGCAGGGAGCCTCTTGCTTATCTTACGTTTCCCTTCTTTCTGCTCCCCTCTCCTTCTCCCTAGGCTGCCCACTGTTTTATTATAACCGGGTCACTGGTTAACTCGTTTACGCGAACACGGTTAGTAAAATGTAAACTTAAGTAGTTTATGTGGAACGTGGTATGTTTTAGCAGCCTTCTGCCCGAGGGTCGGAGTGGCGGGGATGGCATTTCTGGGGTCTCTTGGTGGATGCGGCAGGCATCCATCCAGCTTTCTTACGGTGCAGGTCACCTGCGGCAGAAGCTACAGTTCTGCTGGTGGCCACTGGGGGGAGCCCGCGCTGAGGAAGCAGATGGGGAAAGGGGGAGGGAGGCGAATCTGGCGGGTCTGAAGGCCTTGGTGAGAATTCTTACCTGGGTCAGTTCTCCAGCGAGGCTCCAACTCAGGCCTGGAGGCTCCACTCAGCTACCCGGCTGCTGCAAAGGAACAAATACAGTGGGGAGACCAGCAGGCTCAGTTACCCAGGCCTCCTCTCTGGCAGCGACATCCCTCAGGGCCCCTTTCCTCATCTCCATGCTCTGGAAGCTCGTCCTTTATCACATGTGTGTTTCACACATAGTCCTTCCCAGTCTGTTCATTTTCATCACAGTGTCTTTTGAAGCATCAAGATTTTGAATTTTGACACAGTCCAATTCATCCAATTTTCTTTTATGGACCATACATTTGGTAACATATCTAAGAAATCTTTGCCTGACTCAAGGTCTTAAAGATTTTGCTCCTTAAAATATTATAATTTTGGGGGGGCAGGAGCGGGGCAGTGGGATGAATGGGGGGAGAAGGAGGGATGTCTGTAATACTTTCAACAATAAGGATAAGTTTTAAAAAATCCTATAATGTTAGCTCTTACATTGAAGTCTATGACTCATTTTGAGTTAATTTTTACGTATGATGTGAGATAAGAGTCCAAGTTCATCTTTTGCCATGTGGCTATCCAATGGTCCCAGCTCCATTTGTTGAATCTTCACCTTTAAAACGAGGCCAGTGGCTTATGAGCCTGTCTCGGGTCTGTCTGGGGACTGGACCCACTCAGCTTTAAAACGAGGCCAGTATGAGCCTGTCTCGGGTCTGTCTGGGGACTGGACCCAGGCCCAGGATGTGAGAGCACTTGGCGAAGTGCTACACAACCGTAAGGACTGTTGTTATTATTTGCTTAATACTATGCATGCGGAGGGGGGGAGGGGTCCTGGGCTGAGAAGAGCTCTGGGCACCCATCTGGCTCTGAGAAGGAGGTTTGCCTTCTGGATGCTGCTCTTTTCCACTCAACTCCCACTCCCTCATCCTCTCCCATCCCAAAAGCATCCCTCCCTCTCTTCCTCCCCCTTTCATCCCTTTCTCTTTTCCTTCCTCCCACAAGGAAGGGTTGAGTACCTACCCCAAGCCAGGCATCATGCCAGGCTCTGGGGGCCTGGAAGGCTGGTCCCCACCCACATGAGGCTGCAAGGCTCACTGAGGAGACATGCAAGCCAGGAGGCAAAGGCTACCACATGCCCCCCTAGCCAATCGCCGGGGTAAAGGGAGCCATGGGAGGAGTCAGAGGGTCTTCTGCAAGGAAGTGACCTCCAGGGGGAGCCGTGAGCAGGTGCAGGAACCAGCATAGTGCAGTGGGGTAGTGTGGGCAGAGGGCACCGTCCTGGCAGAGCCTAGAGGGGAGACTGAGCGTGGTGTGGTAGGAAAATGGAAATGAAGACTCGGGGCTAGCATGGGGGATGGCTCGCTGGCTTGTTCTTTCATTTGCCCATTTAACCCTTAACAAGAATTCACTGAGTAGCTCTCTTGCCAGGCCGTGTATAGACAGCACAGTGCGGTGGGGAAGTGTGGGCAGAGCCCAGAGGGGAGACTGAGCGTGGTGTGGTAGGAAAATGGAAATGAAGACTCGGGGTTAGCGTGGGGGATGGCTCGCTGGCTTGTTCTTTCATTTGCCCATTTAACCCTTAACAAGAATTCACTGAGTAGCTACTCTTGCCAGGCCTTGTATAGACCCTGGAGGTATAAACAAGAGGTCCTCTTTGTGGGGTTCACAGCCTTTGGGATTTGGGAGGAGGGTTGCTGTTGGGAGGTCTGGCCTGGGTTCCTGTTCTGCCTGGAGGCCCCCCATTATGAGGTCCCAGCGTCTAAGCTTGGAGTGGTGGAGTCCATCCGGCAGGCTGGGTGGGGCACAGGCTTCCACTCCCCTGGCCACCCAGCCTGAAGGGGAGGGAGGAAGGAGAAGAGAGAAGAGAACTCACCCCCATCTTACCACCCTCCTCAAGCTGCAAGTGGAGACAGTAATGAGGGAGACTGTTGCCATGGAAACCTAGTACAGCACCCCACCTTTTCTCACCGCCCCTAAACCATGCCTGGACCTTCTTTCCTTCTGGAGGGAAAGTTAGCTTTTGAGTGTGAAGAAGAGGGACATGAAGCTTTCTGGAGATCGAAGCACCACATGGGACAGAGCAAAGCTTGAAATCTGAGTCAGTTAAAGGAACATGGAGCAGAGGCACCAATCTGCCTGTTGTGGGGGTGTGGTGGGGGGTGGGAGTGGAAAGAGGGGAGCATCAGGGAACGCCTCTCTTTGGCCGTGAATTTCATTCAAATCAGAGCTCAGGGAGGCTGTTCAGGGTGTCAGAGAGATGTGGGCTCTCTGGAACAGACCGACTGAGTTTAAATCCCAGATCCATTCTTGCTAGCTCTGTGTGACCATGGGCCATCAGACCTCCTGAACCTCAGTTTCCACCTCTGGAAAGTGGGGAAAATAACAGTATTGCCTCACAGGTCATTGTAAACAGGAAATAAAATAATTCCTATAAAGCCCTCTGCACTGTCCTTGAGAACTGTATGTGTTCAATATTAGCCCAGACTGGACCATCCCTAGTATCCTTCCACCTATTCTGTTCTGGAACCAGCACAGGAAAGATGTGGAGTATGGGAAGAATCATCCAGTACCCCACAAACTGCAGCCTTTGTTCTTGCTGTGCTTGGAGAGCAAATGGGAGGGGTGGGGAGGGGTAGGGAGGGCCCACCCCACCCCACCTACCTTCTCCCTTAACTCTGACCCCCCAGAGTTCACAAAGCCAGAGCAATGCATCCACCCACTCCCCACCCCACCCCCTGCTGCCATCTGACCTTCTCAGTCTCTTCAATAATTCATCACCATTTTGTTAACCACAGCAAAGATTATTTCCCATGGTTCTGGACCTTGCGAACATAAACTGGAGTTCCTGGCCATGGGCACCCCCTCCCAGCTCCCCTTCTGCTCTGGGATGCTGCTCACATCCGCTTCCATGCCCACAGCTCTCAGATCGGCCACCCCAGCCCCCTTTCAGGACAGCAGCTCGGTGGCCCAGGTTCGCAGGTCCTTTGGAGGAGTGGAGTGTCACTGTAATGAGGGTTCCACTTAATGTCCTTCCCCGCCCACCATGCCGGCTGGCCGTGCATCTTCTCCTAAGTGTCAGTAAGCTCTTCCTTGCTCTAAACTGCCCTGGGGCCCCAACCTCCTTATATCTTCACACCAGGGAATGGTTTGCCCAACTTCATATATGCAGAAACTGGGTTGCCAGTAGGCTAAGAGATTTGCCTAAGGCTGGGGTAAGTATTTGAATTTGAATTTATGGTTCCCCATTCAATGCTCTTGGGCTTGGATCAGTGAGTCCTCAGTGTGGAGTGGGGTTGGGGGGGGCACTGGAATGACCTGGAAGGTGTTTAGTAGATCCAGATACTCACACCCCACTCTGGACTCTAAGAATGAAAATCTCCAGTCAGTTCTTAGGTACAGCCAACATAGAGAAACACCAGCTTAACGTTATGAGGGTTACTGGCATCTGAATAAGGAGTTCTTGACCATCCAAAATGTTTTCTAACTCCCCCTAAATAAGGAGGGAGAATAAAGAGATTTGGGGGTAAAGGATGGTAGCTCAGTGCCCTTTAAACCAGCAGTCGCCAACCTCTCGGACCTCACGGACCACCTGTGGTCCGTGGACCACCAGTTGGCGACCACTGCTTTAAACCATGTTGCCGTGCCCTTTAAACCAGCGGTCGCCAACCTCTCAGACCACCAGTTGGCGACCACTGCTTTAAACCATGTTGCAATGGGGCATTAGACCTGTCCTTATTTCCTCCACTCAGGAACTCTCCCCTTCCCCACTCCCAACTGAGTCTGAGGAAATCTGGCTGGAGACCTACAGAGGCCACACCCTCTCTTCACTTGAATCCGCAAACTCTTGCATTTCTCCCTGTGCCAGAGGTCACCGGCATGGCCTCTTCTTCACGGGGCACCATGCCTGCCCTCTGTCCTGTCCTCATGTCTCAGGGCTACTTGCACTGCCCTGACTGAACTTGAGCCACTTCCTCTTGGATAGGCTGGAACCTTGGTCTCCTCAGCATTTACAGCCCCTGGGCCCAGCTCAAATCCTATTCCCTGAAACCTTCCTCCGCTGAGCAGCCCAGCCTGTGCCTTGTCCCCACCCTCTTTACACAGTTGGCTTTGCTACCACTGCCTGGCACTATTCTCTCATTTTTGCAGGCACACGAACAGCCAGTTCCCCAGCAAATCTGTGGACTCCTTGACGGCAGGACCCTTGTCATTGTGGTCCTCCCACAACAGCCAGCATGTTGGAGGCCTCAATGAAAGATAGATGCTCCTTTATCCAGGGCTACACTCAGGAGCAAGTCTTGCTCTCCAGCTCACAGCATGGAGTAGAGGGAACGTATGATTTGGGGTCGGGAGATTGGGTGTAAATCTGGATCTATTGTTTATTAACTGCACTTTAACCTGCAGCTGCACAGTTTTCTCTTCTATAAAATGGGTATGATGCCCTAGCCGGTTTGGCTCAGTGGATAGAGCATCGATCTGAAGACTAAAGGGTCCCAGGTTCGAATCCAGTCAAGGGCACGTGTCCAGGTTGCAGGCTCGATCCCTGGTGTGGGGGGTGCAGGAGGCAGCCAATCAATGATTCTCTCTCATCATTGATGTTTCTATCTCTCTCTCCCTCTTCCTTTCTCTCTGAAATTAATAAAAATATATTTTAAAAAATAAAATAAAATGGATATGATTATGTCCATCCTGCCTACATCAGGTTGGCTGTGAGAGTTAAAGGAGAGGGTATGTGGAGACGTTTCTGTAAACTAGGAGTACCACAAATGTTGAATGTTGCCTTTGCTATCGTCTTCCTAGGACTGAGGTAAGACTTCCTTCAGAAGCCCCAAATGGCCCCCTCAGATGCCCCTGAAGCCCCAGAATAAGGTGAGTGGACTAGGGTTCCACCTTGCCATCCAGCCAGCATCCGGGAGCAGCAGAAGGGCGCTCAGCACCATGGACAGCGCCATGTGCCACTGCAGCTACTGCTGTTGCTGCTACTTTTCTTTGCCAGAGTTCTGTGGGTAGCGCCTGGCAGTACTTGCGGATGCCCCTGGCCTAATAACAACATTCACCGCTAACATCTACTGAAAGGTTTCTATGTGCCAGGCAGTGTGCCAGCTTTCTTAGCGCACCTATCAGATGACACGTTGGATCTAGTCAATGGCCTTTAGCATCCCTTCCCTGCTCTTCCTAATGTGCCTTGCTATACTGCAGAAGCTAGAAAGTTAAAACTACATTTCCAGCACTCCCTTGCAGCGGGGGTTCTGACTGCAGAGTGGGTTCCATCAATTACATGTGCTGGGGGGAGATTTATAAGGCGGAAGGGGGAGGGGCCCTCTCTCCTGCTGCTTGGGCTGTGCTCTGCTGACAAGCAATGCTGAGGAGAGGAAGCAGTTCTCTGCAGCAGGCCAATGCCCAGCCTCTGGGTCCTGGAGGGTGAGGGGTGGATGAGGAGCGAGAGGCTGCAGAGGCTCCCTGACCCTGGCTTGCAGGTGAGGCTCCAGGAGTCCCGTCCTGGCTGTGGCTGAGGAGCTGTCTGGTGCAGCAATTCTGCTCTGTTCTGAAGACCCATATTTTAACTCTTCTGATGATTTTGTGAGCACAGAATTCCCTGTATTAACTTCTGCTTTGCTTAAAGTTCTTAGAGTGGTTTTTGCTTCCTAAATAAAGAACAGGTAGGTTCTGCTAATATCCTATCTTATAGATGAGGAATCATGGGCACAGAGAGGGCAAGTAACTAGTCCAGGTCAGGCAGCTGGTGAGCAGTGGGATCTCAACCCAGGACACCTGACTCCCCAACCCGCTCCAGAACAGAGCCCCCAGGCTGAAGACAGAAGCTAAATGGAGAAGAGTAAACGCTGACAGGAAGTGTTGGGAACACATTCCAGGCCAGAGTGGGCACAGCCCCTGAGAAAGCCTCAGAACAAGGGGGAGAAGACGTGGACATTGGCATAGGCCAGGCATGGGACCGGGTGCCTCCTTATGGTTATCTCACTGACCATCAATGACGCCTCACGAGCAAGCTAAGAGGTAGCAGCCTAAGAGGTGGGCATCAGTATCCCCACTTTACAGGTAGAGAAACTGAGGCTTGCAGAGGTTAAATAATGGTCCTAAAGTCACACAACTGGAGAGAGACAGAGGCAGGACTGGAATCTAAGTGTCTGGCTCCACTGCATCCTGGGGCCTCTGAGGCACCATTGGGGATGGAGCTGCTTTGCCCATCCCAGGAGGGCTGTATTTCTGGGGTTCAGATCTGTACTACCTCTAAGGGCCTCTCCGCTAACGGGGAGGAAAGGCTGGGGGGCGAGGGAGCCGGAGCGCAGAAGGGGAGACAGTGGCCATCTGGCCCTGGGCTGGAAGCTGAGAGTGCGGGCTGCCCCCTCACCCACCTCACCTCTGGGACCCCTCTCCTTGCCAGGAAGGTTCCTTTTCTTGCCCTGAAGGCCCTGCACCCCCATCCAGGGGCCCCTGCCTTTCTGCCCACGGCCCTGAGTCAGCAAGTAGCCATAACAGTTGCCAAATGGGGCCAGAGGCAGGAGGAAGAGGCAGCTGTGGGGACGTCATCCATGTCCACGCCCCTGGGAGCTGGGCAGTGACTCAGAGACACCAGAGGAGGGGTGACTCCCTGCTTGTGCTAAAAAGACAAGAAAGTAAGAACAGCAAGATATGATGCTGTTAAACTAGACGCTCTCAATTCTAAAAATGAAAAAGGGAAAGAAAGAGTAAAAAAAAAATTATGCCTGTAGGAAAAAAAGACCATTCATCTCTGGGTGGTGGAAATGTGGGTTTTTTTTAAAAACTTTTTTTCTGAATTTGACAAATTATTTAACAGGAACATGCTTTACTGTTTATCATTGGAAAAAGTCATATTTAGAAAGGAAGGCTTGATACTTCCAGGCATGCACACAATCATCTTTCCTTCATTCTTTTGCATCAAATCTTTCTTCCCTCTTCAAGTGCCCTATTTTTACCAACTCCTGCTCAAGCTTGTCGATGGTGTGGAGGGAGTGCAGAGGCCCAGGGGTTCTGTACAGGCTGCCTACTCAGAAAGATTCAGGCCTAAATCTGATGCCACCCCCTCCTCCCTCTCCTCAGGGTCTGGCTGAGCCTGGTGCAGGAAGATCAAGGCTTAAACCTGCATCACGTGGGCCACGGTAACCACCAGACCCCTGGGGTTCTGCTAGGAAGCCAGTGGTCCCTCCCCGTCCCTCTCTCCCCAGATGTGGCATGGTGCTGGCCACAGCATCAAGACCCAGGTGCAGTGATCAAGTGATCGGGGAGGGGTTCTGTCCCCCCAGTACAGCCCTCAGTTGGGCAAGTGGGGGCCAGCCTGCCATAATGTAGCATTTAAGTCTGGGTTCCTAGGGGGACCTCGGCTCTTTGGGTCTGGTCCAAACCCTGCCTCTTTACTAGCCCCATGTCTTCGGGCAAGTTTCTTAACCTGAGCCTCAGTGTCCTTACCTGTAAATGGAGATGTTAACAGCATCTATTGGGTGCATGTGAGGACAGCATGAACCGATTCACACGAGGCAGAACAGTGCTCAGCGCCCAGCAATGCCTCGCTGCAGTTAGGTATTATTTTCCTTGTGAGGACCTAGAACTGTGCTATTTATTTATGGGATGACGTAGCCAATGGCTGATTCCTCCAGACAGAGCCCATGGCTGTGTCTGCTCATTTTTTCTGCTGTGCTGGGCAGAGCTCAGTGCTTTGTAAATATTGATTGGAGAAAGGAATGATGGGCAGTGGGGCTAAGGGGGCTCATTTGGCCCCATGATCTCAAACTCAGAGTGTTGTGGCAGGAGGGGCCCTTTTAAATCCTTTAACCGAAGCCCCTCCTGCCACAGATGAGCAGAGGGTGCTGCTGGCTAACGCCGCCTTGGCTTCCCATCGCACAGGCTGGCAGCCCCTGCCCAGCTCTAGCTCCACCTTCCCCTGGTGCTCTGCTCCATCAGTACACGGAGGACATGGTGAAATCTTGGGCAGAGGCAGCATTTCTGTCTTGATATAGAAAAAATGTGGCACATCTCCTATCTGAGTGTTGTGGAGCAAATACATTCCCTTCAGAACCAGTGAGGCTGCAGGCTCCAGTTCAACCCTGAGTTATTGCAGTAATTCCCGTCTCCGTGGTAACAAGTCCAGACTAAGCCTTCAGCTAGCAAAGGCCTCTGGGCAAAGGGGTCCACAGCAGCCGCACTCCCCGCCCCTCATAGTGCTGTTCTCTTCCCAGCCTCTTCCCTGCCACCCCCTACCCTGCAGGAGTCCCGAGTGGACTGAGCAGGGGCAGGGAGAGGAGTGCAGCCATGGCAGACGCCCCACGGATCGGATCTCAGAGCCAGCCCCAGCTAGAGCCTAGAGCCGGGATGAAGGCGCTCGGCAGCAGGAGCAAACAGGCAGGATGCTGCTGGGCGCCACCCACCCAGCAATGCCTGCTGCCAGGATGGGCTCTGGTGGATGGTGCCACAAGCCCGGGGAGACAGAGAGACCTCTCGAGCCAGGAGGCTGAGCCCCGGCCCACACAGACCCAACCAGCTACTGATGACTCGTCGATGTGTAGAGAGAACCAGCCTTAAATGAACACTTGCTCTGTGTGGGCACTGAGCTACGATGTGCGGAGGAAAGACAAATCACAGACGGCTCTGCCCTCAGTGAGAGCACAGTAAGGTGGGGGGCTGGGGAGGGGGGAAAAGACCCAAACAATGTGAAAGCAGCCAATCAGAAAAGAGTAACAGATGCCTGTTCAGCGAAGCAAGCAGGAAGCAGGCGGCACACAGAGAACAGTCTCTGCAAGCCTGCCCGCGGCTGGGTTTCTCTGAAAGGAGACCCAGGAAACGTGACAGTGCTGCCTTCTGGGAGAGACACTAAGTACAGGCTGAGGCAGGGCGAGGACGGCTTGCGTTCATTATATTCCCTTTTTCACTTTTTGAGTTTCGTACTATGTGTAGATCTAACCAAACAAAACAACAACAGGAAGCAAAGCCAACATGAAAAGCATCACCACGGGACAGACACTATCATAGGGTGCGACCCACTTTGTGCTGGGCCCCAAGGAAAGGGCAGCTCTGGCACTGGGGGGCTCGCCCCGCCTCAGGGTCTGAGAGCTCTCCCCCGCCGGGGCTGGGTGTGTCGGTCCCTCTGTCTCTGTCCCTCCATCTCTGTACCTGTGTGATTTGGGACGTGTAGAGGTACTGGGTTGAATAGTGTTCCTCCCACAGTCATGTCCATCTAGAGCCACAGAATATGACCTTGCAGCTGTAACTATGCATGGTGATGGATGTCACTGTGGTGTTCATTACGCAATATATGTAAATATCAAATCATGATGTTGTACACCTGAAATGGGGGGACTAGCCAGGTTGGAGCAGCAACCCCTCAGTCCTGGGCCACCTGGGGAAGGGGAGGTCTATGTGGAGAGTGTCCCCCATTACCCCTGTCCTATGAGCAAAAGGGTCTCAAGCTCAGGAGCATGGGTCCAGCAGGAGCCAGTCCCTGGGGGCCCAGCTGACGGCCTTCCTAGAAGCCTTCAGCAGAGCAGAAACCCCGAGAGGGGCTCCGCCTCCTATGAATCTGCGTTACTGTGAAACATCAGAGCCACGTTGCGTGGGCATCGCCTGGAGGGCTTGTTAAACGGGTGGCTGGGCCCACCCAGAGTCTCTGATGCAGGTCTGAGTGGAGCCTGAGAATCTGCACCTCTAACAAGCTCCTGGGCATTGCGTGGCATGGGCATCGCCTGGAGGGCTTGTTAAACAGGTGGCTGGTCCCACCCCAGAGTCTCTGATGCAGGTCTGGGGTGGAGCCTGAGAATCTGCACCTCTAACAAGCTCCTGGGTGAGGTCAACATTGCTCAGCGTGGGCATCTGGTCTTCCAGGACAGGCCGTGGAAAGTCAGTCCTGGCAGCTCAGTCCTAGTCTCTCCCAGCTGCCCACATGCCACTCATGAAATCATTTATTCAGCAAAATAATGGGCCAGATTCTGGTGTCTGCTCTCAAGGCACTTAGAGACTAGGCATAAGATTTTAGTGACCCCCCACCCCCCAAAGAAACCATGACAGGTATGTATAAGTAGACTCCAGAGGCCTGGTGAAAGAGTGTGGGGAGCACAAAGGAGGAGCACATGCCTGAGCCCTGGCAATCTGGAAAGGCTGCCTGGAGGAGGTGTTAGCCAAGGGAGCTCTTAGAGGATGGATAGCAGCAGTCACATTAACTGAAGGCTTACGGCTGGCACTGTGCTAAGACGCTGCAAGTATGAGCTCTCTTAATCCTCACAACAACCCCAAGATGGGAGCTATTGCGGCTGAAGAAAGATTTGAGCTCAGACAGTTTGCATCCAGCAATCACATTCTCAGCTCTGAGTGCATATGGGGCTTTCCCCCTGAAGAGGAGTTGCCCTGTGGAGGCCAGGGGCAGGGCATTCCAGGAGGAGACCATGCCTGCACCAAAATAGAGGGGGAGCTGGACTCAGACTGTGTTAAGGTTTTCCCCTGAGGGAGTTGGGGTCCCCAGATGGGAACACACCACCCCTTGGGGCAGCAGAGATGGGAGGGACACCAGGCTCTGGCCCCATCTGTCTAAATAGGAAAGGAGACGCTGGCTGCCAAGGGTCTGGGTGGGGAATTGGAGAGCGGTGGAGGGCTCTCTCTGTGAGCTCAGCTGCTCCAGCGATCAGCGATGGGTGATGGGCAATGGGCGGGAGCCAGAGGGTAGAGGCTGGGAGTCTGGCTCACATGGCTTCACAGAGCCTGCAGGGCAGAGAGCCCAGAGCACCAGGGCTGAGAATCACAGGGCTCCTGTGGTGGGGGCTCTGTTTATGGATTTGCTTGTATGGAGGGTTAGCTCTGAGAGAGGCTGAGGGGGTGACAGGCTGGCACAACCTCTGTGACCCGTGGTGGCCCCCACGCTTTGGCCCCCAGGTAGTCTCTGTGTGGCCTCCTCAACAAAAGCACAAGTCCCCAGGCCAGGGGTCAGCCTCGTGATGGCCTTGCTCCTGCCCCTTGGGCTTGCGGCGGTTCTCAACCTGTGGGTGGCGAACAATGAAACTACATCCTGCATATCAGATATTTACATTACGATTCATAACAGTAGCAAAATTACAGTTATGAAGTAGCAACGAAAATAATTTTATGGTTGGGGGTCACCACAACATGAGGAACTGTATTAAAGGGTCGTGGCATTAGGAAGGTTGAGAACCACTGTTATGGAGGATCGTCAATTCAGCCACCAAAGATAGGGACGGGAGGGGCTCCTCAGCCTTTAAAGCAGCCTGATCCAGAGGATGGATCCAGAGGATGGAACCAGAGGAAATGAGCTCCAGCTGCAGCAAGAGATATTCTAGTTAGACACAAGGAAGCACTGGCCTGAGATGCTGAGGGAAGGGAGCAGTAGCTGTTTCGGGGGGAGACTCATCCGTCTGTCTCACAGTCTGCCTCTCTGGAGGACACTTGGTGGGGACTTCTCTCCCCCCCTTCCTTCACTAGCTCCTTCATTTCAGTTCCCTCTCTCCTTTCCTGCTGGCCGCCCACCTGCCTCTGAGGAGACCAGAGGCTCCCCCACCCTTCTTGTCCCAGTGTTGCTGGGGGCCTTTGAGCTCCCCACACACTCAATTCAGCCAATGCTTGCTGAGGCCCCCACCTGCAGGAGGTGAAAGACCTCCAGGCCCTGCCCAGGGCACTTCTCGCCCAGCAGAGAGAACAGACAGTTAAGCCAATGCCTACACCCAGAGGAAGGGCCAGGATCTAGAAAGATACACGCCAAGGTGATGGGGCTCAGAGACCACAGCCCCAGGGGGGCCAGGGAAGGCTTCAGAGAGGTGGCAGGTGGGATGTCTGGGCTGACAGACATCAGCGGGAGCAGGCAAAGGGGACAAATGAGTGGAGGAGGGAAGCAGAGGGTGGCATATTCCAGAAATGGCCGGGTTGACTGGCTTGGCTGCAAAGGTAGGGTGAGATCTGCTAAGAAAACAGACACATTGGGGCCAGACCTCGAGGTCCTGCATCTCAGGCTGAATGATCTGCACGTCATTTGTAGGGTTTTGGAGGAAGGGCGTGATGTCGGGGCTGGGACCAGGCCTTCTGGATTTTGCTCCTTTCCTAGGACCTCATGAAAGGCACTGGCCCTGATTCTGAGCCCACAGGCTTCCCAGGGGTTCCTCAGGGGAGCAGGTGAATGGCATCTCAAATGACCCCTTTCTGTGAGGCCTGTCCTGATGACCCTATTATTAACACGAGTCCCTGGCACTGCCAATCCCTCTTTCCTTCGGTTCCATCACTTGTACCTCCTTCTAATGCACTTCACCCATAGATTATGCCGTTTATCGCCTCCACCCGCATTAGAACGAAGGCCCCATGAGGGCAGAGTCTGTGTCTGTTCGACTGGCTGCTGAATGTTCCAGTGCCAAGCGCGGTGCCTGGAATCCCAACAAATCCATTCATCTGTTGAATGAATCAAGAGAAAAACACCACCCTGCCCGAACCAGCAGCAGGGTCTGTCACTTTACTTCTGGCTTCCTGAGCTTGGCATCACCCGAGTGGAAAAATCTCTGGGAAAACCAGACAGAACTACTTCTCCCCTGCTGCGCCTCTCACGCTTGCCAGGAATCTGGGAAGATCTGGACTGTTCCTCCTCTCCTCCTCTGCCAAAACACCACCCCTTTCCTTCATCTTGGGGTGCAGGCCAGGCGAGGAAAATTTCTGCTAAAGAGAACAAGAGGCTGGCAGTCTGGAAGAACAACTGTGATGGACCGAGCAGAACATCTGCAAGTTACTGAGTGCCCATGCAGGCACTGTACAGGTGCTCTGGCATTTGTTCCATTCCTACAAAATGGGTATTATCTTCCCATTTTACAGATGGAAAAACAGAGTCTCAGAGAAGTTCATTGACACGGACAAGTTCTCCCCACCATGTGAAGAGTCTGGTTTTGAACACGGGCCTCCCTACTCCAACCCAGTGCCCCTTCCTCCATACACTGGCCTGCCTTCTGCCAGCTGAGATGCAGGGTGTGACGCTTGCTGTGTTCTCTGTCCAGGGCTCCAGATGGGGGGGGGGGGGGCTCTGCTGCCTTAGGCTTCCCACCTGAGCTATAGGAGCTGAGGTTTGGGCCACCTCCAAGGGCTGAATGAGAACAATGATGTCACATCTGCCACCTGGCCTGAGCTCATCGCTGAGTGTGAGTTATAACTGCAGTGACTGCCTGTTCTGGCCTGTGGCCAGGCATCCTGTCCTCACCTTCAGGTTGGGGCTGCAGTTGGCCGCACTTCCGTTCCTGAGGGTCTCAGTTCTCCCACCTTGAGGGTGGGCACTCCCCCAGCAAATGTGAATGACTTCTTATTATGTTCAAGGAAAATGAGTTTCTGCCTCTGAGGCCCTTAGAGGGCAGGTCAGAGAACAGTCACTAAACGTGCAGTGGGAGCCATGGGGGATTTTCGAGCAGGGGTGTGAGATGACGGCGCTGTGCTTTAGGGAGGTTAATCGGGCAGCAGGCGCGGATGGGGAGAAGAGGCTTTTATAACGATCAGAACTAACATGTTAAGCACGTAGTAAGTGCTAGATGTGGTTTCAGCACTTTACAGTTACTAATTTCAACCTTCACTGGCATTATCTCCATTTTACAGATGAGAAGACTGACGTACATAGAGATGACACGGCTTGTAGGTGATGAGCTGGGAATCAGACCGACCTGACTCCCGAGCCTGAGCTCTTCACTTCTATTTGATGCTGCTTCTCCCAGGAACTTAGGCTGGATGGACAAGGGTTCAGCACCGGGTTGGGCAGTGGGAATGGCCAGGGACAGAAGTGACATACCGCCTGCTGCTAAGCCTCCTTGCCCTGGAGAGCTCTCACAAGCCAGGCCAAGAAATTATAAGGGAGCGTGAACATCGACCGCTTTGATCTGCACAGAGAAGAACTATACCTAAGATTACTTGTCTTGATAATAACAACGATGGCAATGTTCTTGGCCAACAGCCCACACAGGATAAATTCTTTTATGGAAAAGAGATTTTAGAGACACTCTCAAATAAAGAAACCTTATCACCGTTACAGCTTCTCTTGACAAACCAATCCTTTCTTGATGTTATTAACTTGTCTACTTAATAGGGAAGAAAGTATCACTTAGATGCTAACCTGGCTTTATACCTTCCAGCTTTGGAGGTTTAATCACCTCCTGTCTCTCTCACAAGGGGCGGGGCGGGGGTGTTGCTAGGAGTCACCAGATGGGTGGAAAGATAGGAAAGGAGTGAGGTGCAGAGGCTGTGGGGGGCAGAGGCTGTGTGTGTGTGTGTGTGTGTGTGTGTGTAGGAGCTGGCGGAGGCAGGGCAGGGAGGAGGCAGCTGAACCCCGAAGGGCTGCCTGAGACCCCGGCTTCCTGTGCTGTTCTGACCAGCTTATACCTGAGTCCTCTGAGCTGTTCAGTTACAACCTTTAAAAATTTTTTTTTGAATGTTTTAATTGATTTTATTTTTTGAATATATTTTTATTGATTTCAGAGAGGAAGGGAGAGGGAGAGAGAGACAGAAACATCAATGATGAGAGAGAATCTTTGATCAGTTGCCTCTTCCACACCCCCTACTGGGGATCGAGCCCACAATCCCAGGCATGTGCCCTGACCAGGGATCGGACCATGACCTCTTAGTTCATAGGTCCACACTCAACCACTGAGCCACATTGGCCAGGCCATTTTAAATGACACTAATGCTTGAGAAGTCAAACGAGGTTGAGGTTGACTGTACCACCAAGATCCCTCCCAGCTCTAACGGTCTATGAAGATACCATTTGTCATAACCCTTTCTCAAGGAAAGGGGGGTGAGAGGCAGGGAACTCTCAGAACAGCCATGTCTGGCTGGGCTCTGGGCCTGTCCAAAACCAGGGCCAGCTGGGCAAGAGCCATTCCGGGGACCCAGCTGGCAGCCCTGTGGGGGGCATTTCTGTGGAGTAGGGGGCGTCCTAACCAGAGCCAGAGAGCCTTTGCCCCCCCCAGGCCTTGGGAGCCAGGGTCCTCTGGAATAGTGTTCTTTGGAGATGGGATGGGCCCATCCTGCACCCCCTCCCCATCAGGTTGTGGGTTTGGGGGCTTCGGGATGGCCTTTGCCCAGCACTGACAGGAGAGCCTCAGGCCACATTTCCCAGGCTGAGGAAGGAGCTGGTGCGAGGGGCTTAGCCCTGCTGAGTGGGAGAATGGCAAGAGCACCTACCTGGGCAGCAGGTGAGGTTTGGGGCTCAGGCAGATGGGCTGTCACCAGCCGTCCCTCCTCTCGATCTGTCGTCAGGGGCTTCCGAGGGGCCCAGCCACCGCCCAGCTGGACTCCTAACCACGAAGGTGGCTGGCGCAAGGCTCTGTGGCACAGGGACAATGAAGCACCGTCAGTGCCGGCCGGCATGGATCCCAGGCCTCCCCTGGCCTCCTCCCCCCGTCCAAGCAGGCCAGGTCCCTCCCAGGTCCAATATGCTGGTCAGCATCTTTCCCCAAGGCCTGCTTCAGGGGAGCCCTGATGGGGTGAGGGGCACCCCAGATGCAGCTATGACTCTCAGTCTGCCCCCACCTCCACATCCAGCTGCCCCCCACCCTGGGGTGAGTGAGCAAGGGCCATCCTTCATCTCAGCTGAAGGGGCCAGAGGGGAGGGGGACCATGGATGGAGCACTGCCTTGGGGGTCCAAGCACTTCCACTGGAGCACCCTACTTTCCTCGCTGGGGTGGGGGGCTTCAGCCTAGATACACAGACACTACCAGCAGGACTGCCCGGGGGAGGTCAGAGGGGCCCAGAGCCATCAGGTGACTTCAAGTGGGACTTCAGAATCATTTGGTGGGGACATTGCTAACATGCAGGTTTAAAGGCCCTGCCCTAGCCCACTGAATCAGACTCTTCAGGAAGGCACCCGGGAATCTGCATTGTAATAGGTTCCCCACGTCGATGCATATGGAATAAGACTCACTGGACTAAGTGCTGGGAAAAGTCCAAGGACGGAGCTTTGGTCACATGCATAAAGGGGCCATCAGTCCCTCTCCTGGGAGCAGCATCAGAGCAGCCCAGTCTCTGCAGACAGACCGGCCAGGGGGCCTGGGCCGCTTGCTGAAACCTCTCTAGGCCTCCCTTTCCTCATGGACAAAATGAAGGTTGGAAACGGTCTCTTGGGCCCTTCCAGATGTAAAATTTTAGTGTCAAAACTGGTGAACCGCCCTAGCTGGTTTGACTCAGTGGATAGAGCGTCAGCCTGTGGACTGAAGGGTCCCAGGTTCGATTCCAGTCAAGGGCACATTCCCGGGGTTGCCAGCTTGATCCCCAGTGGGGGGCATGCAGGAGGCAGCCGATCAATGATTCTCTTTCATCATTGATGTTTCTATCTCTCTCTCCCCTCTTCCTTCCTCTTTGAAATAAATAAAAATATATGTATTTTTAAAAAAACCTGGTGAACCCACTGAGGAAAGAATTTGAAAAGAAAGTTCAGGGTGAAGCATCTTAAATAGTATTATTCCTTATAATCGGTTCCTTTATAAATAGTCTTTTTAAATTCAGAAAATAATGTGCTTATGGGAAAAAAAAAAAGAAAACCACTAAAAATAATACACATAATGAAAAGTCTGCCTACTATCCCAGACCTCTGTTCCACCCCAAATATAAACACGGTCAAGTTCCTTAAGTTTTCTCCCAAAAGTTTTTCCATAAATATTGACAAATACGTATCTATGCCTGTGTTTTATTTTAAACCCAACCAGGGACACATTCCTGGTACTCTGTGTTAGTTAATATACATTACACATCTATCCATAGCAACATAGATCATTCATGTAGCAGCTCATAGAGTTCCCTTGACGGAGGCTATAATTTACACGAATCTGTCCTGTCAATGGATGTTTCGGTTGCTTCGACATTTTTGCTGCACAAACAAAGCTGCAATGAACGCCTATGATTACGTATCTTTGTGCATATGTGTGAGTTTAGCTGAAGAATAAATCCCGGGGTTAGGAGTTAAAATGTAGGTATATCTAAGATTCTGATAGATATTGTCAAATCGCCTTCAAAGAGGATGAACCAGTTTGCACTGCCCAGCGGTGCATGAGAGTGCCTCTGCCCTCCACCCTGGGCAGCACGGTGCATTAATGATGAGAGAGAATCATTGATCAGCTGCCTCCTGCAAGCCCCACACTGAGGACTGAGCCCACAACTGGGGCATGTGCCCTGATGGGGAATCGAACTGTGATCTCCTGGTTCATAGGTCGACGGTCAACCCCTGAGTCATGCTGGCCGGGCTCAATGTGTAATTCTTAATCATCAGAAAGGGCAGACATTATTTTCATGTTTATTGATTGATTGGCCTTGGCATTTATTTTTCTGTGAACTGTTTATATCTTTTCTAATTTATCTTACTGATTGTTAAGAGGTTTTTCTGAATGAAGGCAACTAACTTTTTGTCATGTGTATTGCAAATTGTCATCTTTCTCTTTTTTAACATTACTTATGGCATCTTTTCCTTACATGAATTTCAGATTTTTCTGTAGTCAAAAGTATTTCCTACTAGAGGATCCTAAAAATATTTGCTTGTGTTTTTCAATAGTATTGTTAAGGTTTTCTTTCTTTCTTTTTAATCTTTCCTTCCTTTTAATCTTTTCCTTCTAGAATTTACTTTGGCGTAAGGAGTGTGATAGGGCCCAGATTTATTTTTTCCCAAGAGGCTGGCTAGATGTTTCAAAATCATGTTTGAATAATCCATTTCCTTCCCCCACCATCACCCTCCCTCTAGATTAAAAATCTCAATTTATCTGTGCAGTAGGATGGGTACAGAGAGCATGACCTCTGAGTCAAGTGCTAGTTCAAATTCCAATTTCATGAGATCTAGAAGTTACCTAACCTTCCTGTGTCTCAGTTTCCTCATCTAAAAGTGGGGACCACAATAGCACCCTCTGCAGAGGGTTACTGTGAGGAGTAAATGAGTTATTTCAGATAAAGGATGGAGAGAGATGCAACCATGTGCTGTCTACAGGAGACGCACCTCAGCTGTAAAGTCACACATAGGCTGCAAGGGAAAGGATGGAAGAAGACATTTCATGCAAATGGCAACAAAAAGAGAGCAGAGATGGCCATACTTATACTACAAAATAGACTTTAAGTCAAATACTGCCATGAAAGACAAAGAAGGGTATTATCTATATATATAAAAGCCTAAGCAACCAGAACAACTGGTCGCTATGATGCACACTGACCACCAGGGGGCAGATGCTCAACTCAGGAGCTGTCCCCGGGTGATCAGTGAGCTCCCACAGCAACCTCCCCCGGCTGGCCAACCTTCTGTGGTCCCTCCCCCGAGCCTGCAGGCACAGAGGCGAGGGAAGGAAGAGTGGGGCGGAGTGGGGGGGAGGTGGGGAACCTTGATGGTAGCATTGGTGTCCAGAGTCTGTTCCTTCTGTGCCTGTCCCGGAGACCGTGGCCTCCTCTCCCGACCCTGCCAGGGCCTTTGAACCCCTGGCTGGGACAGGGAACAAGGGGTGCGTGGCGGCGGACACGGCCCCTTTCCCAGGGGGGGCCAAGGGCCGGCTCCCTCCTGGGGCCGGCGGCCAACCTCCTGCAATCCCTCCCCCCCCACCCGTCCTTCCCCCTGGCTGGCAGGCCCCAATCAGCCCAGCCCTGATCGGCCTGGCCCCGATTGGCCATGATCTCCAGCCAGGCCTAGGGGCCCCACCCGTGCACGAATTTTGTGCACTGGGCCTCTAGTATAATTATAAAAGGTTAATTCTCCAGGAAGATATAGCAATTATGAATATATATATATACACCTAACAGCAGAGTACCCAGATATATGCAGCAAACATCGACAGAGGTGAAGGGAGAAATAATAGCACAAAAATAGATTTCAATAAACCACTTTGAATAATGGGTAGAACAACCAGACTGAATATCAATAAGGAAACAGAGGACTTAAATATCTTCAACACTATCCAGTGGTTCTCAACCTTCTGGCCCTTTAAACACAGTTCCTCATGTTGTGACCCAACCATAAAATTATTTTCGTTGTTACTTCATAACTGTAATGTTGCTACTGTTATGAATCATAATGTAAATATCTGATATGCAGGATGGTCTTAGGTGACCCCTGTGAAAGGGTCGTTTGACTGCCAAAGGGGTCGCGACCCACAGGTTGAGAACTGCTGCATAGACCAACTGGACCCAACAGTAGCAGAATGCACATTCTTCTCCAGTGCACATGGAATGTTCTCCAGGATACATCACGTGTTAGGCTGTAGGTAAGGGGTACAGAACAATGCCTGGCACATGGGAACCACCATAAGTTGCCGATTATTATGATCACCGCTGCATAGCAAATGTGCTTTGTCTTTGTCTAAATACACTTTTCTGTTCCATTGATCTGTGAGTCAGTTCCACCACTGGACCAATATCTATAGGGTGGGGCAAAAGTAGACTTACAGTTGTTCCTATGGAAAACAATATACTAACTAATAAATAATAATACAAGAATAAACTGTTTCATGTCTCACAACTGTAAACCTACTTTTGTCCCACACTGTATTTTTAACAAAAATTTTTTTGGTTAATCCTCACCCGAGGATATTTTTTTCCATTGATTTTTAGAGAGAGTGAAAGGGAGGGGGAGAGAGAGAGAGAGAGAGAGAGAGAGAGAGAGAGAGAGATTGGTTGCCTCCTACATGCAGGCTGGGGTTTGAACCTGCAACCCAGGTACATGCCCTTGACCAGGGATTGAACCTGAGACCCCTCAGTCTGGTCCGCAGGCCGATGCTCCCATCAACTAAGCCACACCAGCCAGCGCTGCCCCACCCTGTATTAGGTCTCAGGGCTGGGAACAAGGCGTGAACAGCATTAATAAGAGCTGTTCTTGCCAATGCTGGTTAGACTTTCCGTATGTTTAGCACTTTTACTGATATTGCAAATGTTTCCTTCCATTATATTTTAAGAGGCTAACATTTATGCATAGAAAAGCTATACAATTTTTGTTTTAATATTTATTAGCAGTCATCTTAGTATAATTTTATTTCTAAAACAGTGTTTTCAATGGACTGTCTTATTCTTTTTTATTATTCCAGGGGATCAATCTTATCTGCAATTTTAATTGATAAATTGGCCTCCTTTTATAACTTCTATTTTCAAAATTTATATTTACTTGCATTTCTAGAGAAGTGTTAAAGAATAAAGGGAACAGTGGTAATTTTTTTCCTTGTATGTATGTATATTTGTATACCACACATATACACATACATGCATAAAACCATGTTCAGCAATACCCATCTATTTCTGCTAAATATTAGAGACATATGTTCAAGTTTATCAAGTGCCTTTTAGGCATTTTTAACACTTATGGAGCTGTTTATATGATTTTTTCATCTCTTTTTAACTATTACTTTGTTCAATTATATGAATAATTCTCCTAATACTGAATCTGTATTTCTGGAATATAGCCTCACTTGCCTGTGGTGTGTTCATTTTTTAACATAATGCTGTGTGATTCTATTTGTTCTTATTAATTCATAAAATGTGCACCAATATTCATAAGTAAGATTTTTAAGAGTAATTTTTTATGTGTTTTGTGTGATCTTTGTTAGTGTTGTGCTGGCTTTATAAAATAATTTAGAATCTTTCCTTATCTGTGATCTGGTACTGTCGGTACAATTTAAATGACATTGGAATTATCTCTTCCTTGAAGGTTTGATAGAAATTAAAAGAACCAAACCTGGATTTTTTGGAGAGGAATTTGATGAACACTCAATTTCTTCCATGATTATTGGTCTGTTGGGGTTTTCTAATTAGTTCTTCTGGAGCCAAACTAATGATTTATATTTTCTCAGAAAACTATCAGTTACAGTTGGTTTTCAACTGAATTTGCATGTGGTTGAGCATGGTATCCTCTACGGATTCTATTTTTCCTGTATCAGTGGCTACTTCCCATTTTTTAATGTTCAGTTTCATATATTTGGCTATTAGATTATCTAGACTTAAAAAGTCATCACATGACACATCATCCCCACGCCCCTACGAGCTGCCGGAGCCTATGCACTATGTTCACAGCCCAGAAATCGAGGAGCTGGAACCAGGGACGAGGGTGAGAAAGGTGGCGAGGGAGGGGCAGCCTTACAAACACAAGTCATCCATCAAACACGGAAAAGGGCAGAGAGCCTGCTCCTGAGTCCCTGGCCTTGAACCCCTGCATCTCCTTCCCCAGCTCCCTGCACCCAGTTCAACGCCAGCTCCCACCCTGCCTTCGACACCCAGCTGGCGCCTCCTTCCCAACCTCCCCTGACTTCCCAGGGAAACGTTGGCAACTTTCCTCTGATGTCCCAGGCTACTTTTTTGTTTAATTTTGAAATAATTTCAACATAAAACAGGTAAAAGTATAAAGCCAACAGAATTGACCAATGGTAACATTCTGTCATTTTGCTTCAGATCTTTTTTGTTAAAAGTGTTACTGACAAATGAGAAGGCCTTCCTTTCTCCCTGTCCCAGCTCCCTTCCCTCTCTGAAGATAACTAGAAGCATAAACTCGGTAGAAATGCAACACGGCAACATGTGTGCATCCATAAATCACAGATAGCATTGTTTTGTGATTGTTATTAACATTGAATTTTCGCTAATGGCATTATTCTGCGTTTCCCTTTTTTTTGCAATATTATTTTTGAGATTTATTCATGTTAATACAGAAATGTGTATATATATACCAGCTTTATTAAGGTACTAGAGGCCCGGTGCATGGATTCGTGCACCAGTGGGATCCCTTTGCCTGGTCTGCAGGGATGAGGCCGAAACTGGCTCTCTGACATCCCCAAGGGGGCCCGGATTGCGAGAGAGTGGTTCTTGGGTGACCCACCCCGGAATCAGGCTCACTCCTCTCTGGTTCCTGGTGCATCACCCGAGAACAACAGCTGCCAAGTCACCACAGCTTGGCAGCTCCTGAATTAAGTGTCTGCCCCCTGATGGTCATTGCGCATCATAGCTACTGGTCAGGTGGTCGGACGGTCTGACAGTTGCTTAGGCTTTTATATATATAGACTAGAGGCCCAGTGCACAAAAATTTGTGCACTTGGGGGGGTCCCTCAGCTCGGCCTGTGCCCTCTTGCAGTCTGGGACCCCTCAGGGGATGACCACCTGCGGGCTTAGGCCCACTCTCCGGGGGGGGGGCTAAGCTGGCAGTCAGACATCCCTCTGGCAGCCCGGGAGCCCTCGGGGGATGCCCACTTGCCAGCGGGGAGCAGGCCTAAGCTGCAGTCGGACATCCTTAGCGCTGCTGAGGAGGC
>NW_005354673.1:4731593-4733712 GCF_000412655.1 Myotis brandtii
GGCTGGTTTGCCCTGAAGGGTGTCCCAGATCAGGGTGGGGGTCCTGCTGGGGTGCCTGGCCAGCTTGGGTGAGGGGCTGAGGGCTGTTTGCAGGCTGACCACGGCCTCAGCCACCCAAGCTCCCAGTGGAGGCTGGATGGAAGCAGGTATCTGGGGTTTATTTATCTTCTATAATTGAAACTTTGTTGCCGTCAGTGGAGGCCAGAGCCAGCGGGAAGCTTGGCTTCCTCCATCGCCGGGGCAACCAAGCCTCCTGCTTGCTCCTGCTTCATGGCTGCTGGCCGCCATCTTGGTTGGGTTAATTTGCATATAGTTGCTCTGATTGGCTGGTGGGCATGGCTTGGGGTGTAGCGAAGATATGGTCAATTTGCATGTTTCTCTTTTATTAGATTAGATAATTACAAAACACAAAATTCCCCAATCATATATATATATATATTAACTGCTGTATAACATCACAGTTTTAGTTGTCTACTCCATTATCATAGGTACTGAAGGTATTGAGATTGAGACCTCTTTTCTGTGTTTCAAACATTGTGCCCTAGATATCCCCGGAAGTGTCTCCTTATGCACACGTGTGAGTTTCTCTAGATAATTATACTCCTAGGTTTGAAACTGTTGGTCATAAAATATGCACATTTTCAGCTTTAATTGCTATTGCCAAAATGTCCCCTGATGCTCTGTACTGCTGTTATTGTAGCATTTCCGAAGCTGTTGTCAGGATCTGTTGACTTGCCTACCTGCCCCTTCTCCAGGAATTACCAGCGCACTCTATGAGAACTTGATAGATGAAAGGAGGAGCTCACTGTCTAGTACAGTGGTCGGCAAACTGCAGCTTGTGAGCCACATGCGGCTCTTTGGCCCCTTGAGTGTGGCTCTTCCACAGAATACCGACTTCTGCGCATGGGCCACGAAGTTTCAATCACACTGTACATGTGCGCCCGCACGGGGTATTTTGTGGAAGAGCCACACCCAAGGGGCCAAAGAGCCGCATACACTGTACAGTGCGCCCGCACGGGGTATTTTGTGGAAGAGCCACACCCAAGGGGCCAAAGAGCCGCATGTGGCTCACAAGCTGCAGTTTGCCGACCACTGGTCTAGTAGAAGAGACAGATTGAAATGGGAAAAGTACATTAAAGGCTATGAGCTTCCTCTGGTTGCCATCCAAGGAAGGCTTCATGGAGGAGGTGGCATTCAAATTGGGATTGAAGGGCAATGAGACTGAACAGATGAGGATGGGGATGAGGACAAGGTCTGGGCTGGAGGAGGAGGTGGATGAGACAGTTTGGACATGTTTGATTTGCCAGAGTAGTGGTTCTTAGCCAAGCAGGAAGTGGGCAGGGTAGAAAAGCAGGGTGTGTGTATTTTGTAAAAACTTCAAGTTGATCTGATCCATCCTGCCCACCCAGGAGAGCCCCTGAGCCAGAGCAGAGGGTGAGGGAAGGGCCCGGAAGCAGGAGGGCAGGCTAGACAAGATAGTTTGTGCTTCATCCCAGATGAGTCTTCCACGGCAGGCTCTGGGGAGCCAGTGAGAAGTGACCGGGTCAGAGCTGGGCTCAAAGATGATTCATCCAATAAGCAGGCAGATAGTCGAAATACCCAGCCCTGGAATAAGGCCTAGACCCAGAGCCTGCTCTTCAGGCTCTGTCGGGAACAGATCTGAGCTGCCTGGGCTGGGTTTCCTCCCCAGATCCACAGGAGAGCCCTGGGACCTGGGTCCTCCTGCTCCTCCACTTTGCAGCTCTGTGAGCCCAGGGCCAGGGGTCTTGCACATTGCTTCCTGTCCCCTCCGTCCCCACAGCTCACAGCTCCATGCAGGTGCCTGAGCCAGGGCCCCAAGGAGCCCCTCCATGAAGCATGGAGCCAGGGCCTGGCTGTACTGCGTCTCCTCCCCCTGCCTCAGCTCAGGCTGGGCCCCCTAAACACACCTTCAATGTGTCCCAGGGCGTGGGGTAGGGGTGGGTGAATCAATCTTTCCATTGCCTGCTGTCCTTCAGCAGAACCCAGCTCTGGGCACCCTGCCCAGAGTGGAGGGGAAGGGGAGAAATGCACGACCTTCACTTCCAAGTCCTTTTGTCTTAAGCAACTTCAGCAAAACCACCAGCAGTGCAAGCAAGCA
>NW_005354673.1:4733723-4758824 GCF_000412655.1 Myotis brandtii
TCAGGGGGAGGAACACTCCACTGGGGTCAGACTGCTGTGACATGGGGTGGGGTGGCAGAGTGGGGGGGGCAGTTGGGTTTTGCCACTTCTGTGCATCTGTGTGACTGTGGCTATATGGCTATTACTACCTCTCTGAGCCTCAGCTTTCGCATCTATCAAGTGGGCTACCCACATCCACTCTGCCTTCCCCTGGGGTGTGCAAAGGATTAAAAAGGAGGGGGAAGGAATGTGAGGTGGCTGAGTGGCACCAGGACTCAGGCCAGTGACACTGTGCAGGCTACTGTTCTTCTGGTACCCAGGAGGGTCTCCCCAAAGCCTGGCCTAATTCCCAGGCCCGAGCACTCGAAGTCCCAGCCCAGGGATTCCTCATTCCCAACACTTGTGTGCTGTACCCCCATGCTTGCCAATTCCCCCAACACCCTCTGGTTCTGAGAAGATGTCCCCCTCTGCCAGGTCTCCGGGCATCTGAAGTTCTTTTGAAGGGAACAGCTCAAAGAGTGCCTCGAGCAGTCAACACTGTTGGTCAGCACTACCAGCCCAGAGACCCCTGGGCAGCCCGCCACTGAGCAGGTAAAGGGGCGAGCAAATAGAAAGAAGGGGGCTCTCAGTCGCTAAGCACATGCTGGGTACCTTTCTGCTTCCTCCCATTCACCCTCCATGGCCCTGTGCTGGGATTACTTCCCCATGTTGTGAAGAAAAGATTCACAGGAGAAGTGAGCAGGCGTGAAGCAGGCGGGAACGCAGCTCCTCAGTGCCTCCCAGGACTTGCCTTGTCCTCCATGCTCCCATGACCCCCCCCCAAAGCACAGCTGGTCTCCCACGGAGCCCAGGGTGAGTGTCCAGTACCTTCTGTGGCATTTCCAGCCTATCATCAGTCACTACCACTCAGGACACCCCAGGTGATGAGGCCTCCACATCAAAAACTCAACACAGCCATATCGCAGGCCAACTGGCCATATGTCTCTCTCCAAAGCCCTCAGGATGCCTTGCTCTTTGCCAAGACCCTGTGGCCTGAGGCCAGTGTCTCTCTGATTGGACGCAATTGTGAAAAGACTCAGCCAGTTTTGGGGGGAGACTCCTGTCCCCAGGGCCACCTTCCTTAGTGAGACCACTCAGTGATGGGGAGGAAAGGCTTGGCTTCCCGCTGGAAGCTGGCCTGGCCCCTCTGCTTCTGAGGATGACAGAGGCCCTGACTTGGCATGAACATGGGTCTGCAGGCCCAGGGTGGTGGTGTATCTCCGCCACCCCCAGCCCAGCTCTTCTGAGCGCATCGTGAGGTTGCTGGTGCAAAACCGCAGAGTCGAAGGGTGGGAAAAGCAGAAGGCGAGAGTCTAGGACACTTGGATCCTGGTTTTCTAAGTAGGTTCAGGCTTCGTTCCCTTTTGGAACATTACCAATCACCAGGAGGAGGCAGGAGGTGACAAGAAGGCACCCCCTCTTCTCTCACCCAGGCTCTATATGTTTCAGTGTCAGCCCCAAGGGTGCTGGGAAGTAACATGGCAGCTCAGGTGCCAACCCTCCCCTGGAAACACAGGACGCAGAGTTCTGGCCACAGGTGCTCTTCTTCTAAAGAGCCACCCTCGGTTGGCCCAGAGCCATCCAGACAGATCTAGAACAAGAACACATCATACCTCTAGAGCTGCCCCCCACCCTCCCACACCCCCCGTTCTCATCTCAGCTCCCTCTATGATCCTATTTTGCATGAGTTGCACCAGCCAACTCATGGGCAAGAACAGGAATCTGATTGACACCACTCACGCAGGTAGGTGTGTAAGCTGCGAAAACCATGCTCTCCCAGGACAGGGAAGAGGCGTGAGTGCCGGGCCCACCTCAGGCAAACAATGCACTAAAAGCTGCTGATCTCACTTGAAGCTGAGCACTTCCCCTAAGCACTTTTGTTCCCACTCATGGCCCTGAATGCCCTGGGGCTTGTCATCCTGGACCATCTGTGCAAAGAGCTCCCAGAACTTTATGCCCATTATCTCTATGGCTCTCCCACCAGCTGCTGTTCAGGAAGAGAGTCCATGGGATTCGAGAATCAATGGGGAGGATATCAGCCTGTAGCAGTGATGGCGAACCTTTTGAGCTCGGCGTGTCAGCATTTTGAAAAACCCTAACTTAACTCTGGTGCCGTGTCACATATAGAAATTTTTTGATATTTGCAACCATAGTAAAACAAAGACTTATATTTTTGATATTTATTTTATATATTTAAATGCCATTTAACAAAGAAAAATCAACCAAAAAAAATGAGTTCGCGTGTCACCTCTGACATGCGTGTCATAGGTTCGCCATCACTGGCCTATAGGAAGGTCCACTGTGCTGCCAGTCACCAGCATTTTATGGAAATCCTATTAAATATCACGGGCAGTGAGGAGGGGCGGGGGGGAAAGGAGGTCCTTGGGGCCAAGGCCCAACTTGAAGTGGGTTGGGGGGACAGCCTGCCTTCCAAGCCTAGAAGGGTGCTCTGGACTGGCCCTGGGGGTAGAGGGAACAGCCACCGTTCCCCCGTGGAGGCCGGGAACAGATGGCTTCAAATGAGCCCAGAGTCTCCAGGAATAACACTTCCCATCTCTAATAAACACTTGACAGGTTTCCAAAGCCCGCCCATCCATCTGGGGATGGTGTTTGCATGCCCAGCTGTCAGGTAGGGAAACTGAGGGCAGAGTGCCAGCCTATAGGGGCTCTGGTCCAGAACGGGGTGCTATGTTCTGCAAGAGGCTCTCTTCCCACGGCCCAGAGGCCTCTCCGAGGCCTGCCTCTGCCTCTGCTCGCTGGGAGGGACACGCTACCACTTTCCCGGACGGTGAGGCAGTGGCCTTCCTCCTGGAGAAGAGCCGGCAGGGACCCTACTGGCAGCCCGACACATGGTGGATCCTCTCCCCTCTCTGACAGCCCGGTCTCATCTGGTTTCCTGGGAACCCCAACCTCTCCCACAGGTCACCCCAGTGATTACTGGGGATCCTCATGCAGCCAGGGCATGCCTGATCCCCAGGAGCCAGCTTCCGAGCTCTGTGCTCAGAGGGTGTGTCTGAAACACACACAAGGTAACTCCCTTCGACTCAGAATAACAGGCTGTCATAGAGGTTGCTCTGCCGTGGGCCCCTCCTGCTGTGGTCACCGCTGCGGGCGCCCAGGCAGGAGCGATCGCTGCTCTTGGCTCCGAGAAGCCCCTAGAAATTGTGTGTCCCCTGTGGGTGCACAGCGAGAAGATGACCCAGTCACTTTGGCCCCCTGTTCCATTTGCTTCTTTCCCACGTAACTTGAAAACGTATCTTAAAGGAAGAGAAAAAGCTGGGGCTGTCATTGTTACTGACACCCCCTCCACCTACCAGGAGCCTCCTCTTACCAGGGCTGGGGACTGTGGGGGGTGGGGGGGAGAGAGAGGAGAGAGGAGGAGGCCTTGTCCAGTCTGCCCTGAGGTGGGCAGGGCGTCAGGAGGCCTGTATGTAGGTAAGAGACCTGGAGAAACTTGCCTCATTTTCCCCATCCACCCAATGATGCTGGCCGGCTCCAGCTCAAAAATATCGCTCTCTCCCCACCTCAATTTTCCTCCAAAGAAAGGCACCTGCCCCGTGGAGAGGGAGGACGAGGTGAATTCGGGAAAAGTTCCCCTCCAGGGCAAAATCTCAGGCCCATTTCTCCTGGGGACAGGAGTTGGGAGAGAGCAGGGATGAGGGGATACACCACGAGGGTGATGCTGAGAGAAGGCAGACTGGCCAATGTGGTCCTCCTGCCTCTTTGCCTGCAGGCGTGGGCTGTCCCCCATCCTTCCCCCAGTGGCCTGGGAACTGCCACTTGGCTTCCATCAAGGCTGGAATAGGAGCCTGACGCCTGGAACTGGGCACCCTCTCCCCGAGGCCCATATACCCTCTGCTCAGATGAGCATTTTTCATGAGCAATTTTTTCCTGTCCCAGACAATTCAGTTCCCCACAGTGTTCCCATGACACCCTGGGGCCCCAGGCGGAAGTTGTAAATCCCTCCGTCCTCAGGGATGAGGAAAGGGGCGCTGGGTGGGGGAGTCCACTCCAGATTGGACTGGAGGTCTAGACAGCAAGACTGGCCCCTGTCCCTCCCGAGAGCATCGGTCATGGCACTGCCTGGGAGGCCAGCTCTCAGGTTCCCCAGGTCCATCATCCAAATGCAAACTTTCTCTCTCTCGGCCAAGGCGAGGATGAAGGCAGGAAGCTTTCTTTGAAAGCATGGGAGAGAAGGCAGCATCCTTTGCCCCTGGGGGCCCGGGAGCCCAGCCCACCCCGCATAGAATGCGACCCCATCCGGCAGCAGCTCAGCGGCGATGCTGTGGTACCTCCTCACGGTGGAGAAGATCGCAGAGGCAGCGCGCACCCCTCCCAGCTCAGCCCGAGAGTGGGCGGCACAGCCAGGGGGAATCCCTGGGTGGGGGTGGTCCAGGGAGGCAACTCCCAGCTGGCTGTCAGCTGGCGGCCGGGGACCCCCAGGCAAGCCTCCCCCACCACCCTCCTCCTACACCACCCGGGAAGACAATCGACCCAGACATGGCCACACGGCCCTCCGCCCTCCCCAGTTGGAGGCTCATTCCATCCACCCTCCCCTGGGTCCAGGCCGGGCCAAGCCAGAGAGGCAAAGGAGTGTGGCGCAGTCGCCCCCACCCCCACCCCTCCCACTCAGAGGTCCCTGACAGCACAGAGCACGCAGCCCCCCCTCTCCCCCTCCCCCCACACCTCGTGGAAGACCCGGATTCTGCGCTCCTTCTCCCACCCCGATGCGGGGCTCCAACCACCCCCACCCCCGTGCTCACCACTTCTGCGCCCTCCGTGCCACGGCCCAGCCCCAGGCAAGGTGTTCAGGCCGCGGAGATGCGGTGAGAGACACTCGCTCCGGATCTGGGAGGAGACTGCCAGCGGGTCCTCCTCCTCACCGGGTGGGTGAAGCCAGCCCCCCTGCCAAGGGACAGTCGGCAAATTCCCCCCGGCAGCACCGCGGGAGCGGCATCCCGGCTCCGCCCCAGGCTGCTCTGACCCGCCGCTGGGGAAACCCGGGCGGGACCATCTCAGACAGAGGCCCAGGCTCCGCCTCAGAGACCTAGACCAGGAACCGTCTGCAAATTACCACCGCAAACGCACAGGCTACCGGTCCCTGTCTGCCTGATGTCTTGCTCCTCTCTGCCTCCCCTCCAGCTCTCACCCCACCCAAGCTGTCCACGGAGGCATGTTCCTTACCAACCTCCCCAACCCTGCCAGCCAAAGCATAAACACAGAACACCCCAAAATGCACAACCCCACAAAGGTAGCAGCGCTCGGCCCCACCCAGGGACCAGCTCCTGGCACGGGCCCAGTGGCTGTTTCCGCCTCCTTCTTCCCCGGAGAAGGAAAGATCCACACACTGGCCATCGCCCGCTCGCTCGGGAAGTCCAAGGGAGTGGGCTGGGTCGTGTCCAGTTGCTGTGGGGCACAGTCTGCAGGTCTCCAGTTTCATCGAAATCCTGGCCACTCTACTAGAGGGGACTAGTTTGGAGGCAGGAGCCAGTGTCTGAACCCCCAAAGGTCAGTGTGACAGGTAAGGGGCAGGAGTCAGCAGCCACTCTCGCTCTCTCCCAGGGAGGGGCCTAGGTGCGTTTATCTAATAGACATTGTCCAGGACTTGCTGTACAAAAGCTAATGGGAGAGGAGGGCTGCTAAACAGGATGTGAACGTGGCTCTCAATAGTGTTATAATGGGAAGAAATTGTTAGCGATGTTAGCAATATACTAAGAAAGTGATAGAGGCAGCAGTGTGAACACAGGGTTAAGGGGGCGGGGCTCAAAGGGTAGCTATGCTTTCATGGGTTGGTTCCCCATACCCAGCAGCACAGTGCCCCCTCCAGGTGGGCACACCCTGATTATGTCTCTCCTTGCCAAGCACCTGCCTCCCACCCCCAATCCCTACCCTCTGGTTCTTCTGATCCAGCCACTCTACGAAAATTCAAAGTGAGCCACAAGACACATTCTGTCTGTCCAGTTCTTCTCTCACTCACCCATTCATTAGTTTTTATTCTTTCATGGGACAGTAAGGCTTTTGGCCATCTATTGTACAGGAGCAAGAGGGCATCAGGGGTCTGGTTCTAGCCCTGGCTCAGCTGTTAGTGTGCTGTGCAATCTTGGGTAACTTGCTTGATCTCTCTGTTTTCCCTCTCATCTATAATACAGAAAGCATTGGGCTAGTCGGGGTCTAAGGTCCCTCTGGTCCAAACATTTCTATCACTCTCTTCTAGGATAACAAAGATAAGCCAGATACATATAAGAGCGGTGTGTAAGAACTCTAGCTGCCTTGATTTGAATCACATCTGGGCCACTTAAATACAGGACTTGACCTCTCTGATCTTCATTCTTTGCATTTATAAAATGGGGGAAATAATAACAACCTTAAATCGTGGCTGTGAGGGTTAAATGAGATATTGTGTACAAAGTGGGTGATGCTCAGTAAACATTAGTTGCTGCTCTCTGAGCTTCATTCTTTGCATCTATAGAATGGGGGAAATAATAACAACAACCTTAAATCATGGTTGTGAGGGTTAAATGAGATATTGTATACAAAGTGGGTGATGCTCAGTAAACATTAGTTGCTGCTGTGATGGTCCTGGGGGGAGAGTAGAACCCGGACAGAAGCAGTTTGTCCTCTGTCAGCTTCCTCATGACAAGTGTCTGACCCCAGGGAGGAAGAACCAAGGGTCTTGTGCATGGAGGTAATGGCTGTTCCTTTAGAAAGGCTCTGTGTTACGTGGGGAGAGCATGGTCTTTGGATACAGTTGAACCTTGATTTAAATCTGGGCTCTGCCTCTTACTTGCTGTGTGACCTTGTACTAGTTCCTTAACCACTCTGAGATTAATTTTCCCATCTGTAAAATGGGCACCATAAGCAACTGAAAGGAGCCAAATCATAGTACCTACCTCAGTGAGTGACTGTGACTAACACAACTAAGTTCTAGCCAAAGGAATGTGAATGGAAGGGATATGTTTGCTTCTGGGACACATTCTTTACTCTTTTATTTTTAATCCTCACCTAAGGACATGCTTAGAGAGAGAAGGATGGAGGGAAGGAGGGAGGGAGAGAGGGAGAGGGATAGAGAGATAGATAGATAGAGAGAGAAAGATGAGAGTGAAACATTGATTGGTTGCCTTCCATACAGTCCCCGACTGGGGATCAAACCTGAAACCCAGGTATGTGCCTGGATGGGGAATCAAACGGGCAACCTTTTGGTGCATGGGACAATGCTCAACCGAGTGAGCCACTCCGGCTGGGCTGGCCACGTTCTTTTTTTTTTTTTTTTTTAATATATTTTATTGATTTTTCACAGAGAGGAAGGAAGAGGGATAGAGAGTTAGAAACATCAATGAGAGAGAAACATCGATCAGCTGCCTCCTGCACACTCCTTACTGGGGATGTAGAACCCGGACAGAAGCAGTTGATTTGAATCACGTCTGGGCCACTTAAATACAGGACTTGACCCGCAACCAAGGTACATGCCCTTAACCGGAATCGAACCTGGGACCCTTGAGTCCGCAGGCCGACGCTTTATCCACTGAGCCAAACCGGTCAGGGCTGGCCACGTTCTTAAAAAGAAGCTGCATGCTGTCCACTTCCCCTTGTGCAAACTGGACTGTGGGCATGGGGATGGAGGTGATGGGCAGCTCTGATGATGCCAACAAAGTCAACACCCTAGGGTTGGCCAATCAACAAGACATTAAGAACCTGAGTTCATGCTGACCTGGAGGAGAAGAGCCCTGGACTGCTGACCACCCTGGTCTCTATGACAGCAGCTGAACCAATAACCTCACTGATAAACCTAGCCTCCTGATTTTCAAGTCCACAGCGGATGAGCAGGGGCATACTGGAAGGAGAAAGGACATTAAAAAAAAAAAAAAAAGCAAGCGCCATGAAATCAGCAAAAGTCAAGAGCAGAGGAAATAGGACAACTGTGAAAACTCAGAAGTTTGGGGCCATTTGGTTCAGAGTCACTCCATGAGGCTTGGGGACATCATTGTATTACAGGGTAACATTGGAAATATGCTACTGACAACAATCCTGAATCATTAGGAGAAATATAATATTCTGATTGAAATTTTATTTTAAAAGGAAAGCAATTATATGATATATTTAGAAAGCGTTTTTGGACAAAAATGGTTAACATAAAATAAAACTTGTATGCTTATGGGTAAAAATCTTCGGCATCCGAAAAACTCAAGATGATACTTTTTCTCAAGGGGCAGAAAGATTTTGATTCATTGATATTTATTTTTATCTTCCACTAGATTATAAGTCCTGTGAAGGTCAGATTGTTTCTCCATTTTCTTTTTATTCTTAGTATCCAGCACAGATACTTCTTAATGGCTATGGGAGTAAAGTCTGTGTTACCTTGGATGCCAGAGCTTGGCAGAGGCCTGCTAGCGGATTTGAAATACTGATTAATGAAACTGCTGGGGGTCCTAGACCATTCTAGTGAGGAGCTGCAAAGGCACAGAGTGTGATGTGTCCACCGTGGTCCTGGGGCCTCACCCCTGTTGTCTGGAGGTCATTTCATCGGGAACTCTCCCCTGAGCTCGGAAAGACCTGCGCACAAAACTATTCATTGCAGAACGGATTGTAATTGCTTAAAACAAACACAGCTGTGCACAATCTACACTGCACGTGGCCTTTCTGCACTGCCCACACCTGATGATCAGGAAAACTCAAAGTGAGAGGAAAGAAAGAGGTGGGAGGCTCAGGAAAGAGTCCGCAAGGTGTGTTCTCTGTTTCTCGTCAGTTCAACTCCAGTGATTTATTTTATTTTAAATGTTTTTATTGATTTCGGAGAGACGAAGGGAGAGGGAGAGAGGGATAGAAACATCAATGATGAGAGAGAATCATTGATTGGCTGCCCCCTGTACGCTCCCAACAGGCATGTGCCCTGACCAGGAATCGAACTGTGACCTCCTGGTTCATGGGTCGATGCTCAACCACAGAACCACACCAGCCGGGCCAACTCCAGTGATTTTAGGCTTTGGGGCAGGAGAGCCACACTCATGTCCCATCACTACAGGGCCTGGTGCTTTGTGGGACTGACAGGCAGGGAGTAAGTAGGGTGAGGTGGGGGTTCGCAGGGGGGATGGGAATGAAACGCGGCAGGTTTTGCTGTAGGAGTCAGAATGCAAACTATGTCACTGACAGAGACAGTATTTTCAAAGGAGAACCACATCACTGTTCACACATGAAGCGACAATCCAGATACTCTGCAGTGGTTCTCAACCTTCTGGCCCTTTAAATACAGTTCCTCATGCTGTGACCCAACCATAAAATTATTTTCGTTGCTACTTCATCACTGTCATGTTGCTACTGTTATGAATTGTAATGTAAATATCTGATATGCAGGATGGTCTTAGGCAACCCCTGTGAAAGGGTTGTTCGACTGCCAAAGGGGTCGCGACCCACAGGTTGAGAACCGCTGCTCTAGGGTATCCCCTGTCCCCAAGAGCCAGATCTAGATTCTCCAAGGCAGTGGGCCCACTGGGAGCTCAGGCTTCTATCACACACTCTAACCTGCCTTTCCAAACGGAAGAGGATTCGACTTCCGGTACAGAAGGGAGGGGAGCAATGTATTGAAGTGGAAAACTACTTTCTAGTCTCCTCTGATTAACCACACTTTGGGCTTAGGCCAGACCTCAACTTTAGGTCCAGAACACAGCACAGACCCCTGATTAGGAACTGGCATTCCCCCAGGTCGGTGGGGCCAGAGTGGAGAAAGCAGGGCCCTCTAACCTCTTGGCCCTCCACGGCAGAGAATCGGGGCCTCCCCTCTGCTGGCACAGCCCGGCCTCCCTGTCCCCCTTCCCTCTGGCTCAGACAGGGCCCCACTCACCAAGACCCCAGTAGGCAGGCGCTCTTAGCTAGCAGAAGTCCCTTTTACCAGTACTTCTCTCCTGGAAGAGGGGAAATCCGTGATTGGTACGAAGTCATTGTCAGCCACTCCCAACAGCCACCAGCAGTTATCAATACTGGAAACTTCTGATGGGCCAGGTCCGAGGCAAATGTTGATGACATCACAAAGGAAGTTCCACTGTTGTGTTGGAATCCTGATGACATCTGAGAGGGAGGGTTTCCCAGGCAGAATTTACCTCAACAGCATTTCCAGGTAGATCTGAGGTGGGAAGCCCGTGCCACCTCACTTCAATTCCCTCTTGACCCTGGCTGATGCCCTGCAGGATGAGGTCCTTAAAACACACTTGGGTCCAGCCCGGCCGGTGTGGCTCAGTGGTTGAGCATCGACCTATGAACCAGGAGGTCACGATTCCCAATCAGGGCACATGCCCAGGTTGCAGGCTTGATCCCCAGTAGGGGGCGTGCAGGGGAGGGCGACCTATGATTCTCTCTCGTCATTGATGTTTCTATTTTTCTCTCCCTTTTCCTTTCTCTCTGAAATCAATATGTATATACTGGGGTCCCTGTGTTGATATTTTATTGAGGTTAAAGACCCTCCCCAGCAGATCCTCCTGGGACAGAACATGCCTTTGCTATTGGGTTTCCTCTGAGCTCCCTGGCCAGGCTCCTGAAGGTAGCTTTGTTGTGCTCATCACTGGGCGTTGGCAGCTGCTTTCCGTAATGAACCCTGTCTTTGTTTATAAACGATTAACTCTGTGAAATATAATACACATACAGAGAAGTGTATAGAAAATGAGCACTATAATGAATACGTATAAAGCAAGCACTTGGGTAGCCACTACCCGATGCAAGAAATGGAACATCATCACCAGGTACCTTGTTTCCAATCACACCCCTTTCTCCTCCACCTGCCTCCCACCCAGAGCTAACCCTCTCCTGACCTTAATGGTAATTTTTCCTTCTTTTTCTTTATCATGTCATCATCCCTCATCAATATAGTTTGGTTTGGTCTGTGTGTCTTATTAATATGTTTTTATTTATTTCAGAGAGAGGAAGAGAGAGAGAGAGAGAGAGAGAGAGAGAGAAACATCAGTGATGAGAGAGAATCATTGATCAGCTGCCTCCTGGTTCATGGGTTGATGCTTAGCCACTGAGCCGTGCTGGCTGGGCGGTTTGGTCTGTTTTTTAAGCGGACATTCATGGAAATAGTCTCTATATACTTCATCTTGGGCTTCTTTTACTCAGGTTCATGGGTCAGTGCTTAGCCACTGAGCCGTGCTGGCTGGGTGGTTTGGTCTGTTTTTTAAGCGGACATTCATGGAAACAGTCTCTATATACTTCATCTTGGGCTTCTTTTACTCAGCATTAACTGTTAAAGATCCGGTCATGCTGTAGTATGCAGTTGTTGTTTATTCATTGTTGTTGCTGTGTGGTGCACCCCAATCTCCCTCCTGTGCCTGGCCTCTGTCTCCTTCCGCTATTGGGTTTGATTCCTGGTGCCAGCAGAAGGCGAGCATGAAGGCACCGTTGTAAGCTGCCTGCTGGAGGTTTGAAGGCATGCCCTAACACAAACACAGAGACTTAGTCGGCACGGAGGGGGAGATCTGTTCCGGATGTTTAAAGAAATCTCGATCAAATCACTAGCTGCCCACAAAGCTAATGGAATAGGGATGTCGGTGGCCACATACACCAAAAGTGTAGATTGTACAAAATTAGCTCAGAAAAGACTTTCAACACACAACACCTGCTACTACAACAAGCAGCAACAGCAAACCCCTGAGAGGGGAAGAATCTGATTCTCAGAGCTGCCACATTATAATATTCAAAGTTTCTAGTTTTTAACAAAAAAAATTATGAGGCATTGAAAGAAACAAAAAAATATGGCCCATATACAAGAAAAGAAGTGATGAAAAGAAATTGTTCCTGAGAAGCCCAGACATTGGACTTCCTTAAAAAGATTTTAAATCAACCATTTTAAATATGCTTAAAGAGCTCAAGAAAACCGGGAGAATGATGTCTCACCAAACAGAACAGCAATAAAGAGATAGAAACTAAAACAACAAAAAGGCCGGCCGGCATGGCTCAATGGTTGAGCATCGACCTATGAACCAGGTCAGGGTTTGATTCCTGGTCAGGGCACATGGCTCCATTCCCAGTAGGGGACATGCAGGAGGCAGCCAAGCAATGAATCTCTCTCTCATTAATGTTTCTATTTCTCCCTCTCCCTTCCTCTCTGAAATCAATTACATATAAAAAACAACAACAAATAGACATTCTGAAGTTGAAAAGTATAATACCTGAAATTAAAATTTCACTACATGGGTTCGACAGCAGAATGGAAGGACCAGGGGTATCGGGCAGCCCTCAGCTAAAGAGAGGTGGGGATCACTGTGGAGTGTGGCACTTCCTGGGGCATTTGCAGTTCCAGGACCATAATTTGGGAGGAGGGGGCATGGAAAATAAAAATGAGTGAGCCCTTGTTCAAAAATGATGAAGAATTTCAAGACAGCAGAGCATTAGACCATTAGCGCGGGCTGCTTCTGGGCATGGGCCCTGTACAACTGGCTACACAGGTCAGAGTTCCCAGGCTAGGGCAAGTGGGGGAAGGGATCCTAGAAACTTAGTCACAGAGAGTGGGGTGCCTGTGAGGGGCGGGGCTGGCATCCCATCTCTCGGCTTGGTACCTGAGGACAGGCCCACCAGCCCTGTGTCTTATAGGAAGGAGGTTGGGAAGGAGAATGGGCAGAACCGGGACAGTGGAGGTGACCTGCGTGCCTCCATGTGTCATTTGTCCAGGGCAGGGTGCAGGAGTCTCCTGAGGCTCAGGTAAACGCTGGGGAGGTAGCTGGGCAGGGGATTACAGTGGTGGGCCTCTGGGGTTCACGTTGCCAGGGTGTGTTGGGAAAAGTCTAGCCGGAGAAGCCCTTTCCCAAGAGTACTCAACCCCTCACCCCACTTGGAAGCCTGTCACCCAAGAGGCTCTGATCACAGGGAGGGTTGGCCAAGAGTCTAGGCCTGTGGCTGCTCCCCTCTAGCTCTCATTTCCCTCTTACTGCCCCCGCCCCCCACGCCCACAGGTCAAACCCTGGAGGTGAAAGCACTCTGATGGGGGAGGGAGAGGATCCAGCCCCCTTCCCAGACTTGCTGGGCACTGGGGGCAGAGGGGACTTGCCCTGCATTTGCATATGATGTTTAACTTTTAAATTGGACTGGACTGATCTGGATTCTTAATAACCAGAAAAAAAACTGGGAAATCTGATCAGAAAACTAAGAATCTACCAGGAATATTGTTCAGGGCCAGGAGAAGAGATTTAACCATGCATAGTCAAAGGCTGAGATAAGAGACAGAGCAAAAACATTTCCTGTTTGAATCCTGTCAGATTCAGACTTTTCCATAAACAGGTCCATGTGAATAGAAACATGTCCAGGAGGGTGTAAAGCCGGGTGTTAGACAACAGTCAGGTGCTGGAGTTTTGTTCTAAGACAAAAAGAGACTTTTAGTGGAAGGAATCATGATGTCCCCCATGCAGCCTGCCCTCTGAGTCTCTAGCCCATCCAGAGCCCTGTCACTTACAAGTGTCACAGGCAGACCCACCCTGTCACCCAACACCCACCCAGCTCTGGCAGGCAACTCTGTCCTCAGCCTCCCCACCCTGTACCCCCAGAGTATAAGCCTCTCTGGGCACAGGGACCCAGCCTCTCCCATCTCTGTACCCCACAGCGTCTCATCAAAGTCGAAGCACCCCTCAGAGCCAGGAAGCTTCTGTCACCCCCAGGGGTCATGCTGGGGTGATGACAGGGGAACTGGACCAGGGGGCAGGTGCAGGATGAGGAGGGAAATGGAGAAGGGCAAGTAGGGTGGCCAGCCTGTCCCCGCGACTGTCTGTCATCCTGGGCCATACAAGACGGTGGTCCTAGGGGCAGGGGCAGGACTGGACAGTGGGTAAGAGATGGAAGCTGGGGGAGGGGGCACCTGGGGGAGGGGGCAGCAGGAGCAGCCTTCCCTTTGTTTCCGTGCCTTTTACATTTGATAGAGAACAAAGCCTCACTCTGCTGGGAGGGGCTCCTTTTCCTCAAGCTGGGAGGGTGGTGGTGGTGGTGGTGTGTGTGTGTGTGTGTGTGTGTGTGTGTGTGTGTGCTGCAAGTAAGTCTCTTCTCTCTCTCTCTCTCTCTCTCTCTCTCTCTCTCTCTCTCAGCAGGCCTGCCCCCTCCTTCAAAGCCCCATGGGAATGACTCAGCAGGAAAGCCAGGCCTGCTCCTCACTCTGCTCCGGTGCAGCTGCTGGGCCCCCTAACACCCCCTAACTCACTCCCCTCTCTCCTCCCTGTGGCAGCCACACTGCTGGCCAGGGGCACAGATCTCTCTGGCCCAATCACAAGGGTGTGGGACTTCCCAGGCTGAGGCCCTGCGATCTAACCTTGGTGGCCTTGAGCAGGGGAGCTGGCAGCCTCCTGCCAGGCAGCTGGGCCCTCACTGACCCCGTTCCTGGGCTCCTCCCCTCAGGAGCTGACATTTACGGTTGGTTGTCATGTGCTGGGCACTGGGCTAGCGCCTCCTCACCCTTTGCGGTCCATGCTCTGACTGTCTCCATCTACAGATTCAGAAAGTGAGGTACCAGAGGCCAAATGACCGCCCAGGTCACACCTTCACACCCACTTCTGACGGATGTGCACGCTCACGTGGGCTACTGTGTACACACAGACACTCCCAAAGAGCAACACACTTCCCAAAGAACACAGGCGGCAGCAGCTAAAGCACACAAGCGGCTGAAACAGTCATGCTCACCCGGTCAGGCACAGTAAATACCGCGAGGTGCGCCTGCGTGATGGGACACCAGGCCGCCACCAGAAAGGCCGAGGCGCTCTGTGTGTGCGTGGACATAAGCGGGAGCCACGTCGTACCGCAATGGGGCTGGGAAAGGGTTTCCGGCAAACTTTCAGCAGCCTGAGCCTGGCAGATGGGCACCAGCACTGCAGATGGCCCAGAGGGCGCGTTCGCACAAACAGGAACTAGAGCAGAGTGCAGAGCATGTGCCAGTGGCCTGCCGTGTGTGCGTGTGTGCCTGTGAGTAAGCATGTCCTGAAATAGAGACTGTCAACTGAGACCAGCTCTGGAAGGAGACACAATGAAGTGGTGACAACAGTTGCCACGGGGGAGGGAACAAGAGACGGGGAGCTGGGGGTGGGAAGCTGACCCTGCACTGACTGCATCCCCGTGTTGTTCAGATCTCCTGCTGCCTTCTGAAACGAGAAGCCGTGGTTTAAAAAGCTTTATTGCCGTGTGGGAAGCACACGTCTGATCTCAGAGCTCAGACTCTGGACCACAAGCGTGTACTGCCTTAGAAGAATTTGAACTAAGGTGTGTGTGTGTGTGTGTGTGTGTGTATGTGTATGTATTTGTAATGTTTGGGTGTGTGAGTACAAGCATGCCGACATGTGTGTGACTATGTATTTTTATGTAGGAGCAGATGTATCTATATAAGCTTTCAGAACTTCCAGCTCCTGCTCCCCAAGTCCTAATTCAGGATGTAGGCTGAGCCGGCCTTAGCCCCTAACTGCCCTCCCAGCCCCCCACCTGCTTCTCTCCCTCCTAGATTGGTGAATGGAGCTGTGAGGGAGGGGAGCATGCTGCCCAGACAGGCCTCCAGGTGCAGGACTCTCTGGGGAACTGGCCCTTGCAGAGCGGAGAAGTTCCCAGCATGACCCTGATCTAGAAGCTCTGGGACTGGGGAGTAGGGAGGGAGGAGCCAAGTGGTGGAATAGGGAACTAAGGGCAGGGGTATGAGCCTCCCTTGCTAAGGGGAGGAATGACTGCGGGAGTGTGGGGAGTGGGAGAGATGGCGGAGCCAGTGTTCCTGGAGATCAGGGATTGGAGCGTGGGGAAGCAGGCCAGGGAGCATGGGGCAGGCATCTCACGGGGGCACTTCTCTCAAGTGTCCCCCCAAATGGCAGGCCAGTTACGTGGCTCAATGCTAACATTACAGCAAGGTCATATTTTCTCCCTGCTCCAAGCTTATCCCTGAAAAGCAGAGAGTAGGGGGGAGGACAGTCACTGCTGCAAACATTTTCTTTTTAAAAAACTTATTAGGGTGACATTGATTAATAACATTGTATACATTTCTCAGGTGTACGATTCTATAACATCATCTGGGTATTGTATCGTGTGTTCACCACCCCAAGTCAAGTCTCCTTCCACCACCATTTATGCCCTCTTTCCCTCTTCTACCTCCCCCACCCCACTTTCCCTCTGGTAACCACCACACTGCTGCTTGTGTCTATGAATTTTTTTTCTTTTCTTAATCCCTTCACTTTTTGTAAACATCCTCTCGCCCCAGACATCTCCTCTGCCATCTGGCAGCCTGCTTGAAATGCTGCCGTCAGAATCTTACCTGGGACAGATAATTCATGGAGGTGTTGTGGGCTTTATGGTCAGAGAGCTATTTCCATTCCCAGAGCTGCCACCTAAGAGCCAGGGGAGCAGGGCCAACGGGCTAACAGCTCTCGGGCTCCGTGGCTTCATCTGTCAAATGGGGATGGAGTACCTGAGGTGCAGGGCTGGTGTGAGGGTGCAGTGGGAAACAGTGTCAACATGCAGTCCTCCCTCACACCCTAGGGTGCCTGAGGGCTTGAGGTCCCCTTCTTCCAGGAATAGGTAATGATCAGAGAAATGAGTGTTTTAAAAGTGGGAGAGGAGAGACAAGGTGGGACTGAAAGGACTCAGCCCCCAAGAGATGTCTCCTAAGCAAGAAAGAGAAGACCCGTCAGGAAAATACATTTAACAGCGTCCGAGGCCTCTTTGCCGAACTCACCAAGGCAACCGCCTCCTGTTCCTGCTGTGCAGCAGCTGCTGTCCCGGGGCCTCCCCCTCACTGCTCCCCTGGATTTCATTCCAGAAAGGGAGGAGGGGACAGTGCTGGGTGCGTGGGGGGTTGTGTCAGGGGTGACGGAGTGGATACTGTGGACCAGCAGGACCAGGCCTGTGGGCAGCTGAAAGCATGGGGGGTGACAGTACTGAGTGTTGGCAATGATGATAATCACAGCCAAACACAAATGTCATTTATACTCGGAGAGCAAATTACCTCATTACTGTCTTTGCATAATTATTGTTTTGTGATCTTATGGTTATTAGGTTATTTTCCTGGCTAATTTAGTCTGAGGAGACTGCTAGGTAGAGACACCCTCTGTAGGCAGATGGAACCTCATAGGCAAGATGCGGCAGAGAATTCTCATGGTTGCTTAATAACCACCCCCCTTTCCTTCCCCAGGAATTGGACCTACCTGGAATAAAGACTAATTTCTCAGCCTTCTTTCTTCTATACATAGTCATATAACTAAGTTCTAACCAATGGAAGTATCATGAGTAACTCCCAGGGAGTGTCCTTAAGCAGAGAGATTACCCCCTTGCTCAGCCTTCTTTCCTGCTTTATGCTGCTGGAAGGTTGACCTGATGGCTGGAGCTTGAGCAGCCATCTTGGACCATGAGGTGGAAGCTTCATGCTAAGAATGATGGGGAAATGATACACAAGGAGGATCAGTCCTGATATCACGAAGGGCTTTGCCAGCCCTAAACTGCCACCTCCACCATATGATGAGAACTAAACCCGAGGGATGACAGAACAGGGTACTAGAAAGGGTTTGGGTCCTTCCTGATACTGTAGAGCGACCGTATTGGCTCTGGACTTCATTTACTTGAGAGGGCAATACATGTCTACCTAATTTAAGCCACCATCACTATTGGGTTTCTTGCCCCTTCACAGCCAAACCAAATTCTATGTGAACCCATAGTGAGTTTGTTCTCTGCTTCCCTGACTTGGGCTTCCCTCAGTAGGAGAGGGGCAGGGAAGACCCCAGCTAAGCCTCTCTAGACCTTAGAGGATGTTTATAGTGGTGGGGGTCAAAGATAATATCGTCATTAAGTGGCCTGGGAAGTAGGAAGGAAGGGGACTGGGCAAGGCCTCTTTCTCCTTAGAGTCCCATAGGAATGGGATGAGGTCTGAAGATTCCGAAACAAGATGGTGACTCTGCTAACTGTATTGCCCCACCTGGGGCTATAAGCAACTGGAAGACACTGGCTCAGCCCCCAGCACATAGTAGATGCTCAATGAATATTTGTTGACTGGCTGACTTACTCTACTGGACTAAGGAGTTTGGAGCAGAGACTGAAGGGGGCCAAAGCAACCCCTGGGGATGGGGGGATGGTGGAGACCAGAAGAGAGATCCCCTAGGAGAAGATGGCTGGGGGTGGCAGATGACAAAACTGGAGTCACATGATCTGCAGTATGCCCCTGCCCCAAGAGTGCAGAATGCCCTCCCAGAGTCACCTGGGAAGTCCTGGGCAGAGGTGCTTTACAGCCAGCGGTGTATGGCCACGTTCAGGGCAGGGGTTATTCCTGAACTCTTTCCAGAACAGGAAGCTAGTTCCAGAATTACAAGGCCATTTGCCCAAGACCACGCACTAGGACACGCTGGACTTGAACCCAGGGCTTCTGATCACAAACATTACCTTCTTTGGGACAAAGGATGTAGTTGGAGATTTCTGGCTCTAATGGCTCTTTCCCTTGAAGTTCCTAGGCCAACACTAAGGCCCTTGGCATCGTTTAGAAAAGCCTTGAAGTGAAGAGGAGGTGGGACAAGGCTGGGGACGGGGTATTGGGCAACCTTTCAACAGACTGGAGGGTGGCAGACAGATGCACCCAGCACTGCAGATCGCCCAGATAGTGCATTTGCGTGGAAAAAAGTGCCCCAACCCAAGATGCTTTACCGCCATCTACTGGAAAATTGACACAATTACTATACAAATTTGTGATGATTGAAGTTTGAAAACAATGCCCCCAGGAACTGTAAAGTGCAGAGCCTGACCAACTGGGTCGGCAGCCCTAGATGCATCTTCTCTTACTTGAGAGAATAAAAAATGACAGGGTCCCTGCTGCCATGTCAGCTCAAGTCCTGCCCTCATCTTTCTTGCCTGTGGCTCATACAGAGGATCTGTAGCAATCTGTCTCCCATAGTTTTGTCACCCAGGCCCCTAAAGAGTCCATTCATTCTTCCTTCCACTCTGTGCACATACCCTGAATAGCTTCTATGGGCTAGGTTACATGCTGGATAGTGTGGGTACCACATGGACAGAACCTAGTCCCTACTCTTCCTGAGGTCACAGTCCAATGGAGGTCAAGGGTTATGGGAATGAAGTAGGGTATACTTGCCTGTCTGGATCAAGTAAAGTATGTCTATCTGTCCTGGATGATTCGGGTCCTTCACCATTTACTAGCTGTCAGCTCTTAAACATTTTCCTAAGCCTCTGGCTCCTGCCCAGTAGGATGTGGCTAATGAACCATGAGGCAACATGCTTAGTATGATGGAGCAACAAGATGGAAAGAGTCTGGGTCCCACATTATCGTGAAGCCTCTACAGTAGTCCCAGACTGGTGCCTTGAAACTTCTTTAATGTGAGAGTGAAGTAAGCTTCTATCTCCTTCTGCTCCTTTCTATCCTCTGGCCTCACCTGGCACTTTTGCAGGCCTGTTTATGTTAACTCTACTTCCCATCCTACCCCACTCCTAGTCTCCAGCAAAAAGCCCTTTCTCTCTTTGCCCCTCTTCACTGAGAAAAGGTTCTGACTGGCTAATTCATGCTAAAGTGTAAAAGATCAACAACAGCATAATACGTTACCTCTCCACAAGGAAAATGGGCTCTTTATTTCTATGTCCATGTGAGGGTTGACGGGTGAGAGGCACAGAAGGAAAAACATTGGGTGAGACTTGGGCACTGAGAGCAAGTGACCTGGATTTTGTTTCTACTGCCAGCAAGCTTTACAATCTTGGCCTGTCTTGTAACCACTCTGGGCCTCCACTTCCCCCTCCATAAAACAGGAGGAGTCAGACTCTCATTATGCAGAGCTGTTGTAAGGGTTAAATACAGCAACCAATGCGAAGGCACCTGGCCCTCTAGCAACCTGGCACATAACGGGTGTCAGTAAACATGAATCTTTATTTGGTTGAATTCTGTTTATCCACTGCTCCCTCGAGCCTATTTTTTAGAGGTCAGATATTGAAGTCTAATTTACATACAGTAACATCCACCCTTTTGAGGGGTGTAGTTCTACAATTTGGCAAACATAGTCATGTAACCACCATCACAATCAAAGTATAGATTTCCAAATAGTTCCCTCATGCCCCTTTGTCCCCCCAAAAGGTTTCTTGTTTATTCTAATATTTATTACTGAGCACTCACTGTATGCCAAGCTCTGGGCTGGGTCTAGATTACAAAAACGAAGATGACGGGTAAATCTGTGTCCTTAGGGGTTTAGAGTCTATCAGATACAAAGGGGCAATAAACAGGCCAACAGAGGTACGGACAAACAAAATCATCATAGAGGCAGTACGTGCTATGCAACAAGCAGGGTTATTTGGCTGCTGGTAGCTGAGGGACATTTCAGTGGAAAGGGCACGTGCTATTGAGATGGTATCTTTGTCATTTAAAATTCACGACAAATTCTACGACTTAAAGCTCTAATTAATTAGTTGATTGATTAATTACATAGGTAGGGAATTTGAGGCTCAGAGAGGCTAAGGAACTTGCTCAAGGTCACACAGCCAATGAATGGGAAAACAGGTCAAAGCTTACGCCAAAAGCTCATGCTTTTTTCATCACGCCACACTGCCTCTCTCCTGGGCCTCGGTCACCTCTGCTGGAACAGGGCAGGAGATGGAGGCGGGGCTGTGAGCTCTGTGTGGCCTGCTGTTCTGTGACCATAACACCATTTTAAAGAGTCCTCTAAACAGCCAAGGGCACTGCAGTGACCTCATTCTCCTGACCTCACGTCCCTCCTCCTCTAATTGAGATGTTAACCTTCCGCTCATTCCCTCCCATCCAGGACACCTGGCATTACAGGATTCTCAAGAAGACAGCTGATCACCCCCTGCACTTCCTATGACCTTCGACCTTGGTCATGAAGACATAAGCCGAGGTTGTGTCAGATGAGCGTGTACTCTTGCAGCCCCCCTCTTCTTTTCTTTCCTCTCTTCATTTCCCTCTCCTCCCGTCTGCTCCCCATCTTTTCCCTCCCCATACCTCCTCTTTCTCCCTCCTGCGTGCTTTGAGACAAAAGGGCCCGTTAATCTTGCTGCCACCACCTCTGCTAAGCTGCGCCCTGGTCCACAGGCACAGGCCTCCCCACCAGGACTGCCTGCGAGCTCCCTGGAAACCAGTGCTAATTGGTAAAGGATCACATTCATTCTTCCACAGCCTGCATGCTCCAAAGGAGGCTCTGCCAAGCCAAGCCAAGGTTTCCACCCTGAGGCATCCGTCACCAGGGAGACCGCTGGGGTTACCTGTCACCCAGTGCTGACATTCAGACCGGCTGTTTCTACCGTGACATGTGGGTTTGGATGATGGGTGAGCACCACTGCCCCCATCACATACACACTCTAGCGCCACAAGCCACAAAGTGCTTGAGAGCGTTTGATTAATGTGCTGCAGGCTTACTTATTTATATAATTTTACATAAAGATCTTACATAAAGAGAGATCTTGCAGCTCGTTTATCCTGAGGGAGTAGATTATATACCTGCTTCCTTTATGCAAGTGCCATGCCCTAGAAAATGTAAGTATCAATAAGATGTCTGCATGTTAAATCACATTTTAATTTGAATGTGGGCAAGGCTTGCAAATTAATGTGCAGCAAATCTTTGAACCTCAGTTTCCTCATAAGAAAAATGGGTTTAATCATTTTGCCCCAGCTAGTTTATGGGGCTACTGAGAGACTCATGGAATGAAATTTTAATTTTTGTGGATGTACTTCGTAAGGTTACTAAGCACTTTATTACATCAAAGTAATGTTATTGTTAAAATGAAGACATAGTTGGCCAAGTAAATTATCACCTCCAAATAGAAAATCTGCGATAATCCAATTCTCATGTACTTGATTGGCTAAGATGAAAATTACAGATATCTTTTCCAAGTCCAGGCAGGCCAGACAGCGTCTCACTAAGCCTTCTGAGACTTGGGGAGCACTTTGTGGTTGCCTCTGACTTGCTATCGGCAGTAAAGAATATCCTGTCCAAGGATGTCTATTAAAACCTTAATTTCAGGACACTGGTTAACCTTGAGACCCCATTCAGCCTTTATCCTCCACTCCCCCTGATCAATCTGAAATAAGAGCATGACAATGAAGGAAAATCCCCAGAGCCTCCTTGGGTGTGGCCCCTTGCATCTTGGAATGTTCTCCGCCCCAAACTCTTGGGAAGTTATAGGGCCAGACAGACATGTGTGGGCAGCTCCCCACCAAGGCAGACGTGGCTTGCTGCATGGAGCTCCTCTCTTTGTGCACAACATTTCGAGACAAAATGGAATGATCGCCACTTGGGAGAGAACTCATTTTATTCAAATAACACCACCAAATAGCAAGATTTATGGCACATATTTCTGGGAAAGCGCTCGACAGCAATCAGATGCCTGTCTGTATTACTGCCCCCTTGGGACAGCCTGCAGGTAGAGTCAAAGCCTAACTATGAATATATGACAAAGGCAATGGAGACTGAGGTTTATAAATTATTTTCTGACGCTGTTTGTGAAGGATGAAACTACAGTTGGTGTGGGTGGCAGCGGACTGCAAGATCAATGGCAAATGTGTCCTCACCAGACATTTCAAAGACCTTGCAACACAGCTTTTCCTCTCGGAAAGAGACCAGTATCAACTCATCCGTCAAGACACTTGAACTCAGTGTCTCTTCTGGGTAAATCATCAGGCTAGGAGATATGAAGGAACCTCCCCCCCCCCAAAAAAAAAATATTTCCAACATAGACCAAAAGCTCTCTTTTTAGTTGGAAAGAGGAGACTTTCTTGTAGATAAAGATAAGGGCCAGAAGAGAGAGAGGAAGAGAAAGAAGCTAACACTATCCAATCTCCTGTTGGGCCTGTGGCACTTAGATTACATCATCCCATCCGATCATCATCATCACAAGGTAACGTCGTCATCCCATTCTATGGATGAGCATACTGAGAACAAAGAGGTGAAGTGACTTGCTCAGGTCCCACAGCTGGTAAGTGGCAAGAAAGTGTTCATTTTTAGGCTGCCTCATTCTGATGGGGCCAGAATCAAAGTGAAGTTTTAAAATTGACCTCCCTATTGATTTTGTCAGGGGCAAGCACCAAATTTTGAAAACCAAATAACATTTGGCCATGCTTCCTCTTACTCAAATCACTCAAGGGGAGAGGGCTACTAACTCTAGCTCTGAAGCTTTAACGTCCCTTTCTGTTGATCAACTATATTTCTCAATAAATCATCGTTCCTGTCCACCCTACAGCCAGATCTCTGTCTCTTCCCTGGCTGAATGTTCCCTTCCCCCACTGACATCTTCCCACATTCATTTAGCTTCTCTCTCTCTCTCCCTCCCCTCACACACACACACCACTTCAGACACACACCTTCCCACCACACACCCATATGCAAAATAAAATTAGAAATACCACCGGAATTTCAAGGTTTTTAGGGAACAGAGATCTTCAATCAATACAGCCCAAACCAGGCTCCTCGCCTCCCGGGCCAGGTTGAGAGGCAGGCAGAGCTTGTGAAAAGGGCGCAGACAGCCATGATCTGACACAAAGCGGCTCTCAAGGAAAAAATGCCACTGTGCTTCCCCGTGAACACCCTGTGGCCACTGGAACTCACAGGGCTACCAGATCCTCAGAGGCCATCACCTGGCAAACGTGTCCAAGCTGAGTTTTTTTGTGTTTGTTTGTTTGTTTTTGCTTATACATAAGGTTTCCTGCCCCCCCCCCCTTTTATTGTAATGTACACTGATAAAATACAGAGAAAACAGTATCTCATGATTCAAAACTATAGGCTGGGCTGCCTCATTTTAAGGGATTGCTCTTGTTTTAATCAACCGGTTGAGAAAGCAAGAAACAATTATTTATTTATTATGTTTGCCTTCACCCAGAGGAGTGGAACAGGGTGAGGGTAAGGGGAGGTGAGACATGACAGCCCGGGAAACTGAAGTAGTCGTGGTGGCTCCAATATGCCTGCAGTGTTTCTAAAGCCTCTGCGTCCCTCACCCCTGCCCCCATTTGACACACCAACTGCACCCACTCTCTTGGTGTCCCTCAGCACCCACCTCAGGATAGTGGAGTCGGGAGGGGAAGGAATGGGAACAGGGAGATGGGACAGGATGCTGGGCAGATGCTCCTGGTTCAAGTTCTGTTGTCCCCCCTTCTCCCAAATGAGACCCCCCTCCCCGGGTCTCAGAGTGACGTTGGGGTGTGTAGAGGCAGAGAGAGGGTGCATTCGTTCAAATCCAGGCTCTGCCACTTACCTGCTGTGTGGCTCTGGGCATGTGGCTTAGCATCTCTGTGTCTCAACCTCCTCATCCACACAGTGGGGAACATTGAGCTTCTGCTGAGGTTAACAAAGCTGCTTTATGCTAAAAGCTTAGCACAGTGCCTGGTTCTAGAGCCCAGTAAATAGTGACACTAACTAGGCACTGATGCTCAACTAGTGCTTACCATGGGCAGGCCCTGTTTAAGGGCTTTGCGTATATTGTCATAGAATCCTCACATCTCCGTTTTACAGATGAGGAAGTGGAATCTGACGATCACACAGTAGTGATGGTGGCTGTTCAGACCCAGGGGGACAGGCTCCAGAGTCGGGGTCTCAACCCCTCTGTGACAATGACGCTGGTCTTTATGGGTGTTGCCCCTGGCAGGCTGAATTCTAAAACCCACAGGCTCCTCTCTGTCCCAGAGTGGAGAGCAGGGAGGGTTGTCAGCCACAGCGGAAAGGCAAGAGCAGATGATGGTGAGAGCATCCACATCAGGGCTGAATCCAGATCCCAGTTGTAACCGGTGGCTGAAGTCAGGCAGGGCGCCCCAGCCCACTGCAAGGGAACCAGGGGAGGGGTGGGGGGCAAGTCCCCGATGCTGAGAGGGGTGGTCAGGGAGCCGCCCCCAGAAGGGGAAGAGGGGGTTGCAGGACTGGGGGTACTCAGCTGCCATCCCCGCCGCTTCCTGGCCCCCACTCGCTGGCGCCCAAGTGGGAGGACCGCAGCTGCCCGCTGCCTCCTCCCCACACCCCCGCTACCTGCCCAGTCCCCGAAGCGAATCGTGAGAAGGCTGCGAGCCAGCGGGGCCGAGCCCACAAGTTTGCAGCCTCGGAGAGGACGAGAGCCGGCGTCCAGGGCTCCTCTTATCGGCGACCGGAGCTCGGTGAGTTCATTCCTCACCCCTCTGCGGCG
>NW_005354673.1:4759278-4774214 GCF_000412655.1 Myotis brandtii
GGGGTGCCTGGCGCTGGACCCCTGAGGGAGAGAGACTCGCGCTCCCCGTGCGGCCGCGGGTCCCCGGGGCACTGGCACCTTCAGAGGGGACTCCAAGGTGATCAGTCGCCCAAAGGGATGGGACAGCCTGGATGGTGGCCTCCTGGCACTCGCCCATCCCGGGTGCAGCTGCCTTCCCAGAACTTTTCTCGCGCCTCGGGCTCCCGACTCCTTAGCCCTTGGAAAAGTTCTCTCGGGCGCCCAGAATTCCATGCACCGGTGGCCTCCGAAGCTGGGCAGGAACCCGGGCTGGGGGTGAGGGAGGTGGAGTGGGGATGCGGCGGGGCTGCGCTCGGCGGTCGGGGTCGATCAGCCGAAAGGCTGGCCAAGCATCCGCTCCTGCGCCCAGGGCGAGCTTGTTGGTACCGAAAGGGTTTCGGCGCCATCGGCGTTGTTTGGATTTCTCGCTCCAGGAGGGCGGGAGGCAGGCGGGAAGGGGGGATATCGTCGCCTCAAATGAAAACGCTTTTTGCAAAGAAATAGCCAGGGCTGCCAGCGTGGAGAGGTGGGCTGACCAAGACCGGCTGACACAGGTATTCCGGCTGCCCCCGCCTCACCCCACTAGATGCCTCAGCGCCTGTGTGAATGGATCGATTGTTTTAATCGATTTTTTAAAAGCCAGGTGGCAGCGGCTGCGTGTGTGTACACAGATATACACAAACACAGACACCCAGGCACACACAGATTACACGTACAGAGTCACACACAGACCCTCCCTACACACACACACACACACACACACACACACCAAATATCACGGACCCCCAAGCACACATACTTCCAAAGAGTCAGATGACCTGTGAGGTCCCTGAGTGTTGCCCAAGATGGGGTGGGGGCGGGGGCTGAGAAAGGGGAGGTGATGCAGGACTCCCATAATTTCCCTCGGCCCCACCCCAATCCTCTGCCTTCTCCTCCTGGGAGGTCTGAAGGAGAAACCCCAAACCTGGGCTCTTTTCCACAGCCATAACGGAGCCCAACCCCTTGCCCCTCTTTTCCTTACAAACAAGCCCCAACCTCGCTCTCCTTGTGTCTGACTCCGGGGTGCCAAGGCGCCGAAGTCCCTCAGAAACCTTGGAGCCAGCACAGGGAAGTAGAGTCTGACCCCCAGAGGCCTTGGCGGTTGGACTCGGGGTCTCACGCCTGCTCCACCCGGGTTAGGAAAGAGAGGAGGGGCGGTCGAGGGACAAGGATGGGGAGCATGGACGGGTGTGAAGCTGGGCCGACGGAGGACGCCTGGGGAGCGCCCTAGGGCGCCCCCTGGACACCGCAGTAAGTTTTCCTCTCTCCCCGGTCCCCTTAGGAATGTAATCGAAGATGCTGGCCCTGAGGCTGCTCAACGTGGTGGCCCCCGCCTATTTCCTGTGCATCTCCCTGGTGACCTTCGCGCTCCAGCTCTTCCTCTTCCTGCCCAGCATGCGCGAGGACCCGGCGGCCGCGCGGCTCTGCTCGCCGGCGCTGCTCCACGGGGCCCTCTTCCTGTTCCTCTCGACCAACGCCCTGGGCAACTACGTCCTGGTCATCCAGAACTCGCCCGACGACCTGGACGCCTGCCAGGGGGCCTCGGCCAGGAAGGCTCTGTGCCCCCCGCCCAGCACCCACTTCTGCCGAGTGTGCGCCAGAGTCACCCTGAGGCACGACCACCACTGTTTCTTCACGGGCAACTGCATTGGCAGCAGGAACATGCGCAACTTCGTCCTGTTCTGCCTCTACACCTCCCTGGCCTGCCTCTACTCCATGGTGGCGGGCGTGGCCTACATCTCCGCAGTCCTTTCCATCTCCTTCGCGCACCCACTGGCCTTCCTCACGCTCCTTCCCACCTCCATCAGCCAGTTCTTCTCTGGTGAGTGGGTCTTGACAGGCAGGTTGGGCCCTACACAAAGACCCCACCCCCACCCCAACCCCAACCCCAAGTTTGCCAGATTTCGCAAAAATAAATAAATAAATAAAAATACCCCCCCCCACACACAAGATGCCCAATTAAATTATAATTCTGGATAAACAATGCATAACTTTTTAAGTGTATAAGTAACTCCTAAATATTGCACGAGACATACTTATACTAAAAAAAAATGTACTGTTACCTATCTGAAATTCAGTTTAACTGAGCATGCTGTATTTTATCTGGCAACCTCTCTCCCTACCCCAACCTCGTTCATCATCTTTTTGCTCACCATGGTCCATTTGCTCGTAGAGATGTGGTGATCCAGGCAATACACCTGCTCTGTGCCAGGCGGGCTGGGTGCTGGCCCTCCTTCCATGCAGCCTGTGAGGGGCACCCATGTTTTGGCCTTCCTCTGCCTGGACCCCAATGCTGCTCACACGTTCCCCTAAGGACTTTGCCTTCCAAACATCTTGCCAACCAGCCACAGTAAGATCAACAGGGTGCCAGCCATCCCCAGCAAGAGACTAAGTTCTGCCCTCCTGCCCATTATGTTTGACCCCACCAGGTGGTCCCAGCCTGCAGATGCCTCAGAGCAGGGGGCACCTGGTTGGAGATGCAGCCATGTTTAATGGTTGCATCCTCACACCACAGTGATGGGACTGGTGTGGGAACTGATCCTCCAGGAGGCTCATACACCTGCAGAAGCCAGACATGTGGGCCTTGGAAGTGGCGCTCAGCTGGGCACCCTGGTGAGGACTGTGTATAGTGTGCCCTGCAAACAGCTCCCTGGTTCTTGGCCCAGAGGGACCTGTGGCAGTTCTTACCACTTTACCTGGCCTTGCAACGTGTCCCTACCTCACTTTCTTCGTTAATGGTTGCATCCTCACACCACAGTCATGGGACTGGTGTGGGAACTGACGTCCCCGGGCGGCTCGGGCGGTCTCATACAGCTGGAGGCTCATACAGCTGCAGGAGCCAGACATGTGGGCCTTGGAAGTGGCGCTCAGCTGGACACCCTGGTGAGGACTGTGTATAGTGTGCCCTGCGAACAGCTCCCTGGTACTTGGCCCAGAGGGACCTGTGGCAGTTCTTACCACTTTACCTGGCCTTGCAACGTGTCCCTACCTCACTTTCTTCCTCTCCATCCTACCCTGGCCTTTGACTCTGAATGACCTGGTTTTTACAATTGATAATGTGCACACATGTATGTGTGTATGATATCGATTTCTCTATTTCTCAGATGAACAAACTGAGGCACAAATGGATTAAATGGCTTTCCCACAGCAGCACAGGGAACACAGCATGTTTCCTTAGCCACTGACCTTTCAGGGACAAAGAAAGGTGGAGTGCAGCTGCTTCCACTGAGAAGCCAAGATTGTCTTGATGTGCCTGGGCTGGACATTCATAAAAATTTTGCTCCACTCTGAGGGGAGCCATTATTTCAGCCTTTGTTGGGGCAGCAGCCTAATCTTTTGCAGGCGTAGAACTGTTGTGCCATTTGGCAGAGGGAACACAGAGACCCAGGAAGGACCCAGATAGGGGAGATGCCTTGAGGGCTGGTGGCTGAGCTAGGCCTGGAACTCAGAGCTCTCAGGCCTTCTGGAACCTGGCGCTGGCATAGGAGGCTGCTGGGACTGAAATAACCAGGAGGAGGGAGGGTAGGTGGGCGAGCTAGGGGGTGGAGTGTGAGCACAGGCAGGTGGAGAGATGAGGGGAGCCAGAGAACCTAATTACACTTTCTTTTGCAAGTAGTTTCCTCACATAAAAATGGATGTTTCCAAAGGGAGGATCTTGAAATGGTTTGATTTGAGATAAGCCAGGCTTAGAGGCCTATCCATATGTGCTAGGTTTGGGAGGCAGGAAAGGAAAAAAGAGGGATCTATGTATATGCTCTGGTGGGAGAACAGAACCAGTAAGTGCCTACCTTGGAGGCCAGATCCCATTCCAGCAGAAAGATGAGTGCCATTATCTTTTACCTCCTCACCATACCCACTAGGAAAAGAAAGGCCAAGATCTGTAATCTCAAACTCTCCCATCTCATCTTCCTCCTTTGCCAACCTTTCATCGTTTCCCTTGCACGTCCTTCTCCCCTTCCCCAGTACACTCTTCAGTGCCCTCCTCTCTATCTCTTCTCCACCTATTCTCAACCCAAGTGGTTGAGGACACTACCTACCTCATTGCTCAGGAGGACAGGAGGGAGTTGGAAGGCCCAAGTTGTCTGATTGAGCAGTTATTTTCCAGTTGTGGTACTTGTCCTCAACTGTGGCACTGTCCCTGACTTATATCTGCATGAGCATGAGATGGCTGGGAGTGTGGGCCCTGTGAGCTAGAAGTAGAAGAGGTCTTCTGGTGGCTGCTGCCCATGGGTCTTTAGCTGATGCTCAAGAGGTAGGAGGCTGGCCAGGTGGATTTTAGAAGTTGTCTTTTCTTGTGGCTTCATGGGATCAGTGTAAATTGTGTCACCTCTCTGAGCCTCATCCTTCTCATCTAGGAAATGGAGATGACGCCATTTGATCTGTGTCATGACATTTGTATAAGTACACCAGCGTGGTGGATGCCTCCAGAAAGTCCAGTGAAAGGGAAAGGGGATTAATGTTTGTTGAGCACCTATTATGTGCTACCCACTGTGCAGGTCTCATTTCATTCAGTCCTCACCACAATTCTGTGAGATAGGTATTATCATATCCATCTTAAAGGCTCAGGAACAAAAAGGTCAGCAAGGTTAAGTTGCTTCGAAGCCACATAACTAGTTATGATTCCAACCCAAGATTTGGACTCAGGGTTGCTAGCCTCCAGAGCTCATATTCCTTCCACCACACCACACTGCCTCTCTGAAGCTGCTTCTTGATGAATGAGCCTCTTTGGGAGGAAGGGAGCCCCTTGTCCCTGAATGTATGTTAAAGATGCCAGGCAATGATCTGTCAAAGGTGTTATAAATGCTTGGTGGGAAGCAGGGAGGGAGAGATTGGGTGGTGTGACCATTCAGGCCTTTAGAAAAACTCTGATTTTTTCTAAAAGAAGCAGAACTATTATTAGATAGTTCAGAGAGCTGAGGCAGCCAGGTTAGCCAACTTCAAACATTTCAAGAAAAAGCAGGTCACCAGAAGAACCTTTTGTAGTTGCCACAAGGGGCCAGGAGAAGGCCACAGGGTCTTTTCCGCAGGCCTTGATTTAGTGCCAGAAATAAAGCCCCTGAAAAACAGCTTCCATCAGCTCAGGCTTGTCCCCGAGGCTGAGATGCAAGGCAGGCCCGCATTGACAGCTCTGATGTTCTCAGGTCCCAGCTCGAGGGTCATCTCTCCCTGTCAGCATTCCCGGAGCCCAACGGGAACCCCGGTCCCTGGATCCTTCATCCTCCATGTGCTTCCTGAGCTAACCTGTGCTGACAAGAAGAAGTGGGTCAGAGGGAGGGCTGGCCCAGTGTGAGCCCCGTCCCGCTGCTGCCCCAGCCAGCTGAGGGGCTCCTCAAAATGCCAGCTGGAACGAGCCCTCCCTCCCCTGGGCAGATGGACTTATTGTCACCAACTTCGCAAATAGAAACCTGCTATCAAGCTCCCAGGGGCTGAGGGCAAGAGGAGGCTGCTAATGAGCAAACCCAAATCCTCCTGGTGGCCGAGTCCATCACTGCTGAGACTGGACAAGTCGTAAGAGCCCAGCCCTCAGGGGTCTGGAAACTGGAGCCTGGGGAGACCAGGGAAGAGGTAGACCGGGGCCAGGGGAAGCTGGAGGAGGGAGGGATATGGTTGCGATTTGCAGAGGTCAAGTAGGTTGTAAGGTGGTGTCTGGAGCAGGTACCCTCATCTCACTGGAGGAGGTGGTGGTGGGGTTGTCCTGCAGGAAGAGCAGCTGAGGGGGGCTTTCAAGTTCTCTCCTGGGTTCACTGCCCTGGCTGCTGGGCAGGTCAAGGTAGGTGTCTCTACCATGGCTGCCAAAGTTGCAGCCCAGCTAGGACTGCAAGCCCTGGGAAGAAGGAGAAAGCTTGATGGTCTAAAAGGAGTTAACGTTGAGATCTTTTTGGGTAAAGTCTCCTCAGCAGGGAGCGCTGTGCTGGGTGTGAATCAGAAAGCTGGCCACTTTGCACACAATTTTCCTGGATCGTGCAAACCTATGGAACCATTTTACAGATGAGCAAACTGCAACTCAGAGAGGTTAAGAAACGTGTTCGAGACCACAGAGCTGGGAGATTCAAACTTAGCGTGGACTGCCCACCCCTACTCTGAAGAAGAGTGTGGGATCTCTTACTCAGTTGACATTTAAAACCTAGTAATAGAAAGGGCTTGCTTAGAGAGGTTTACAGAAGGTCCCGCCCAAGGCAGGAGGCTGGACTAGTCTTCCAGGCTTAGCAAGCTCTCACTGACAGGAGAGCTCTGGCCGAGTGTTCTGGTGGCCACATTGTCCTCTTGTTAACACTAATGACTGGTTTCTTCTCTCAGTTGGAGCTCTGTGCTGCCCTGGGAGCTGGTTACTTATTCTTCTTGATGACTAGGCCCTGCTCCCCGTCACGCTGTCACCTGCCCGAGTCCTCCCGCTGATGCTTCCGGCTCCATGGGAGCAGGTGCTTCAGTCTAGACAGCTGCCCAGGCGCCAGCTCCCTCTCTAGCATCCTCAGCTCACCCCTCGCTCCTCCTAGAAAAAGCCCTTCTCCCTGTTTCCAGACCAGAAAGAGAAGGCAGAGAAAGACGGGCATCTCCGACTCAGGGATGTTAGTATCTAGGCGCCGCGCAGAGACGCTTCCTTCCCTTCTCCCCGACATCCCCAGTTCTCCCCTGGCCGTCAGCACTAAGAAAAAGTTAGGGCAACTAGTTTATCCTTCCTCTCCGTCGCTGCGGCGCTGAGATGGCTATAAAATATCGCTTCAATCTCATTAATCTCCCTCCCTTCCGAGCGGAAAGCGCCTGCAGTGATGGCAGGTCCGTACGTGGCCTGGGTGTAAAGCGATGCTGGTGTTTCCCCGCCCCCACCCCTGCAGGAGCTGTCCTCGGTTCTGAAATGTTCGTCATCCTCATGCTCTACCTCTGGTTTGCCGTTGGCCTGGCCTGCGCTGGCTTCTGCTGCCATCAGCTGCTGTTGATCCTCCGGGGGCAGACCCGCCACCAGGTGCGGAAGGGGGTAGCGGTGAGGGCCGGGCCCTGGCGCAAGAACTTGCAGGAGGTGTTCGGGAAGCGGTGGCTGCTGGGCCTGCTGGTCCCCATGTTCAACGTCGGAGGTGAGAGCTCCAAGCAGCGGGACAAGTAGCAGGCACACCCATGACTTCTCTCGGTGTCTTGACTCCTCCTGAGCACGAGACCATGGCACCCTTGTCCCCACCCATGACCCACTACAACCTGGATGGGTAATGTCCTAGCACCCACCCCTGGTCTGTGACACAGAGAACAGCATTGGCTGGTGGATCAACGACAAGGAGGAAAAAATGGCCACCCAGGCATTGTTACACTCTCCAGGGGGCAGCCAGGCGGGTGTCAAGAGGCCTCTGCGTTTGTTTCTTTTCCTTGGGGCCCCTCTTTGCCCCTCTGCCCACTTGATCCACTCCCTCTGCCATGTCTCATGTCGTCACTGCCATCTGCTGGGTCTTGTCCTCTAAGACCCATGTTGGGAGTAGGGATTGAATTCTTGCTGCTGATAGGATGCTCCCTGGGACCTGAAGTCTGGCAAAACTGTTTAAAATTACAAAGTGTTTAAAATTACCAAGTCTGCTCTGCCAACTGCCAGGGAGCTTGGGAAAGGAGGGGGAGTGTCCTCGTCCCCTCTGAGGAATTGTGGGCAGTGAGAGGGGAAAAGAACTCAGTAGCTTGCTGCCCACCCCACGCCCAAGTTGCAAGGCCCTTTCTTTGGGATGCAGCAGCCAATGGTCTGGGATTTCTTTTCCAGCTGCTATCCCCTGTGCAACCTACTCCAGCTGGCCACCCAGCCCAGTCCAGGGCCTGGCTGGATGCTTTCTTTTCCTGGCACTCTTCCAGCCTTGGCTAGATGCTGGGAAAGGAAGGAGAAGGGAGAAGGGAAGGGGACATACTTATAAATGAGAGGCATGTGACTACATAACCATATAGGGAGAGAGAGAGAGAGAGAGAGAGAGAGAGAGAGAGAGCACTTAGGGGAGAAGGAAGAGGGTGACACAGAGGCTGAGTGCTGGGATATTTGAAGAATGAGAATGAGAGAAGGAAATGGGTTCATTTCTTCCCCGTATAAAGGACATTCTGGCAGCTAAAGCTGTTCGATGTTAGGATGGCTTCCTGGGGAGGCAGTGAGGGCCCCAAACTGGAGGTGTTCCAGCAGGGACTAGGCAGTCATCTAGCAGGTGGGCCGGGAAAGAATCCCTGCACAGGCTTAGGGAAGGGAACATCTCTCCCACCCAGGATTCTGGTGTCCGCGTTGTGATCGCCAGGTCCAGATGATCTGTAGAGAGTTATTTGTTTTCATGGAGGTGGTATGGGCACGGAGGAGTCTTAAAATGATGATGCAAACTTTAAGGATCCCACCCAGCCACCGAGGAGTCTCTGGAGAGACAGATCGACCTGGGCGCTGATGCTAGGATCCCACCCAGCCACCGAGGAGAGAGTCTCTGGAGAGACAGATCGACCTGGGCGCTGATGCTAGTTAAGGCGGTTGGCATTTGAGGACAGGGAGACGGAGCAGTTCAGGGGCAGGTGGGGACAGTGGTGGGGAGAGCAGAGCTTGAAGGTCATGCTCAACTCGGAAGGGGAAGATTGGGAGAGTTGAGGCTGTGGAATGGGAAGACCAGAATATAGGGGTGCAATTGCCAGACCAGCGCTGTTATCTGACTGGCTCTGAATAAGGGCATGGCTGTGTGTTTTGGAACCCAGAGGACCAGACCCCTGGGGCATATGAGGGAGTGGGGACAACACATGTGCCCCCTCCTGACTGGGTCCCAAGGCCAGTCTGCCACCCATGCAGGCAGCGGGGCTGAAACCCACACCTACAGTGCCCAGTTGGTGGCCATGGCAACCCCAATTGTTACTACACAACACCCTGAGTTCTTGGGTGGAGCTTGGTCCTGCCTTCATGCCCCCTAGAGGGTTAATGTAGTAATGGCTCCATCCGCTTATACTTCCTCCCATATCCCTTCATTCATGCATCCTACATGTATTTATTTAGTGCCAAGTATGTACAGTAGTGACCAAGATCATGAGATTCCTGCCATCAAGGGCAACTTGTCGCTGTCATCCAGGCACTGACTCCCACCCCCAGAAAAATGGTCACTCTGCCATCTTGGTGGTCAGCAGGGCAGGTCACTTGGAGAGGAAAGATATGGCAGAGAGAGCTGAAGGAGAGCCCCAGCTGCTGGATGGAGAAGTCATTGGGGGGCATCCTCACCCTCGTTCTGGCCATACTTAGGTGGTGGGAATGGAAGGGTAGGGGGAGAGGCCTGGGTGACCCAGGCCCTGGTTCTCTCTTGACACCCAGCTCAAGCTTGGAAGCCAGTCCAGCCATTTGCAGCCTCCCGGAGCCTCGGCGCTGTGAGGCTGGACATTGGGGGAGGAAGCCAAAGGGAGACCTGCAGGAGGTCGGCTCCTGGCAGATTGGACAGTGTGTGTGGGGGGAGGGGGGGGCGTAGCGGTGGGGAAGTTGCCAGTTGTGGGACTTGAGTAGCACTTGTATACATGACCCTGTATTGTTGATGAAGAACATCAATAAAATATGTGGTTTTAAATTGGATTTGATGTGATCATATGGGCACTGTGGTTGGTAGCAGGGCTGGAATGTACCGACGCAGTCATACTGGCTATTAAAATATTTAAGGTCAGGATCAAAAATACTTCTGTTCAAGTGGGTACATCATCTTTGTCTAGACTGCTGCTGCCCCAGATGCTCCTGCCCCTCCCCTGGGGCCCTGATTCACCGCACAACCCAGCGATTAAAAGGGCATCTATGCGGGACCCCCAGGACCCTGCCCCACTCTTTCAGCCAGAACCCACTGTGATTGGTCAGGGTTGTGGGTGTGGTCGGTAGCAGGTCCACAGTGCTGGGGTCTATGAACCCATGGGACCAGGGATGGGCTGTCTAACCTGGAACTTACTTCCTCTTCTCCCACTCCTCCTCTCCTCCCACCTCTTTCCACATCAGAGGACAGGTGGAGGGAGAATGAAGAATCCACCTGATCCTCCAACACAACCAGGGCTGACCACTCCTGAGGATCAGCCAGGGCCCCCTGCTCTCCCAGCCCCTACCGACAACACCTGGAGACCTTGGGCTGCCCAGCCCTGGGGACAGCAGGAAGGGGGCTGAGCCCTGCAGGGAGTGGTCCCTGAGCAGGTGAATGGGCATGACCTCTGATGCATCTTAAAGATGTGTAGGCCTGGGTTGATAGAGACACAGCTGCAAGGTGCTGATTTTACTTGGGCTGTTGAACAACCTTCAGCCTAGGCTGGAGCCTGCATTCCCTGAAGACACACCAATGGGCGGCAGCTCCCTAATATGCAGGGGCAGGTGGTGGGAGATGAATGGAGCTGTGGCTAATCCCTAACGCTCAGCTAGTGCTCAGCGCATTCTAGAGCATGGGCTGTCTACACTCCACAGGGCAGACACCTGTCTTGTTCACCATTGTATCCTGGATGCCTAGCAGGGGGTAGGCATCTAGTAGGTGTTCAATAAATATTGACCAGATGAATACACAGCTCAGTCTCTCACTCCGCATCTCTCATTCCTCTCATGTGCCCAGCATTGTGCTTTGCACATTGTGGGGCTAGAAATGGATGAGACAACTCTGTACTCAAGAGGCTTACAGTGCCTCAGTATTCCCATCTGGAAAGTGGCACTCTGCTTTGGCCCATGCCCTAGTGTCAGATTATGCAAAAGATGAACTGCCATATGAGAGAAGGACGAACTGAAAGAGACCTGAACCACATTCCCCTCCACTATAATGAGGAAGCCAGTCGTTAGGTCCCCAGGGCCATCTTTTAGCCAACCTCCTTCCTAAGAATATGGTTGTCTTTGTTACTTTATACATTTGGTCCTCTAAGTGCCCTGGCTCCTCTCTGAACCCTCTGTCTTCCAACTGGCCTCGTTGCCCCCCTCCGCCCCTGGCCCCCCTCCTGCCCTGTCTCTGGGCATGCTCTCAGGGAGGCAGCCCCTCCTTATGGGGAGAAAAGGAGGGGATGTGTAGGGAGCAAGGATGCCTTGTCCTGCCCTGAGATGAGTTAGAAGTGAGCCAGAACCTTGGACCTGGACACTAGCCAGGGTGAGCCTACTGGTGGGGCTGGGGATGTCTGGGGTAGCTCAGCTGCCTTGGTGTTGGCCTCTGCCTCTGCCCTCATTCCTCACTCTGTGGGTGGTGCTGGCCCAGCTCCTCAATTCATTCCTCAAACATTCATTGATGCCGGGCATGAGGCCAAGAACCAGGAATTCAAAGATGAATGAGACCTATTACCTGACCTCGTGGGGAAAAGGACCAATTGTAGAGGGTTAAGTTTCAGTGGCTGATGGGAGGGAGAAGGACAGGGTGCTATGAAAGCCTGGAGGGGAGCACTCACTTGGCCGTGAGTAGGCTGGAAGACTTCCCAGAGGAGGACACTCAGACTCATGCAGGATGAATAGGAGTTGGCCAGGCAGAAAAGCAGGGCCGTGGGTGGGAGTGGGGGTAGGAGGGATTGTGCAGACACAGGGATGGCTGGTGATTTCTGGGATTGTGAGTCTCCCTTTAGGAGTGATGGGGACATGAGTATACATGCTGCAGGCACATTCCCCGTGGACCCTGCCTCCTTCTTCTTATAAAACCCGGACTCACCCTCGTTCGAGGTTGTTCCTCTTGTGTGAGTCAAGCATAGATTGTCATCTACTTTTTCTACTGGTCAGTGGAGTTCTCCAGGGTGGAGATCACAGGGAGAGGGTCACGTTCATTCCCCCAGGGAATCAGCCTGGGAACATCAGAGACCCCTAGACCTCTCTCTGGGCCCCGAGAGGGGCCTCCGGGAGCTCCCCACCAATCGCTTATGCTCACAGCTTCAGAAAATGGGGTTGGAAGGAAACTTTCTACCAACATGGCTTCCAGGTGTAGAGCAGAACTGAAAGGCTGAAGACTGAAACATGGGGATAACGTTTCACAATGTACAATCCCCCCCATCCTGACTGGCAAGGCCCTCTGCACCCAGGTGGACAGCTCCAGCCCACAACCTGGTGACCCCAACATACTTCCTCCTTCAGCCTCGGCCTCTCCCAGACCCTCTCTGTCCCCCGTCTCCACAGGAACTTTCCTCACCAGGTCCAGCCCCTGGGGGAGTCTTCCCCTACACACGACAGCAATCCATGGCTCTGACTCCCTCCTGTGTGGGTTCCATCTCTCTGCTCTACTGTAAACCTTGAAAGGCAGGGAAGGTGATGGTGGAATCCTCTGGTTTCCCCCATACCTAGCACATAGCATAGAACATGATGTTGATGCTGTAATTCAACCACGAGTAATAATGACCAACATTTACTGAACTCACTCCATGCCAGGCCCTTGTCATACACACACTTCACCTGTATTAATTATTACTCATTAGTATTTATTTTTATTTTTTCTTTACCTGTATTAAGTATTTATTCTCATAGCAACCCTTGAGGTATGCTTTGTTGTCACTACTTTTATTTTCCAAGTGAAGGAACTGAGGCACAGAGATGTTATATAACTTGCCCAAAGCCTCATGGCTAGTAATTGGCAGAGCTGGGATTCGAACCCAGGCTGTCTGCTCCTGGGTTTACCATGTGAACCCAGATACTAGACTATCTTTCTTTTTTTTTAAAAATTTTTAGATCCTCACTCAAGGATATTTTTAAAAATATATCTTAGAGAGAGGAAGGGAGAGAGAGAGAGAGAGAGAGAGAGAGAGAGAGAAACATTGACGTGAGAGACAAACATTGATTGGCTGCCCAAATGGGGATTGAACCCCTGGGTATGTGCCCTGACCGGGAATCAAACCCGCAACTCTTGAGTGCACAGAATGATGCTCAACCAACTGAGCCACACCAGCCAGGGATAGACTATCTTTCTATTGTGGGCTATTGTAGGCACCCAATTAATGTCCTGCTGAAAAGTAACAAGGACTCAAGTTTCCATTCATCAACTCATTGATTTATTGATTCATTCAATCCCACCATCCTGATACGTTTATTGAGCACCTACTATGCAGTAGGCACTGGCGGGTACAGAGAAAGGAACGAGGCTCAGCCTCTGCAGCCTTCACAGAGCTGACAGTCAGCTGCTTCAGGTGACTGACTCTGCAGATGCAAACAGGCTGGCTTCAGGGTTTACAAGATGTATCTGGTCCCTCCCAGGCTGATGATAATGGGCAGGTTGCCTTGCATGAAGCAGTTTCTTCAGAGGTTGATTGTGGAGGCCTGAGGACAGTCTAGGCTGGAGACCCTCCCCCAGGGCTCAAGGGAGATGCCTGGCCAGGGGAAAAGAGCTGAGCTATTTGGGGGCTGCTTCCCTCCCAGGCAGCGTAAGGGTGCCTGCAGAAGGGGACCGGACACTGCCAGAGAGCTGGGCACAGCCACCCTCCAGAAACCAGGACACGGGAGGCACCCAAGACCCTAAAAGGGAGTGGGCTCAGAGGAGAAGAGTATCTGCCAAAGCTCCTCTAGGACACTTGAGAAAAGAGAGGCCTCTGGAGGGGCCAGGGGGTTGGCTGGTGCAGTGGGATCCGTGTCAGTGTCCTCCCCACTGAAGGCAGCCTCAGCACCAAGCTCTGCAGGCTGGGAGCAGGGCACTGACCTGGAACCCTGAGCCAAGAGCAGCGGAGAGGAGAGCGAGCGCTGTGAGGCCTCCAGAGAGGAGGCAGACCTCTGTGGGCTCCTCCCCAAACTCCCTGTCCCTGAATGCCCCCTTTCTGTCTTGCTTATGATGCCTGAAATCCCCACCATTAATATCTCCTTAAAAATAGCATTGCTCCCCTCCCCCAAACTCCTCCTTTCAAATTCTTGGAGGGATTTGCTTGAACTGCCACTTTTTCTGCCTGACAGCTGAGGGTTGGGCCAGAAGTGATCTGAATGGGAAGGTTTAGATAGAGAAGCCCCTCTGGGGGGACCTGAGGGGACTCTGAGGGGAATGGGGGCCCTGCATGACTGGTGGGAGGGGGACCAGCATGGGTAACTCCCCCAGCATGGGGTAAAACTAGCCTCTGATGGGAAGAACTGAAGGTGGAGGGGGGTCACAGATCCCCATCTATTAGGTGGCATTCTGGAAAGATCACTACACTGTCAGTCCAGAGTGTCCAGTGGTTCAGCCATTGAGTCCCTGCGTGACCCTGGACAAGTCACTACCATCCTTGGATACTGGACTCCCTCTTAGACTTGGCCTCTTGGCCTTCAATGGGGCACATTGTTGGAGTAACTCCCCACAGGGGAAGTTCTGTTTTGTTCCACGTTGCCACAGACTCCACCCCTCCCCATTGCCTACACAGAGCGACTCCCAGTTTGGTCCCTGGAGGCGTCTGAGTTGGTGATCCCTGAGAGACTAAGCTTCGGGGGGTCTGAGCTCTAGCCCCACTATGCCCTAGAAAGGCTGTGTGACCTTCCGTCGCCACTGGGTCCAGTCTGGCAAACCTGCTGCGAGCACTGTGCTGTGGCCATAGGAGGGAAGGCAGGAGGGAAGGGTATGATTGGAGAGCTGGGAAGGCAGAGGAGGTGAAAGGCAGAGGTCTCCGGCAGTGGGGGAAGGGGTGTTCCGCTTTTGCTTAGCCTTGGAGGATTGCCTGCCGGGTTCAGGTGCAGAGAGCTCCGAGACCCAAGCCAGGACGGCAGCCAGGGGAGCGGGCAGCGAGGCCCATCCACCCGAGCCAGCCTGGCAGCTGAGGCCGAGGAGTCGCCTCACACGTGCTGCGTAATTAACAAACAGGAGGGGGGACGCGGCTCACCGGAGAAAGGATTTAATTAGCAACGCTTTCAGGAGAGAAAATTAAATTACAGGAAGCAACGGTGCCCTCGGAGGAACACGAACCCCCCAAACCGATTCCTCAGGCCCCCGCGTGGCCCCTGGCCGCAATTCCACTGCCAGGCCCCACCCCGCGGGACCAGGGCCGCG
>NW_005354673.1:4774327-4793626 GCF_000412655.1 Myotis brandtii
CTCTCCTGCTGCCCGCGCTCCCCCTGCAAAGGTTGGGGCGCCCGGGAGGACTCACGGGGAACCAAGCCCCGATTGAAGGGGCTGCTGGGCTTATTGTCCCACCGAGCCACAAAGGCCTTCAGGGGACAAAGGGTGAGGTCTGGGTTCAGTCTCATGCTGCTAATAGTGGTCTCACCCCAGACTCATCTACGCTTCAGAAAAGTGGGGCCAACCAGCCGGATCCGGGGAGATGGGGTCAGGAAGTGCGAGAACAGAGCAGCCTTGTCCACGCCTGGTCTCCCCCAGCAGGCTCCCGTGCATCACCCCCTTAGCGCTCACCTCACTCTCATCCCCGCTCCTCCCTCTCCACCTCTTCCCTATCACCTGGGAGTATTTTTATTTATAACAACAGCGACCATTCTTGAGCTCTCGCTAGATCCAGGCCGTGGGGAGATACTTAGCCTAGGGAAGTCACGAAGCCCTGTGCGCGTGACTAGATCTGCAGAAGAGGAAACTGGCGCTCCCAGAGGCCACGGAGGTCGCCCAGCAGCACGGAGCTGGTAAGAGCTGATGCTGACACTCACACCTCCTTGGCCTCTGAGCTCTTCTCCAGCAGGGAGCTTCCCCCTCACCCCAGCCTCCAGCAGGGAGCCTCTCTCAGGTGCTCAGTAAGGATTTGTCAATGAATGGCAGGTGCTTCCTTGTATGTCAGAGGGGATGCTAATAGCTGAGAGGCTGTGAGATGGCAGGAGACGTGTGTGTAAAACACCAGGCACCGCACTTGGACTACTGTGAGCATCGAGTAAAAGCCGGTGCCAGTGCTTCTCAAACTTGACAGTGTGTGGGAATCGCCGAGGATCTGGTAAAACACAGGCTCCAATCAGGTGAGCCTTCGAACAAGCTCCAAGGGGGAAGGTGGCGCTGCTGATCGCAATCGTTGTGTTGTGCTGGCTAGTCCCTCCTCTTAACCACCCAATCCCAGTCCCAATAGGGAGCCATCGCAGTGGTTGCCAGCGTTGTCCACACATTGCAATCACCTGCAGAGCTTTAAAAACCACTGATGGGAGTCGGGGAGGGCGAGGTCCTCCCTCCCAGAGAATCGGAGAGTTGGTCTGGGTGTGGCCTGGACATGGGTGTGGGATTTTACGAGGTCCCCAGAGGCTTCCACTGTGCAGCCAAGGCTAGAACATGGGTAGCAGAGGTGCCTGAGGCAGGAGGTAACGTGAGCAAGAGGGGATTAATAAAGTTCATCTGATACAGCTGTGGAGAACGGGTTGCATGGGCAAGGAGTGACATTAAGGATCCTGGTTAGGGTGGGGCCGACAATCAATACCGTTGTTCCTCAATAGCTCCCCACCCCTTGGCTGTAGAGCCCTGAAGAGGGGTGGGGCCTGGGACAGGCTGGGAGAGCATGCTTGCCAAGTACTCCACCAGGTGTGTTCCAAGGAGGGGCTCTGTTCTGGGTACAGCAGGGTGTGGAAAGCAGGGTGGGAGCTGCGCTGGTTTGCTTCTCACAGCCTGGAAGTACAAAGTGAAAGGTTGACTTGGACTGAGACCAGCTCAGCCGGCCCATCCTCACTCCTTCAACGGCTACAGTAACAATCTTTTTCTTTTCAAAAAAAAAAAATATGCTTATTGATTTCAGAGAAGAAGGGAGAGGGAGACAGAGATAGAAACTTCAACGATGAGAGAGAGGCATTGATCGGCTGCCTCCTGCACGCCCCCTACTGGGGATCAAGCCCACAACCCAGGTATGTGCCCTGATCGGGAATCGAACCCTGACGTCCTGGTTCATAGGTAGACGCTCAACCACCGAGCCATACTGGCTGGGCTACAGTAACAATCTTGATGACTGTTTATGGAGCACCTCCCATGTGAGGCCACTGTTCTAGACACTTTATACATTGTGGCTCAATCAGTAACCTAACAAATGAGGAAACAAGGCCCAGAGAGGTTGTACTTGCTAGGGTCACACACATCCAGACCCAAAGCCATGATATTCCCATCTCACCCTGATGCCTCTACGCATGTTCTTTCCTTTGGCGAAAACGCTGTTCCCATCATCTCAACTTGCCTCGAGTTCCTTTTGAAGCTTTGGAGTGCTCTCCACTCCGGTCTGAAGTTGGCCTTGGGCACCAGGCCATACTACCTTGAGTTTCTACTTTCCCTGTGAGTCATGTCCTCTGGCTCAGCTGTGAGGGCTCCCAGGCTGGGACCACGTGTGATCTTCTGTAGGTCCTGGGCCTCAGTAAGGGTTGGTGCTGCCAGGGACAGGATTAGCATGAGACAAGCAAGGTGCCTACTGCAAAACTTGGGAAGGTGCTTATGCTTGGGTTGTGCGCATGCTTCTGTTGGCAGCGGCTGGGCGAAGGCCGAGGAAAGCAGACACAGGTGCCGTTGTGGATGAGCTCAGGAGTCTGAAGGTGAGTCACCCAACAGGATAGTTCACTTCCGAGAATTCTCTCCTAGCGTGTTTGGGTGTGGAGGTGAATCTACCAACCGATTAATATATTGTACCTTTATCAACACTTCTGTTCTCAGCTACTAGACATTATGGTACATTCTGGGGTGATTAGGAGTCCTTTAATGAAGGACTCTTGCCCTAATCAAAGGTTGTTAAACCCAAAGGTTATCAAAGTGTTATGTTAATCTCCGAAATAAAAGTAGGAGTAGAACGTATCACTTTAACCAGGCTTACATGCCCAACTTTGGATGTATAAGACCCAGTGAAATCCAAACTATCAAAGGGGTGACTAATTGATTATGGTCATTGCTACCCTCTCACTAGAATATCAGCAGGGGCCACCTCTGTTTCTTTTCCCAGTTTATACCCTACAACCAGGTCAGCATCGGCGACATATATGTGTTGATGACTTCATGTATTTGTTACCCTAAAGTAACAACTTCAGTGACAATGTTGGATCAGGTGAGCTTCAGGAATCATGAAAACTTTCACAAATGGAAATGATCAGGGTTTGAGAATATACAAATTTGAAGGGTGTGTGTTGAAAACGGAGTAGTGAGGACCACATATTTGAGGAAGTTTAAAGGTTTCTAAAGAGGGATCTACCCTGAGGCTGAGTCAAGTGCCTGCTCACCTCTGACCCTGTGTGTCCCAAAGCCCTTTTTTCTCGCGACTAGAAGCAAATAGTGTGATAGAGACATTCACCACCCACTCGGTGAGTGCGCTCCCTCATTTCCCAATACCCTGCAGCTGGCGGGCCAACCTGACCAATGCAACAGCAGCATTAGGAACTTACTAGCTAACTACTAACTAGTTAGAGTCTTCACAGTGTAACTGAGGCTCAGAAAATGCTTCAAGAATAAAAGCAATGCATTCTTCCAAATACATCTTGACTAGACAAGCATCAACTTGAAGGCTTTAAAAAGAGACTTTCATCTTAGCTCTCCTGGCCCCCTCGGCCTGCCGAGTGCCGGGACCCCTAGTGAAAGCAGGCTGCCTAAACCACACTTGTGACTTTGCTGGCGGCTGTGGGTACCCTGGGCTGTGCTTTGGGCAGTTCCCGGCCCTTCCTCTCCTGTGGGGTCTGTGTAAGTCAGTGGTTCTCAACCTTCTGGCCCTTTAAATACAGTTCCTCATGTTGTGACCCAACCATAAAATTATTTTCATTGCTACTTCATAACTGTAATGTTGCTACTGTTATGAATCGTAATGTAAATATCTGATATGCAGGATGGTCTTAGGCGACCCCTGTGAAAGGGTCGTTCGACCTCCAAAGGGGTCGCGACCCACAGGTTGAGAACCGCTGGTGTCAGTGAACACTCCCTTGCCTCTCCGGGGCAGCAGTGACACTCAGGAGAAGCCCAGAAGGCTCACTGGGGAGCAGAGGGCTCAGACTTGACCGTGCACTAGGAGGACCACACCTCAGAACCAGGCTCTCCTGCGTTTGTTCAATACGAGGCAGCGCCTGCTGAGGGAGCACCTGAAAAACCAAAACCTGCACCTATACCAAGATAGTAAAAGCACACCCGACAGGGAGCTGGGCTGACATCACCATTTCTGCTTCCTCCCTATACAAATTAATAAACTGCCCCAAAGGCAGGGGAAGAGAGGAAGCTTAAACATGCCCAAGGGCAGGTTCCAGGCCAAGCTCTCCCATCTGCCCACCCAGTGGTGGAAGTAGGGGAGGCCCCCGAGACGAGAGACCCAGGCCGCCTCTGTTACAGAGACGTTTACCAGAACTATCGAGCACTCCCCCAGAACCACTGGATTCCTGAGTCCTTAGGAAAATCAGAGGTGGCTATTTTTACTCTCGGGCTCTCAAGCAGCTCTGAAGGCCTGGGGCTCGCTAATCACGCAACCTGGCAGGGGTCCTCGCGCAGGCGGGCAGGGTCCTGCTTTCCGTTTTTATTCCCCTCCTCTCCTCGCAGCTCCCACCCACTCGCTGGGTTGACTTCAGACTCCACAGGCTTCTCTCTCTCTTGCTCATCTCCTCCAGCTGCTGCAATCTGAGGCCGTAACCATCCAGGCTGTTCTTGCAAGCAGCTCTCTAATGTCTTGCATAACCACTTTCAGAAAGAGAGACAGGAAAGCCACGTGTTCTAAGAAAAAAGGAGGAATTCTGAGAAGAAAATGCCAAAGTGGTTGGACCCACAGACGAACTCCTTCCAAGAAATCAGACAGAGGATGAGTTGAGATTTGCTCTCTTCCCATTAGTTGTAAATAAGGTTTTGGTAAAAGTCTTAATTGTCCCAAGCAAATGACAACCCTAAAGGATAAGGAGCCTGCCTTGCTCTGTGGAGCAGCTTAAAAAACCCGTCAGAGTCATTGTTTCGCACTTCACCGTGACCCTGGATATCACGTGACATCCTTCTATGACAAAGAACATGCGGGAACATCCTTCCTGGCTGTGGGAGAGAAATCAGGAAGGAAAGAAAAGCTAAATGACATACTCTCTGAAACATAAAACCAGGTCTGTCCTTCATCTCAGATGAGAGGAAAGAGCTTTTGCAGATGACTGACTAGGAAAGACCATGATTTGATTTAACCCCAAGCTATTCTCCTTTGGGGCTAATAAGTCTTTGGGAGTAGTCTTTTATATGGGAATTAGTGAATCCATGTTAGCTGCAAGGAAGGCAAAACCAATGAATACAGACTAGCAAAAAGGTTCTTCCAGAGTCACCTGCAGTTAAAAGTCTGACAGCACTGTAATATAAAGCTATCCTAACAGAGCACTAGGAACCTACATTGTAGGTAAAAAATAAATAAATAAAAATAAATTAATTAATTTTATGGCTCACCTGTAACCTAGGTAGAGGTCTTACAAATGGTTAGAGCTGAAAACTATGGAGAGACCCAGGTCCAATACTTTATTATTCAGTGAGAGGAGTGACACCTAGGCAGGCCCAGTGACTGATCCAAAGTCACCTAGCTAATGAGTAACACGTGACAGGCATGTGCAGGTCTGTTGACCCCAGCACACCAGGCTGCTATCTGCAATGCTGCCATGAAAGATGTGGACTAAACAGACATGTTCACGAACAGGCGTCTAGGTGGAATTATTTCCATGCGCAGGAATCATGCCGAGGGGGCCAGGGGCTACCCACTCAAACAACGGTGCTCTCCTCCGTCTCGCAGGGTCCACTCTGGGTGCTCTCCCTTGTCTGGATTCTAAGTGACAGAAAATTGTGTTGGAGAGAAATAGTGCTGTAAGCATTAAAACCATGGCATCTCTGTAGGCCTTTAAATGAGGACAAGCTTTTAATTTTTCCAATGTCTTAAAAATCCCAGGAGGGGTATCCTGACTGGCCTTAGGGGGCACCACACCCTTTTGGGATTCTCTAGGTGAAGCCTGAGGAGGAACAGAGCATTAGGAATCAACTTGGAATGTGTGGAGAAAGGCTTGGAGGTGCACGTCTGTTGTAGAAAGAACTTCACTTAACGTGGCTTTAGTTTATCCCGTAGTGGACAACTGAAGTTTTGTCACTTAAAAATTCTCTATGTGAAAGTGTCAGATCAGATGGAAGAAATAATTGGACTCTATTCTCCTCTCCTCCCAACCTACCCAATATAAACGTCCAAGACTCTAGGGAACACTGGGCCATTCATTTGCCTCAAGATTGCTTGCACACCGGTCAAAGTCCGAACAATAAATCTCTGCAAGTTCAGTATCTAATCCCAAACTGCCCAAATGACATGAGTACATATGTTCAAAACTTAAATCAATTCAAGTATTTATTCTAGGATTCACTTAGTATTTTTAAGCAGTTATAAAGCAAAAAGTCCAAATAATTTTCAAGTATGTGTCTTTTATTTTAATCTGACATTTCACAGTCAGTTTCTACAAAACTTCATACTTCTTCAAAAGAATTCACATTTGGTAAAGAAATCTCTACCCTAAAGAACTCATAACTGGAAAAACACTTCGATATATTCATGAGTTACCTTCTGCTGAAGGAATCAATAAAGTCAGACAATACTATAATCAATAAACAGTAATGAGAGCAATAAATTACAATGTCATTAAACTCCATTCCCATAACCAATTCAACCAGCAGCTTTTTCTATTTTTTTTTTTTTAATATTGCCAACAAAATCTGCCAGAAGGACTGATTTGAGCTAAGAATGGCTTCACATGTTCAGAAAACAGTAGCTCCGCCACGGGACATCATACCAGATCACATCAGCCTGTGCAACCAACGGAGGTCTTTCTGGTCAACTCCAAGGTTCCTCCATTTGCTGAAATGGCCCCTGGCCCCAATGTCTGCTAGCTTCAATGGACTCTCCTTCCCTACGTGGCTTCGCCTACCCCAAGCTCCACTAGACAACAAGCACCCAAGCTAAGAGCTTAGAGACTTCCAGCACTAAGTCATAAGGCCAGACAAGAGCTGTGAGGATCAACCATGGCTTTCATCATCTTTCACTGTGACAGAAGGGAATGCAAACCTTAATCTGGGAAGAAGATTCCAAGAGGCTTAGAGCTCCAGAAGGTTTTCGGATGGAATAAATTTGGTTCTCAGCAATTGTGTTCAGATTTTGACACTCAGTAAGACTCATGGCTAGCGCCAGGCTGTTCCGAACGCACCTGTCTCTGTAGCTCTGCCGCCAAATGCATTCTGCCAAAAAGGAAGCTTCCTGGCATGGTGCGCAGAGCAGAGCTGCTGTGGTACCGCAGACTTGGGGAGGCAGAGGGGGGAGGCCCAGACAAAATACTCGAAGGAGCTGGGTCTGCTTAAAGACACACTGGCTCTGACACTCTTTCAGAAAGCAAACGGCAGGTAATAATTCTGCGTTAATCAGGAGTCTAGAGATTTTACCAAGTTATTTATTTCTACTAGTAAATCGGCCTTACCTAACTCATGCCCGTTTGAGAATAAAGTGGAGGCGATCCAAAGCCTTGTAATTTTTAAACTACGTTAGAGTTACCACTACCTAGCAGATATGAGCTTTAGCTTCTTTCTGGCCTTGGTAAAACTTCAATAACATTTTCCTGTGTAAAAGTTGGTCATCCAGTTGTTATTTAGGTTTTCAAGAGGATAAAATTTTTAAATGAGGCTTTACTGTTAGAATCCAGCTTACCTTGACGATGAAGCTGAAAGCATGTGTGTCTGTAAATTCCCATCAAAGCCTCCACTCCCAGGTGAACCTCACATATGCAACACCACACCTCTGGGCTTGCTGCCAATACCCAACGCATGGCAGAAACACAGAAGGCGCTGCTCCTGCTCGCACCAGGTCACGGTGCGTCACACGAAAGCTTTGGAGGCGAAACTGGTAAGAAGCCAACTTTGTGGGCTTATATTTCATATAATTTTATGAAAATTATTAGGATGATTTTAATCCCAAATCTATCGAGCTTAATAATCACATCTTTCCTCTTTTAGTAAAACAAAAGAAGAAAAAGTGGCAGCAGAGGGTTAATTTACACCACTCACTCACTCTCAGGCACCATGAAGCTATCTTTAAGATTTTCACACATAAAACAGGTTGTATTGTTTCAAAAGTAGAAAGAAAAAAAGCACAAATTACTGGAATCTTCCAGCTCCTGACCAAGAGATACTGACCATGTGTTTCTTCAGACTCTAACTCAGAAAAGCAATTCATCGACTGTAACTCCAGATGGTACTGCATCCGTTCCATACTTTAAAAAGCTGAAGTTATTTTGCCTACCAGTTTAAGTGAAGAGAAACCTGGTTTGTGATGAAAGTGTCAGAGTTAAATGGTACCACCCTTTTCCCTTGACTTTCAAGTTTAAGAAAACAAAGCTTTAAGTCATTAAGTGTTTGCTCCCTAGGCCCATCCTGTGCCCAAAGCATTTTAGGTTTTGGCCAAATGGCATGATGCCTTAAGGAATGCAACCACACCTCCTCTTATTTTTCTCTACGATATTCAAGGGAAGATCTGGGAAGGGATCCTTGTCACCTACTCCCTGGCTTGACAGGTGTCATTCAGTACGCTCATCCATGTCACTGCACCTCTGATCAGTTAGCGAGTGGGACAGTGGGAGGTGATCAGGGTTAGTGACTGGGACGGTGGGAGGTGACCGCTAGAGCTCCACACACTCCTCTCTTCTGCTTTGCCCCGTGACCCACCTAAGCACCTGCAGGCTAAGGAAAAGGGACTCAAGGACACCCCGAATCTGAGGTCCTCAGTGGAACAGAGACATATGTAAACTGGGCACAGACCACAGGTTAAGACAGCAGCCAGGGATTGGCATGAGGCTTCATAAGTGAACTGTTGAACAGTTTAAGAGTAGAAGGAAAAGACCTTACATAAGCTTTGGAAAACAGGAGTAAGATAACAGCAAGAGAGTTAAAAAGAACCACTCAAGTAACAGGAAAGTCTGCCTTCTGTGCTATATGTCTGGGTGATCAGAGAATGCTTCTAGGTCACCGCCAGCATGACTAGCCCCCAGTGTTAGCGATGCCTGCAGCCTGGCCCAAGCCTGAGGAGCCCTGCTCTTGGCGGCCTCTATAAACAGCTGGGTCTGCTCCTTTAGCTGGTCTAGCTCCACCTGTGTTGCCTGGTTCTGACGAATCAGCTCCTTGGTTTTCAAAGTGATCTCCAGCAAGCCGGACTTGTGCAGGACTACCAGGGTGTTCTGAAAGCGCCTGTGTTTGCTGGGCAGCTGCTCTGAGAAGAGATCTGGGCTGCGGCAGAGGTGCTCTGCGGCCCACAAAGGTGAGCTATAATTAGCTGACAGTGGTGACAGGGGGGAGGTGCTCTCTACCCCATGCAGAGTGCTGTCTGATGCGCAGACAGGACTGGCGGGGGACGCAAAGGTCAAGCTGGGAGCTTTAGCCACATGGCTGCTGGACACGGGCTGAAGAGTCTGTGGACTTCCGCCTGCCACGAGGGAGGGCACACCCTGCAGAGCTGAGTCCTCCACCAGCTTGGCACTGGGGGGTGCTGCAATTGGGGGACTGGATGACACAGCACCTGTCTTGGTGGGCTCACTGGCGGGCAGGCTCAGCCCAGGTCTCTCAGTACACATTTTCTTCTGCGTTCCACGATCTTTCTCTTTTGGGCTGAGGGAGAGGCCCCTTTTGCCTGGGTGTGGGGCTATTTTGGTGTAAGAATTCAGAATGGGCAAGTAGTTCCTGGAGTCGGACCTTTTCTCGCCAGCATGACATGGGCTGACAGGCGATGGCACAGGCGGGTGAAGGAACAGGAGCTGTGGCTGTGCCGAGATCACTTCGAAGGAGGGCTGGACGGTCCATGACTGGAGCTGGGATGAGCTGCTGCCCTGAAAGCAGATGAAAACAGCACACTCCTTGTTACCTGCTTCTGCTAAGGGGCAAAGCAGAGATTTATAACAATTTCACGTACAGAGCTTCCCTCACAAAACAGGTAGCCCTTTCTGAAGAGCGTGATTGGAAAAGTGGCTTAAAAATCCATTTGGGCCTGCCATTATAATTTTTTTTTTTTAATCCTCACCTGAGGATATTTTTCCATTGATTTTAGAGAGAGTGGAAGAAAGAGGGAAAGACAGAGGGAAACATCAATGTGAGAGAAACACATCAATTGGTTGCCTCCTGCACACGCTCTGACCAGGGCCCGAGCTGGAGAGGAGCCTGCAACCGAGGTACATGCCCTTGACCCGAATCAAACCTGGGACCCTCCGGTCCACAGGATGATGCACTATCCAATGAGCCAAACCGGGTAGGGCTATAATTTCTCCCTTTCTTTCTTTTTTTACACTTTTCCTAAGGCAAAACTGAAGGAAATACCTATTTTTATTCAAGTGCTACCACTCAGGAAGAGAAACTGTAGGTAGATGACGTAATGACATAGTTAAGGTCACAATTGAGGCAATAAAAACATGGGTAATACAATTGCTTGGCATGGTTAAAATGTGCTCATTTCAAGACTACAAATGTGACTTTACACAAGAGTCTGTCTTCATTTAGTTACATCTGGACCCTCTTTTACCTGAACACAACTTTTGATTAAAGTCACATATTGTCAGGAGTCCATGGGCCCCCTTTTTAAGGCAGTGACACCCAACAATCATAAAACCACTCAAGATAATAACAGTTATCAGATATTGGTGCTTACTACAAGCTAGCACTGTGTGTGATGTTTTACATGGATTGTTTCCATAACAACCCTGTGAGGTAGTGATCATTTCCCTTCACAAATAGAAAACTGAGGTGTAGAAAGTTGAAATAACTTGCTTTAAGTCAACAAGATACTAAGTGACAGAGCTGGCTCTAAAACCCACCCTAACCATTCTGCTACATTGCCTTTGTTATATTACTCCTCAGTTATGCATTTTCATTTTTAATTAAAGTACTGATTCAGATGGAAAGCTAATAAAGAAGGGCATGGCTATCTTTTTCCAATATTTAAAAGCCAGTCCAGTTCCAACCTGGTCCCAAAGATATGAGCTGGTGGGGTAGTCACTGCTGAAGAGAGCTATCTCCCACACATGCCCACCACACCTTTGAGCTTCCTCGATGTGTGGCTAGAACAGCCGTGGGCAAACTACGGCCCGCGGGCCGGATCCGGCCCGTTTGAAATGAATAAAACTAAAAAAAAAAAAAGACCGTACCCTTTTATGTAATGATGTTTACTTTGAATTTATATTAGTTCACACAAACCCTCCATCGATGCTTTTGTTCCGGCCCTCCGGTCCAGTTTAAGAACCCATTGTGGCCCTCGAGTCAAAAAGTTTGCCCACCCCGGGCTAGAACGTTAGGCCAGTTATAGTTCATCTCCTATGCAAAAGTTGGGATCACCTGGAGAGTCCATTCTGAAGCCCTCTTGGTATTCAGATATATGCTGGATGTACTACGTAAGCAAGCAATGCTAGGCCTAGCACCACACTTCCCTGTCAGAGCAGATCCAAAAGCAGGGGTCTTTCGAAGCAGACATCAGCCTAGTCCAGCTCAGTCAGAAGGAAAACATCAGGCTATTCCCCTTGTCACTCATGCCCTAAGGGTGGACCTACTATGAGGCAAACGGATCCAGAAAATTTCTAATTCACTGCTTTCCTAAGCTGATTTCACTGGATTCTTCCTAATGCTGCTATGCCCATTGCTGTAGTAGATACTTAGCTTACTGGTTCTAATTATTAGATTTTACAATATATTATTTACGTTGAAAAAATCTGAGGGAATACGGGACAAGATTTTAGACTTGGCTACAATCTCAGGGTCATTTTCCACGAAGCCTTCACATTGAAGATGAGGAAACTGAAGCCCAGGTGATTAAGTAATTGTGTGCAAGATCACACAGTCGAGTGGCAGAACTGGAATCAGACCTTCAAAAGAAAAGTATCTAAAACCAAGACATTAGCCCAGCTGGTGTGGCTCAGTGGTTGAGCGTCGACCCATGAACCAGGTCATGGTTTGATTTCATCAAGGCACATGCCTGGGTTGTGGGCTCGATCCCCAGTGGGGGGTGTGCAGGAGGCAGCTGATCAATGATTCTCTCTCATCACTGATGTTTCTATCCCTCTCTCCCTCTCTCTGAAATAATAAAAAATATCTATATATATAAAAGCCTAAGCAACCGGCCAACCAGCTGGTAGCTATGGCATGCACTGACCACCAGGGGGCAGACACTCAACACAGGAGCGGAAACCACCAGCATGGAAACATGGAACAGACTGATGAATCTCAGAGGGAAGGGGGATGGGGGGAGGGCAGGAAGAGATTATCCAAAGATCTTATATGCATACTAGAGGCCCAGTGCATGGATTCGTGCAACTGTGGGGTCCCTCGGCCTGGCCTATGTCTTCTCGCAATCCAGGACTTCTCAGGGGATGTCAGAGAGCTGGTTTTGGCCCGATCCCCACAGGCCAGGCCAAGGGGCCCCACCGGTGCATGATTCGGGCCTCTAATACAGCGTCACCAACCTTTCGGATCTCACAGACCACCAGTGGTCTTCGGACCACGGGTTGGCGACTGCTGCTCCAATGGTTTCCTGAAACCAGTGGTCACCAACCTTTCGGACCTCACAGACTACGGGTTGGCGACCACTGCTGTAGTATATATATATAAAATAAAATAAAACCAAGACATTACACAAAATACACATATTTTTAAAAGTATATCACTATTTTAATGTTGGAATGTGCTGGATTCTAACGTGTGAAAATACAAGACGAAACTCCTAGACGACTCCATCAGGTCCGCCCGCCCCAAGCCTCCCATCTGCTGATGGAGCCAGCAGCCTCCCGGCAGGCCTTTGTCCTGGAGAATGTGGCTCTGCTGGAAAAGCCTACCCACTCCTCAACTGTGGGCTGTTCTCCGCCCTGGGGAGCTGCCAGCCTGCCTACAACAAAGAGGCATATAAACACAGACACACAGGAAGGACTGACAAACAGGGAGCCAGAGAGGAAGGCGGGGACAGAAAGAGCCAGGAGAAAGGAAGCCCTGAGAAGCATCACAGCACTGATGGGGTCTGGACAAGCTCATCTGGGCTCCATTACGTGTCTTTATTCTCTCTCTTCGTTTCAATAAGCAGAGCTGTTTTTCCTGCTGAGGTGATTTGTCATGCAAAAATTTCCAAATTCTTTGTCCAAACTCACCAGGTTGCCTTGTTGAAAATCCGTTTGTGTTCCTCGGAAATAACTAGGTAATAGTTGAGACATAAGGTTTCATGTCAGGCTACAGCCGTGTATGTTCTTCTACCTGAGCTGGAAGGTCAGCAGCATAAAGCCAGTTTCAAATGTCCTAGCTTCCAGCAGCCTCATCAATGGCCCCATGGGAGAGCTGATATATTTTAGAGCAAAGCAGGGTAAGGTTAAGTGTTCTTGAACCCAGTTCATCTGATTAAGTTCTTGGTTCCAAACATGGGGGCTTAGATTTTCATCTAAATCTTTTCTTGCATATCTGGACAATAATCACATATTATGCATAGTTATGTAATCAAGCCCCAACAGGATGTGTTTCAGCTCCACAGCAATGCCGTGCAGACTCTGCTGGGGCAGCCATACCTTAACCAAAGAGCTGCTGTTCCACTAACGGCACGTCCTTGGCTGATTACTAAGAAAAGGCTCAGAATGTGACAGGAGAAACATGGAAATTGCCTCCACTTCTCAAACAAATAAATGCATCCTACATTTCTAATTTCCCAGGGCATTTCAAGTTAAAAAGAGATTCTTTTGTTTATACCCTGAATTCTGTCATCTATTAACTGTACTATGAAAGTTATGACATTTCTGCTTGGTTCTTTTATACATGACTAAAGAATTCCGGTGCTCCTCTGGATAAACTAGGGATACAGAAATAAAATAGTCTTGCTGTCCTGGAGTCCTTTTTAAACACTGTCAGTAGTTGAAAGGAAACATCCTTTCCCCAGGACAGAGTACTCGGCGGCGGCGTGGTTCTAGTGCTCCGCGTCTAAATCCCTCCCGGGCGGAGGGGAGTCTCTGCACACAGGAAGCCCAGGCACTTGAACTTGCACCCCCCCTCACCTGTTTGACCAGCACGTTCTTCATGACGACCATGGGGGACAGAGTGGGGAAGGCACTGCTCGCAGCCTTGGAGTTCAGTCTTGGCCGGTCTTCCCGGCTCCAGCCTAAGGCGCTCAGCATGTCCTCAGACTCCATTTGCTCCGCCGAGCTCAGACATTCCGAACTCCCATCTGGTGGGCAGGAAAACGGACAGTTCACCCAGGCTCTAGGCTAGAGGCTGGTAACCAGGCCTCCTGGGGAGTGGCGGGACTCCTTGAAACTGAATGGAACATTTGTGAGATGGGTTTTTGTGCATTTTTCTGAGGAGAGGGTCTTTAGCTTTCATTGGACTCTCAAAGGCATCCATAATTATCACCTCTGCCCCCAAAGATTAGGAATGACTGCCCGAGGACTCCTTTCTAACTCTTACAGACAAAAGCCTGCATCAATTCAGGTTCCTGTGAAAGTAATCATCACCAGTCTACAGAACTGGGTGGAAGGCTTCAAAGTTAGTTCATTTCATTACTTTCACATTGACGTTTCTATCTCTCTCTTCCTCTTCCTTCCTCTCAGAAATAAAAATATATTGTAAAAAATAATAATAAACACAAAACCTTAAAACTTACATCCATGCGGAAATTGAAAGAGCTTCTTCCTAAGTTTTCTAATTGTAAATTCTGGATAAGTTCATCAAAGCTGAGGTTTAAAATGTGTCTGTCATTGTTGTTCCCTCTACCCAGTTAGACATCTCCTTTGTTGCTGTGTCTACTGGGACCCTGCACATCGGGTGATAGATACTCTCCAAGGCAAAGAAAATAAGAATGCCCTCCGTGAATCCATCACAAAGGACTTATTTAGCTATCTACTGGAGCATCCCCAGAGACTGCTGTAACCCTGCTAGGAGGAGTCTGGGGATACCCTAAATGCTCATCAGGAATCACAGAGTCAACTAGATGAGGCAGGCCTGGAATGAAACTTTAATTTAAATGAGGACAACTGTCAACACTTGCAGTTAAGTCAGAACCACACATGTAGTGCTTGATTTGGGCAAAGATCATCAATGGATGCCAAAGCCACAGGTCAAGAGTTTGTTGGGGAGCAGAATAGTCACACAATCTCAAAATACCATCTCATAAATTGCTTATAATTACAAAGAAAAAAGGGTACTTTTACATTGAAAAAATCTGGTATATGCTACCTTAAGCAAGTGTAAACACCACCTTAACCAAGTGATCAACCAGAGCACCAGCAAGAATAAGACAAACATGAGTCTCCTTATGTGTGCAATGAGAAGGATATAACAGAAAAAGTGCAGTAGGCTGTAAAAAAATGTTATCCTGATTCGAGTAATGGAGAAGCTATCAGAAAAATCCAGAGTGTGGGACATTCTACAGAACAACAGGCCTAACTCATTCAAAGATGTCGATGTCATTAAAGAATAAAAAAGGAAAGGATAGGAAAGATGAGGGAGCTGCTCTAGATTAAATAAAACTAAAAAGACAGGACAACTAAATGAAATGTACAATCGTCAATGGACCCAGGATCTAAAACAAACGGACCAAAGGACACTACTGGTACAATGGGCAAACTCTGACTATGGACTGCAGCTAATTAAAAATCGCAGATTAGCTCCAGCCGGTTTGGCTCAGTGGATAGAGAGCCAGCCTGCGGACTGAAGGGTCCCGGGTTCAGTTCCAATCAAGGGCACCTGCCCATGTTTCGGGCTCAATCCCCAGTAGGGGGCATGCAGGAGGCAGCCAATTGATGCTTCTGTCTCATCATTGATGTTTCTCTCTCTCTCTCCCTCTCCCTTCCTCTCTGAAATCAATAAAAACGTATTTTTTAAAAATCACAGATTACATCATTCACCAAGTGACTGAAATAATAACTCAGGCAGTGATGAAATCACTGGCACCTGGCCCAGATGTGGCTGGAGGCATTCACTGGGGTCACTTTCTGGAGCACAACCAGTTCGATTGGTTTTAACACTGCCTGTGTCTGACCAGCACAACACTTCTTAAAGCACTTCTACAGAATAAGGAAACTATCAGAAACACCATCCAGACTTTGGGACATACTACATAACAACTGCCTGAAGTTGTGGGAAAGAGAGGTACCAAAATGTCAACAGTATTGAGAAAAAATAGGTGGTGGGATGATAGATAATGCTTATATTTTTCTTTCCAAGTTTCTACATTTCTAAGCTTCTACAATGAGCATGTATCACCTTTGTGATATGAAAAACAGATGAAAACAAACATGACCTTAAAAAAAGACAGAGACAGTAAGCCTGCAGTGTTTCCCAAACCTGTCTGATTACACAACTCACCAGACACAAAAAATAACCCCCACATTCCAGGCCCTCCCCCAAGGCCCTCAACATCACAGCGTCCAGGAGCAGGGTCTGGCGAGCAGTGTTTTTAACAAATGCCTCAGATGAGCCTTATGATGAGGCAAGTTTAGGAAACAGTGCTAAGCGACAGAGAAGAAAAACCAAAGGGCTACACGTTGGCCCTCGCTTCCCGACTGTCCTTATTCTAATCCCTCCGTCAGTAGGTGCTCTGTTCTTCTCTGAGCAACAGTCTATTTATAATTTGGCTTCTCACACAGCCTCCCTACGGGGAGGAAATATAATATACCAATCTAAGGATGAGGCAGATCTAGCATTCCTAACAGCTGTATTTCTCAGTGTAAGTTAATAAATCAGGAGCATGGACTGATTAGTCTCTGTGAGGATAACATTAAGTCTTCATCTAGGAGAGGGCTCCATCCCAGGGTGCTAACCCAGCCAGAATCCCCTAGCATCACCTTTCTGCATCCCTGGGCCAAAATGTTGACACTAGAGCTATGGTATGTCAAGCCACTACTCTCAGACCTGGAAATAAAGGTGCCTCAGCACAAAATTGAAAGGTTCACCGGGTATGCAGCTAGCCCTTTCAGGTAAGGTTTGGACAAACTAGTAAGGAAAACTGGTCTCCTTTCTTGTCTCTAATAAATACTCAAGTCCAAATGCGAAATACATGGATATTGGGAGGATGGGTTGTAGAGGAGAAACATTTGTAAACAAAGCAAAATTACTTTCTTAGCAAAAAAGTTACTTTAACAAATTGTATACTCTTTTTGTTTTAATTTGTTACATGGTAACAACATGCAGTATTTTTTCCTGTAATGTAACTATTACTATGAAAAAGGAGCGAAAACAACAGAATTATGAGCCCTTAAATATTTTTTCCAGTAACTACTTGCAACAGTTGTAAGATTTAAAATTGAGTTGAAAAAAGATGTCAAATCCCCTGGACAGCGTGGCTTAATGGTTAAGCATTGACCTATGAGTCAAGAGGTCCGGGTCTGATACCCAGTCAGAGCACATGCCTGGGTTGCAGGCTCGATCCTCAGTGTGGGGCGTGCAGTAGGCAGCCGATCAATGATTCTCTCTCATCATTGATGTTTCTATCTCTCTCTCCCTCTCCCTTCCTCTCTGAAATAAAGGCAAATCATTCATTACAATGTAGAAACAACGAGGTATTTTAACCTGAAAATCCAGAGTCCTTGTCTGACTCGGCCGCTGCCATGCCGAGCTGACGAGCCACTTTTTTCATCTCTGTGCCTTTGCCTAGTTTGGCCGAGAGTCTTCTGGGGCTCTCTCTGGACGGGTTTTTCCTCTCCATGTTTTCTGGGCTGGAAGTGAGTTCACTAGGACTCTTTCATCTGGGTTGCCCTGTGAAAAACAACAATTACATAAGAAGTCACTGCCTAGAGAGCTGAAACAGGTGAGTGAAATGGTGAGTAAAGAGAGGGCAAAGAACACTGGCCTCACCCACTTCCTCTGCATTTTCTCAGAGGTCTCAACTGAAAAGGCTTCCAGTTTACTGAGCAGTAGAAGAGTTTCCACCCAAAAGGAGGTCCACTGTCCTCTCCCTGCCCTCTACATCTATTACAAATTCAAGGCACACACACCACATTCAGTGGCGGCTTTGAAACGGCTAACAAAGGCACATTTGATTAGGTTTCTGGACCGGGTAACTCACCCTGCTCCCCGAGGGAGGAGAGCAGGGGGGATGCCCATCTGGGACAGGGCTTGCTTTCCCAGGTTACATCTGCCATTCCCGACTTGCTGCCACCTCCCATAGTGTGCTTCTCAAGTTAACCTTTCACTGAACAGAGTAAAAACAACTCCTTTTATATGCATGCTACTTTTTGGCTTAAAAAGCACTTTTATGCACAAATAAGATCATATAGAAGAGTGCTTTGCTTCTATAAAAGCCCACAACATTATTGCTGTTAATTTTATCTCACTCGACTCTCACGTCCTCCTCTCTGGCTATCCCATTTTATAGAGGAGGAAGTTGAGGTTCAGATAAGTTACATTCAGTCCTTTAAAAATCTTTATCAAGTGCCCACCATGAACCAGGACTGGGGATACAGGGTGAATGAAACAGACATGGTCTACCTTCCTGGAGCTTACATTCTAGAAGGAGACAGACATTAATCAAGTAAGCACACAATTAATTACTATTTTGATAACAGCTATGAAGGGGAGGGGCTAAGAGTCTGGGGGGACAGGGAGGGGAAGGCTTTCCTGAGGAAGTGACATGCAGCTGGGATCTGGAGGAAGACAGAGTTAATGGGAAGGAGCAGAAGTTGGGAAGTTGGCTGGGGAAGGGGGCCGGTGGGTGTGGAAGTCTGAAAGCCCTAAGGAGAAAGGAGCCTGACACATTCAAAGAGCTGGAAGGCCCAGGGGGCCAGGGCACAGTGCAGGGGGTAGAAGGCCACGTGACATGAGAAGGGTCGGTGTGGGCCAGACAGGCAGTGCCTTGTAAGCGATGTTGTGAAGTCTTTGGGTATTAAGAGCAAAGAGAAGTCACAGAAGGATTTTAACCAGAAAAGTGACAAGATCAGATCTGCATTTTAAAAGCATTTGGATGCTGGAGACTAAATTTAGGGAGAGGCCGGATCGGCATTGAGACCATCTAGATCAGCGGTTCTCAACCTGTGGGTCGCGACCCCTTTGGGGGTCGAACGACTCTTTCACAGGGGTCACCTAAGACCATCGGAAAACACATATATAATGACATATTGTTTTTGTGATTAATCACTATGCTTTAATTATGTTCAATTTGTAACAATGAAAATACATCCTGCATATCAGATATTTACATTACGATTCATAACAGTAGCAAAATTACAGTTATGAAGTAGCAACAAAAATAAGTTTATGGTTGGGGGCTAAGAGTCTGGGGGGACAAGGAGGGGAAGGCTTTCCTGAGGAAGTGACATGTAGCTGGGATCTGGAGGAAGACAGAGTTAGTGGGAAGGAGCAGAAGTTGGGAAGTTGGCTGGGGAAGGGGGCCGGTGGGTGTGGAAGTCTGAAAGCCCTAAGGAGAAAGGAGCCTGACACATTCAAAGAGCTGGAAGGCCCAGGGGGCCAGGGCACAGTGCAGGGGGTAGAAGGCCA
>NW_005354673.1:4794071-4798189 GCF_000412655.1 Myotis brandtii
GACCCTTTCACAGGGGTCGCCTAAGACCATCGGAAAACACATATATAATTACATATTGTTTTTGTGATTAATCACTATGCTTTAATTATGTTCAATTTGTAACAATGAAAATACATCCTGCATATCAGATATTTACATTATGATTCATAACAGTAGCAAAATTACAGTTATGAAGTAGCAACGAAAATAATTTTATGGTTGGGGGTCACCACAACATGAGGAACTGTATTAAAGGGTTGCGGCATTAGGAAGGTTGAGAACCACTGATCTAGATACTACTATGCAGTCCCGGTGACTTAAGGTGGTGGCAGTGACAGGAGAGAAGTGAACAGATTGGAGACATTTATTTAGAAGGCTGACTTGATGGGGCTTGGTGACTGCATGTTGGGGGATAGACGGAGCCCAGAAGATATATGGTGGTGGCGAGGCGGTTCAGTTTAGGCCGTGAGAGAGAAGTGACTGTGGGTCTTCCAAGTGGAGATGCTTGTAGGCCGTCACATGTACATGTTGGGAGCCCAGGAAGAAGCACAGGTTTGCCCAGTGATAGCCAGTCCATTGCAGATCCATAACAAGCTAACAGTGCAAAGAATTAGATGAATGAGCCCTTCAAAGGGCTGACAGAAGCTGAAAGCATTCCAGATATTCTAACAAGGCCATTTGAGGCAAAGAAGAATGGCAGCAAGATAAGAACACAAGGGCTATCACAGGGCTCAAGACAACAGGAGGCCAACAAGGAAAATGACAATAATAAAACTGCCTAAGTGCTGGTCTCAATGTTTGTGTTTCCCTCAAATCCATATGTTGAAATCCTAACCCCCCAAAATTATGGTATTAGGAGGCGGGCCCTTTGGAAGGTGCTTAAATCATGAGGGTGGAGCCCTCATAAGTAGGATTAGTGCCTCATAAAAGAGGCTCCAGACAGCTCCTTAGCCCCTTCCACCACCCAAGCACCCTCATCTCAGACTTCCAGCCTCTAGAATCACTAACAATAAATTCCTGTTGTTTGCAAGCCACCCGGGCTGAGATATTTTGTTATAGCTGCCCAAGTAGAGTAAGACAGTAGGTGTAAACAAAGCCTGGCAGCATTTTAATTCGCAGTCCACTCGCAGCTCCATCCACTTGTCCTGAGTGCAGAGAAACACGAGCCCCCTGCCAACAGCACTGTATCTGGAACACCCTGAAAGGCCAAGCTGAACATTTCTGCCAATCAGGACCTCATGGGGAACATCAACTACTCCAGAAGCAGAGGAGGGATTCAAGATAAACAAAAATTAAATAGAAGACAAGGATGCTTTACCAGTGTCCCTGAGCAGCCCTCTTGTTCACACGTTTGCACACAGCATAAGAGGGCAAAAGGGAACACACACTGATCTGAATGAGACTGAATCATAAACACAACTGCAAGTAAAAATTGCTTTTTACCATACTGAGTTCATTTAAAGCAGTGGTTCTCAACCTTCCTAATGCCGCGACCCTTTAATACAGTTCCTCGTGTTGTGGTGACCCCCAATTTCATTGTTACAAATTGAATATAATTAAAGCATAGTGATTAATCACAAAAACAATATGTAATTATATGTGTTTTCCGATTGTCTTAGGCGACCCCTGTGAAAGAGTAGTTCGACCCCCAAAGGGGTCGCGACCCACAGGTTGAGAACCGCTGATTTAAAGGACCTGGTCTCCCCATGTCAAACCAAGCACCCACCCGTTCACAGGTCACAGGTTTAGTCCTCGGTACACAGAAGATAAACAATGGCACTGTCACATCTTGTACAGCACTACGCAAAAACAACATTCTCTATTGGATGGCCAGGAAGTTCAACAGTGCAGCCTAAAAAACAGACTAAAATGTATAAGTGTATCTCTAATTGCATCAGAATCCCTTTGTATGAAAACCAAGAAATGTGCATGGAAAGTGAATAGGAGGTTTCTTCAAAATGCAAGTAGATGTCGCTTGTGGGTGACCAATCAGATGTATCATTCAAGTCTGCCCCTACTGTTGATTTAGATTAGGAAAGCAGCTCATGTTAGTTGCAACTGAGTTAGAACTTGACAAAGTTTCAAATTATCTTACAAAATTCGGATTACTTTATGGGTATTTTAGATAAGGCATCCCAATTTAGCCTTCTACAATCCTTGTGACAGGAGGAGAAAGGTCTTGCTGTTGTTATTAAAGTGTATTCAATGGAGCTCCAAAAAGATACACAGGAATTTATTCTGGCCAGTCAAGAATATGCAGGACAACACTGAGTATGAAATAAAAAAACTGAAACGTTGACAAATTGGTTAAAAGGAGAACAGATGCTAAAATTTTAGATCCTGGGGAAGTGGCGGCAGTTGGAGATAAAAAGCACTGTAGAATAGCAAATTAACTACTTTGGATGTGAAAGTGACTAAAGTGTGAAAGCCCTGTCCTAAGTTCTCCTTATGCCGCAGGAAGCCTGAGTGCCCAGGGACGTTCAAAAAAGATGCCGAATGAAGGGCTACATCCAACTTGGACTGCTCTGCTCTGAGAGGCGCTTCCTCCCCAGAAGCGGCACTGAGGTCATCAATCAAACAGGCCCACTCGCACACAGCACAGGTGAGGCTCTCTCCACAGGAGAGAAGCAGGGGGGTGGCATTTACTACTGCTGCTCTCAAACCCAGGGCCACACAAACGGCAAAGTCTGAAAACCTCAAGAGTTTCTTCTTCCTCGGCATTATTTTACTCATAAGCTGACTAGGGGTTAAAAATGGGTTATGGGGACTCCCCTCCCCACGTGGGAGTCTGTGTTGTGGGATTCTTTCCCCTTCCCCACGTGGGAAGTTGTACTTGTTCTTTAATAAAGTTCCACCTTTGCTATAAAAAAGGAAGAAAAAAAAAGAAAATGGGTGACCATGCTCTTACCCACTGTGCCATCTCTGCTTCCTGGCACAGACTGGAAACTACTACCATCACCTACAAACATCTCAGATCCTCATGAGCCTGACTCTGCACTAAAAGGACTCCCACTTAAGCTTCCCAAGCTGTCAGAATCGACCCTGACTGGGCCTCTTAATAAGTAACAGGTAACACGGTGTCCAAAGGTTCCCAGAGAGAACAGTATGTACTAAAACTTATCATGGAAAGTGAACATAAACACAGAGGCTTATATAAACAGGTATAAGATAAAATTCTAGCAAGTGCTCCACAGCACTTGGCTCTTGCTTCTATTTTTGCACTTCTAACATTAGACTCTAATTATTTGTCTCTTCAACCTCAACAGTTTTTTTTTTAAATCTTTGCAACCTCAGCTCCCAACAATATGTGTGAGATACTCAACAGAATAATAAATGCCTGCAAATCCCCTCTCCTGCTGAGCCTCGCTGACAGCCCTAGCAGCTTAGCTGTCACTGAAATACCTGAACAGCTTGAAGGTCAAGAGTCGGCATTTCCAAATGCCATGGTTACCTCAAGACCTAACTTCCAGCTCTGGTCTCCTGCAGGAAGATCTCTCATCTACCCCTTAATCTAAGATGAAAACTCAGGGATAAATCCATCAACCGAATTAAAGGTTGGTCTAATCCAAAAACAATCTCTATGGTGATGTAGGCTTATGAATAAAAAAAGGACACCCAAGGTTTACAAGGAAAGAATCTGAAATGCTGCTCTCAGATCTCTCCTTTTATAGATACTTGGCAACTTTCCCGAGATCTCAAGTTTCCTTTAAAATGTGTCACATGTCTAACAGCCATGCATGGACAGAGTTGCGAAGAGAAAGCCCAAGCAGAGACCTTACAATAAAGCAACAAGGCCAGAAAAAACTAAGACCTTACAGCCCAGAAAACCATGAGTAATCCCAGTTTGAATTATGAATACATTACAGAAGTCGTTTTCTCTTGGTCTGCATGTTGGGAGATACCATTCTGGGGAAATGTCTGTGTATTTTAACAGGAAACAACCCCTTTACCTCCCGGTTATGCCTAGATCTCTTCACATTCATCTTTCCCTTCACATCCATTTTTATTCTTCAACTTGGCTGCAAAGATTCATGTCAAAGATCCTAAACCCCACTCCCATACAACGTCCTGTTTGGCACCTGGTGTGGCTCACTCCATCCTCCTCTTCCAAAGAGCAGATGATTAGAGAACTTCCCTCA
>NW_005354673.1:4798222-4798736 GCF_000412655.1 Myotis brandtii
AGGGTTCGCAGCAACAGTACCCACTCCCATTCGCACCAGCCCACGCGCGTCTGTGCCAGGCAGCAGGAGCGCCCTCCAGGCCCCCGAGCTAACAGCTCAGCAGGGCAGCACTGGGCAGACCCTAGGATTGTGCTGTGGCTGGCATACCACCAGCCTCCCAGGGCAAACGCCCAGGCCATGCAACCTGCCAGGACTTGGGCAATAGCAGGGAGCCTGATTTCGGCCTGGATCAGAGCCCCCCCGCCCCAACTCACCCACTAACTCCTTTCTTGGCACTTCTTTCCCATCTACCCAACCCCTGGCACCAGGCCTGGCCGCCTGGCCACCCAGGAGAAATAACCAGCCAAGTGAGTGGCAACACGTCTCTGGAAAAGACAGCACACCTGTGCCCGGACCCAGAACGGGGCGCCACCTCCAGCCCCAGACCGGAGTCCCAGGCCCTCACCAGGTTACCAGCTCCCGCACCCACTCACCTGCCCGTTCCCTGCCCCTCAGCTCACAGCCTGGCCGGAGG
>NW_005354673.1:4798919-4799264 GCF_000412655.1 Myotis brandtii
CCCGCACTGGCACCCCACACCAGCCCCCTCTCGGTACTCCGCCCCCTCCTCGCCCTTGACTCCCTCTCCCACCAAGGCCCGCCCCTCAAAACTAAACCCACCAACGAACTGGGGGAGGGACGCACACCCTCTGCTCCCACCATTTGGGCCTCTGTCTGACCCCCTAAAGTCCTGATTCTCCCTCTTGCCTACCTCGCGACCCTTCTTCTTGCCCCTACTCCCACCTCCTTTCCCACGCTCCCCGCCCAAACCCTCTCCCCGTGAGCACCGTCCTCCCTTCCTCACCTCGGGCCGGGGTCGGGGTCGCCACTCCAAGCACAGCCTGCGGGTCAGGTGGCGCATGCG
>NW_005354673.1:4799419-4799740 GCF_000412655.1 Myotis brandtii
TCCCCGCCTCCGCCGGAACGCGAGCCCCTCCAGCCTCTCAGGGGGCGCGGACTTCCCGAAGAGGCCGGCGCTCTCTCCGCGGAGGGCGGGCGTCTCTATGGCTTCTTCCCAGGCCCCGTCGCCATTTTGTACGGGGGACCTTGAGCCCCGAGCGGCTGGGGTGCGGTATCGGGGCAAGGTTGGGAGAAGTTTCTGGCAGACACGGCAGGAGGCACGATTCTCCTGCGGGAGTGGGTGGAGGTTGGCTCTCGTTTTGTACGCCGGGACACCGCCAAGGTTGGGGTCCAGGACAGGCCATGCTGACTGGCACGGGCGCCCCCA
>NW_005354673.1:4799867-4849800 GCF_000412655.1 Myotis brandtii
AGGCGTGCCCGACCGCCCTGCGCCGCTCACGTGTTTGCCACGCCTGTCCGGGCGGTCGGTTAGCCTTCCCTTCTCCCCCGCAGACCAGGCGGGGACGCAGTTCGCCTTCCTGTTGGGTGATTCCATGTCACTTGGTGTGTAAGTTACTTTGTCTCGGGACACTGTCCTCCGTCTAGCTCTCAGTGAAGCGACAGAATGCAGACACTGCACTCGCTAAAGACTAAAAGGGGTGGCCCTCGCCGGTTCGCGCAGTGGGTAGAGCATCGGTCCGCAGACTGAAGGGTCCCGCTAGGGGCACATGCCTGCGTTGCAGACTCATCCCCAGTAGGGGGCGTACAGGAGGCAGCCGATCAGTGATTTTCTCCCATCATTGATGTTTCTCTCTCTAACCCTCTCCCTCTCTGTAAGGATTTGCCATATCAAGACTAGTAGGAAATCAATAAAAAAAAATTTTTTTTTAAAGAATAAAAGGGGTTGGGACCCGTTGAAGTGATGCTTTGAATCAGCGTTGCTTATTCATTTAGAAAATACTCCTTTGCTGGTGAAAAGGAGGGGACACGATTTAAAGAGACTGACAGGTGGCAAGTTCTAGAGCTGCCCTGTCCAATAGGGTAATGCTAATCTTCGGAGGGTATTGAACTAATTAAAAAGGGGGGGGGGAAATAAGCTGCTTAGATATACTAGTCACATTTCAAGCCTTCAATAACCACATGTAGGTAATGGCTAAGTTATTGGACAGCTCGGATGCTAGTACATGGCCAGCATCGCAGAAGGTTGGATTGGACAGCATGATCTGGATGATAAAGCAGGGGGACTGGCCATAGGTAGGTAGTCCAAGCCTTTCTTAGGGCTGCTGGGTCACAATTAATTACGTTAGTCCTCCAGACACAACCCCCATGTATTACTAGGCATGGGTGTATTAGCATAAACTCTACCAACAATCATTGAAAGCCCATGTGTATATACAGTAAGGCTTGTAGGGAGTACAAATGATAGTTAGCAATTATCAAATAATTAAGAGCCAGGCAACTTTACATGCATTCTCTGATGATGCCTCAACAAATTTATGAGGTCGGTGCTATTATCATTTTCAGATGAGGGCACTGAAGTTGATAGCCAAGAAATCACAACTGCTAAGCCTGGGATCTTAACTGTTAAGCCACATTGCCTCTTTTTGGAGACAGGATAAATGTCTTTGACTTCAAATACCTTAGAGTTTGAGGACTTTCAAGATGATGGTGGTATAGGTAGAAGCTACACTTACCTCCACCCAGGAAACCTGGAATTACAACTAAGATGTAGAGCAACCAACCTGAATAACCAACTGAAGACTAGCTGAAGAGAAGTCTTATAATCAAGGATTTACAGAAGCCATATCAAGGCTAGTAGGAAGGGGAGAGACGTGAAAAAGGCTGGCCCTGCTCCCACGCGTGGGAACTAAGATTCTGGAGGGATATCTCAGCTACAAAGGTTCCCCCTAAGAAGAGTGGGACTTCAACCCCAAGCCAGGCTCCCCTGTCCAGAGCACCAGAGCCAGGAAGAGACGCCCACATAACATCTGGCTGTGAAAATCAGCAGGGATTCTGTCTGCCAGGGAGAGAGAGGAGTCTGCTAGACACATAGGCACCCTATTAAAGGGCCAACAAACAAAATCTTTGTAGCCATTCACCCTGGGCTCTGGCAGAGGGTGGAATAGACTAGAATTGCATGAGGAGAGAGCTGAAGGGACAGCTGTCAGGATCCCTGTGCTGAGTCACTCTCCCACCCCGCCTACTCCATCTTTCTTGGTGGGGCACTCCCCTCCATACAGCATCAGCCTGGGGGAATGCAATAGCCCCACCCTCTGGACTCCCTTTTGCCTCACCCTGCAGAGCTTGCTTGCGCTCTGTTGATGAGTCAGCTGCCTGGGTTAGGGTGTAGAGGTCTAGGCAGACTCAGAGGGTATCAGTGACTGGGTTGTGTGGCTTTGGGACAGGCCATTCCTCCCACTTTCCCGTGAAGCTGACTGGCACCTCCCCCTCACAAGAGATGCACTAGCCTCCACCTTCCACCTAACCTGAGATCAGGCTCCTGGCAGAATCTGGGACAGACTGAGTTGTGTGGCTCTAGAACAGGGCCATCTTTCCCTCGCATACCTGACTGGGGCAGAGCCCTCCTTTCACAACTCGTGGTCTGTTTGGGCCTGATAAACTGCTGGCCTCACCCTCACCCCATCATACCACAAAGGTGTGCAAGCACCCTGAGGGTGGCAGCTAGACTTGGCATACCCTGGGACATTTGCTGAGTGGCCTCAGACCCAGCTCTGGCACCAAGTTTGAACCTGTGTCAATCTGTAAAAGCTGTATCAAACTTGCCCCGACCTGGTGACTCACTGGGAACCTACCTCATGCAACTTGAGTACCACCAGTGACTGAGCCTAACCAGCAGCCAGCAGGCAGAGGCAGATCTTGGGGTGCCTTGGAACTTAAGCTGACCTGCTTCTGGGCCCAGTGCAGGTAAAAGCCAGCCTTGGTGCACAGCCTGGTCCTTCCCACACACACCCAGGTCCAGCAGAGGCAGCCACAAACTGTGAATCACTTTGTAGCTCCAAACAGGTTGCCGAGAGCCAGTCACAGGCAGGATCTGACATTGGGCTGCACCAGAGTCCCTCCCAAGAGGCCCAAGAACCAACACACCCAGTGGCCAGCTTCAGACCAGGATGCAATTAGCTTCACAAGTGGCGTATCCGAAGGGAGATCTCCGCAGGGTCTCCCAGACCCTGCTGAGGCAAATTCCACTTCATGTGGTCAGCACCACCTGCACAGTAGCTCATACACTGTGGGCAGGGCTTATCTTCACAGTCAGCCAGCCTGAGGGTTGACTCCACACACAAATGAGTCAAGAGCAATCAAGACTCAATTACAACAAGAGGGCCCACATAACCCACAAGAGGGACATTCGTGGAGCACTCAGCCCAGGTGATCAGGAAACTACGCCATTGGGTCATACAGGACACCTACTACATAAGGCCACCCTACCAAGACTGGGAGGCATAGCAGATCTACCTAATACATAGAAACAAACATAAAGAGGCAGCCAAAATAGTGAGACAAAGAAACATGTTCCAAATGAAAGAACAGAAAAAAATCTATGGAGAAAGAGCTAAATGAAGTGGAGACAAGCAACTTATTAGATACAGAGTTAAAAAAATGGTCATAAGGATATTCAAGGAACTTAGAACTACAACAGCATAAAAATAGGACATAGAAATGGATCAGTCAGAAATGAAGAATATAATATTTGAAGTGAAGAATTCGCCAGAAGAAATAAAACAGTAGATTGAATGAAGCAGAGGATAGAATCAGTGATTTGGAAGACAAGGTAGCAGAAAATAATCAGAACATCAAAAAGAAAAATATTGTTTAATTCTTATCTGAGGATATGTTTTATTGATTTTACAGAGAGGAAGGGGGGGGGGGAGAAATAAATCCATTGCCTCCCGTACGTGCCCCATCCAGGTATTGAACTTGCAATCTAGGTATGTACCCTGACCGGGAATCGAACCTACAATCTTTTGGTGTACAGGGTGATGCTCCAACCAACTGAGCCACCTGGAGAAGGTGAGAAAAAAGAATGTCAAAAAATGAGGATAGCTTAAGGGACCTTCGGGACAACGTGAGGCGTAGCATATCTGCATCACAGGGTACCATAAGGAGAAGAGAGAGAGCAAGGGATCAAAAACCTATTTGAAGAACTAATGACTGAAAACTTCCCTAACCTGGTGACGGAAAAAGACACACAAGTCCAGGAGGTGCTGAGTCCCAAACAAGATGAACTCAAAGAGGCCCACACCAGGACCCATTATAATTAAAATGGCAAATACCTTAGAGTAATGGCAAATAGCTTAGAGTCTGATATAGGAAATAAAGACATGCTATAATAAACACTATGAGAGAATGTGATAAATGCCAGAGGAGTCTGAAAATCTAATTAATAAAATCAAGGGAGTAAAAAATAGCCTTCAGCTTGTTTTTTGTTGTTGGAAGATGAAGAGACCAGGAGGTAAAGCTTTAAGAAGGACAGATAAAAGCTGGATTTACAGTAACAGGAAGTGGGTGAGGTCATAATTCATATCAGGCAAAAGAGAATAAATTAAGCAAAGGCATGAGGATTAGTTTAGTCCTTGAAAGGTGCAACTAAGTCAAACTCCCCTGATTTTACCTGATTCATGAGCACACAGCAGTGCTATATCAATAACTTGAATTTCAAAGACAAGTTTGGTAATGGAACCAGTTGCATCAGACCAATTTACTGATAGGCATGATCATGACTTTTATTGAGCCATTGTATGGTTCTGTATGATTACACATACAGAATAAATAATTCATGAAAATGGATAGCCAAACCAATGTAAAAAAGAAATCTTCCTTTGTTAATTCAGCAGGATTTGAAATCAGCTTCTTTGTTGATAGTTTCCTGGTGCCATGAGTTCTTTCATCTTTGCTGTCACACTCTTGCTCAGGCTGAGGTTCCTATGATGGAGCGTGGGTTTCGAAGCACCATTTCTTCTTGCCCTAGAGGCCTTTCCAGTTTCAGTGCTCCGTACCAGTTGTGGTTCAAGACTCATTCTACCACCACCACTGCCAGCAGGGGGAGACCTGCTCCCTCCGGTGCCACGCGTAGGGATTTCTTTTCCCTTCTCCTGTCACGGAGTGCCACAGAGCAGGACAGAAACTGCACCTCCACCTAGCCTACTTCATTCAGCTGTTACCTGCCCTGTCCCTGCCAGGATGTGGATTTTCAGTCCTGCAGAGGATGTCATGAAAAGTTAACCTTGTGCTGACCTTTATTCAAAGACATTTTAAGGTATACACTATAGTATATAGTTTAAAATATTTTTAAATATTGTTTTAATATTTAAGGTTGAGTTTAAAACAAGTTATTTTAAAATTATTTAAAAGTAATTAAAATACTGTAATAGCAGTGAATGTATCCAAAAGATCTAGTTTTAAATCCCAACTCTTTATCAACATCATGTTGTAAAAGAAGGAGCATTTCAACATGTTCCCCCATATATACCCAGGAGGGAAGATAGACCATAACCTCAATTTAAAAATGGAATAATTTCTGCTTTATGAAAAATTCATTGCATTTTTTTTTCAATTTTGCTGAGGACCAGTGGAAACATCACTACAGGGTTGGCATCAGTTCTTGGACCAGCATCTGATAGCATCTATTTTATTTTTTCTGAACCTTTGTTTGGCCATCTATAAAATAATTATCTTCTAGCCTGCATCAAGTATTATAGTGCTAACCACATTACAGTGTTTAAAGAGGATTTGATGGCACAGTAAGTGTGTGTATGCTCCAGTGTCCCAGAACCATGAGTCAGTGGGAGAGAGACAAGCGGTCCAGCCTGGCAGAGGCAGAGGTAGGGGATAGCAAGATGCATGGCCTTTTTTCCCCCTTAGCAGTCAGGTGACTAGACCCCCACTGGCCAGGTTGGTTCTTGGCTCATATTCTTGGGGGATACCTGGAAGAGCAGGAACAGGAATGGATAACCTTCAGGTTACAGTCAGGATGTTAATATATCGGCACAGGTTTGATTTCAGGAGCGATGGACGCCCCTCCCAAAAAACGATCTTCTTGCCAATACCCGGAATTCCTGTAACTAATTGCTTGACATGCAAACTCTAAAACCCACCCTCTGTCATTGGAGGGTCATTACCTTCAGAGCATTTGCTCAAGAATGCCCTTGAATCCTCCTCCCTAACATTTGATTCGACTCCTGGTGACTCTATTTGGAATTCCATGAAGAACTTTATAAATAAAACCTGGTGGTCAGTAGAGATGACAGATGCAGTGGTTTTCCTTTGCACACACACACACACACACACACACACACACATACATACACACACATACACACACACACACACTCACAGGATCTTCACACCCAGCTCGGGGTAGGCAGGGCAGACGCTTTTGACAGGCTTCACTCCACGGGGCTGGCCAGCGTCTTTAAATCAACATCACAACAGGCTGGATAAATGGGCGCCAGATGTTGGGGTTGAAGCCTTGCCCAGTTGTTCATCAAAACTCCTTGGTTTAGCTCTGGCCAGTGTGGCTCAGTTGGTTTAGCATCATCCCATGCACCAAGTGGTCGCCAGTTCAATTCCCAGTTAGGGCACCTGCCAGGGTTGCAGGCTCCATCCCTAGGAGGGAGCATGCAGGAGGCAAGCTAATCCATGTTTCTCTCTTTCCCACTCCCTTCCCCTCTCTCTAAAATCAATTTTAAAAATATATTAAAGAAAACAACATACCCCAGATAAAAAACTACCGGGTTGATTTTATCTTGATTCAGAATCTGCTTTCTCTATAACTGACTGCCTGATCCCAGAGTCCAAGATCTCAAAGTTAAATCTCAAACAGGGGACTGAAAAGCAAGCAACTTCCAAAGATGATGTTCATGGGAGTAAGAATGTGGGCAAATATCTTTTATTTAAAAAAAAAAAATTCTGGGGAGATGGTCCTTTTGGAAATTCATGTGAAAAAGATGAATCCTCTTAGCCTCCCAAATTTGAAATGGCATTTAAATTTTTCTCTTTTTCTTACTTAATGTCAGAGAAGCTTAGAGACAGCCTTTATTCATTCTCCGGTGCCTTGTTGTGTTTTCAGCCTGTTTCAAAGACAACGGTGCCAATACCTAAAGTGGAGTGGAGTCTTTACAAGGCAGCTCATTTGCCTCAAATGCCTGGGGAATCACCTCCAAACAAACAAATTACAAGGAGCATTTTCTTCAGGTATAAAAAAGTATGGTTTAGTCATCCAGAACTTTGAGATATTGAGGGTTCCCTTTAAGACTTGAAAGGCTGCTTTTATCTGGTAAAATCTCACCGCAGCTGGAGTCATGGGACACGCTGATCTGGAGCTCTTATTGACAGCCATCCACACGCAAAACTACAGTGCTTTTGGTCTCCTGCTTTGCGGACAGGGATAACAGGATAACCCACAGCATTTACCCACAGGGTAAATCCAAGAATATTCTTGTGCTAATAGTTTAATGACAATTTCCCTCCAGCGCTTTCTGACAGAGCGTGGGGATTTTCTCCGGTGTCACCACACTCCAGGAGAGATCGTGTCATCCAGGTGCAGGCGTTCTTGCCTGTCCTTTACCTGTCGTCTCTGCATGTCACACATAGCCAGGGAAGCAGATGACAGGTTCATTTCTATTACACGGGGAATTACCAAGTGGTTGCCTAGCAACTCACACAGCACCATCAACATGGTCTCTGTTGTGGAATGTAGAATGCTTGGCTTGCCTTCAAGAATGACTGTATTTGCATCTTTCTTTGGGGCTTCTGGAAAAATAGGTATGTTTTCCTAGACGTGAGGCTATTAAAATGGTCTTTTTAGACAAAAAAAGCAAAGAAAAAATTAGCTAAAAAATGGCCTTTTGTATTGCTTTATCCTAGCATTCGTTTTATAGTAGCCTATTCTCATAAAAAAAGTAACAGTTACGTGATCAAATTATTAATACAGCAATTGCTTCAATTAAATTAAATTCTGTAAGCATCTTCAATGTGGATACTGTAAGGAGGTATAAGGATAAACAAATATGGTCCCTGTCTCAAGGAACCTATAAGTTTAACAGGCGGGTATAAATCATTTGTTTACACACGTGAAGCAGACAGCGATGATGGGTGTGTACAATCAAGGTATTTTTCTTTGGAAGATTTCCTTTGTGTTTGATCAAAGGATTTTTCACGTTTCTTCAGATTCCTTCCTTTACAGCTTACAGCAGCAATCAGTTCAAAGAGCTGCAATCAGTTCAAAATCACTTCTAAGACGTGGCTCTTATTGGAATCGCAGTAATTAGCAGCTGTTAAACGGCTCTTGCTGGAGTGTGACCCTGTGGGTGCTGCCGGTGGAGGGTGGCGAGGGTGGCGCTGCAGCCTTTCTGCATAATCGCTGCGGGGTGTTCACAGCCTGCCCGCCTCCATCTTGCACGTTCCGGTTTAGAGTCCCTTGCCTTTCTTTGTCTGCTTTGCAGCAGTGCCATCCGTCTCTCTCCACTGGGTGAGGCGCTTTGGGATGTTCCAGATCTTGAATTAGGGAGTCTTTTGATTACTTGAGCTAAGTTTTTCCCCCACTGGGGAGCCGGTTGCTAGCCAGAGCCTGGGGTGTGACTAGCCCCTTGTCCTGGAGTTGCTGTGTCTGGTGGATTGGCCTGGCATCTTTTCTTCCTCAGGAAGGTGCCCGGGCACGGTGTGGAGTAACTGGTCCTCACAGCACTGGGGCACAGTGCTGCCCACACCCGTCTGATGCCCCTCCTCAGGACTACATGAGGATCCACAAAGATAAGAGGAAGCTCTTGTGGGTAGCTGTACCCCGGTGCCAGGATTCTTGCCACCCCATTTTGTCAGCGCACTTTCTCTCCAGGTCCCAGTGCGGGACCTGCCTCGGCTCATTTTCACCACCATCCAGTTGGCTCAGATCCTTCGCCATTCTCGAGCAATCACTCAGACCTCTCGTCTTCACGTAGGGCACCTGCCCTGTGCTTCCAGACCCAATGCCAGGCAGAAGGGGGCCAGGGGAGAAGGAGGCTGCATGAGACCAGGCACTGTGAGGTGTTCGCCCTGTGCTTCCTCATTTCACCCTCATAACAGCCTCTCCGTAGCTCCACGTGGCCCATTCCACAGATGAGCTCAAAGAGGGCTAGCACGCGTTGCTCTAATGCAGTGGTTCTCAACCTTGGCTGCACATTAGAATCACCTGGGAATCCTTTTAAAATCCTGATTTCTGGGCCTCATCCTCCAGAAATTCTGCTTCTTTGTTACTAATATTGTGGCCCCAACCCATAACAAAGAAACAGAATTTCCGGAGGATGAGGCCCAGAAATCAGGATTTTAAAAAGATTCCCAGGTGATTCTAATGTGCAGCCAAGGTTGAGAACCACTGCTCTAATGGGTCCTAACACATTCTCTTGTCTCCAAGTAGCTTTCCACTCACGACTGAACCAGCCAACATATACTGTGTACCATGGGCCTTCCGAGGGTCAAGGACACAGGAAAGAACAAGACACAGTCTCCATCCCTGACAGGTTCACAGATCAGTTTTGTCAAGTGCAGTGAGGAGGATGCAGGAGCAGAGACAGATCAGGGAATTCAGGTGAAGGGTGGGCGTTCAGGAGAAGACACGGAGAGAGCCTTTTAAATAGATCAGGGCGGCTGGCTGGCAGACAAGGCAGGCCTCTCACTTTACCGTTAGAAATGGGCCTAGAATAGAGAATCTGTTTCCCTTTGACATTGGGAAATCCCTTACTGCTCTAATCGAAATTCTTTACGTGGCAGTTGAAATAGCAAAAATTCTTTACCTAATAACCTAGTCACAGAAACCCTTGGCAAATCATATTTGGTGTTTTGCCCAACATAGAAACAAAACTATTTTCTCCTACCCCCAAGCCCTAGCTAGGCTTCTCCAGCTGCCAGGGGACAGTTTCTGAGAGGTGCTCCCCAACAAGGGCCCTCCCTGGGAGGGGAGGGGAGGCAGGGCAATCAGCCAGTGTGTGTGTGTGGGGGGCGGCTCCCCCAGATAATGGCACTAGGAAGGAGTCTACACAATAGGCATCTTCCATGGCATCTTCACTCAAGGTAGGATTTCTGAAGCTGAATGACATGTGGGAGATAAAGTGTGGTGTTTCACAACAGCACACTACCAGACTTCAGCAGCCCCGGGTGCCCACAAGGTCATATTGACATCCAGACCTAGGTTTCTGTAACTCTGAGACCCTCTTGAAGGTCTGTAGACCTTTCTACTGGCCCTCCACACGGCCACTCTTTCTGAGTTATTCCTAGAGGCCCCCAAGGTATGTCCCATAGGCCCGTGGGCAGACCCCCTGTGCTTCTGCCCCGCACCCTCCCCGTTGGTGGTTTAACTCTTCACAGCCCCCTAAAGGATGTCTCATCAGCCTGTGTGGCCTCAGTAGGAACACTGCTTCACGGTGCTCACTCCTGTGGCCCCGCTGGGCACAGCATTCTCTCCAGGGCCACTCTAAGCCACCGACTTGCCAACCTGGAGGGTGGATGGAGCAATGGGGAGCTAATGACCGTCCCGCTGATTGGCTGCACTTTGTTACCTGTTCTCACCACTGTTGTCCGAAAGCAAAACTGCTTGTACCTTTAGTTGCTCAAAGGCTTACATGATGATTCCTCCTCCTGTTCTCGCCCTAACTCTTCCCTCGAGAGGTCAGAGGTCAAGATGGGGACGACAGCTCATCAGGTGCTTCCATGACTCTTACCTTTCTCCCCAGGGAGCTCTGCACCCAAACAAACACGCCCACAAAACAAACAAATGAAACAAAACCCTTCTGCGTCAATAAAAAATAAAAGTGTGTCTATTGATGAAAGTAGATACTAATACTGGACTAATGGGTGGGGAATGTTTCGTGAACTCCATCCCAAAATGCGTAAGACCCAAGAGTGTGAGGGTTTCTTGTATGACTTGAAAATGAGGTAAAGATTGCCCGCCCCCCCTTAAAGGTACCTTTTGTTTCCATGAGGAATATAATTCACAAGTGTTCCCATCTCATGGGCAATTTGTGAGAAAGCCATTTTAAGAGAAATTACAAACGTGACATTGTTTTGTCAAACAGCATTCTTACTCATAAGAATTTTCTCTGTAAACTAAGACTCTAATCCATTCTCCTGTCCTGCCCCCAAGAAAAACAACCAGCACATAACAAACTACTTAGATCCAGAGCATGCAAAAGAAAAGGTAGAAATGGGATTGCCCTAAAGGTAGATTTCAGGGTAAGGTGGGCAGAACCTAGGGTGTGGCATTGAAGGTCACTTGCCAGGGGGGACCCCTGAGGAAGTGAGTCCCTTTATCTTTTCAAGTTGCTATTTCTGTTTTCTGAAATGGAGTGATGACAATGTCTGCCCTCCTTCCCAGGTTGTGAGAAAGGGATGAAATGGTGCAGGTGAAAGTGCTTTGCGCACGGTAAACTGTTTGCTATTAAAGGCAGCTGGACGAAATCACGGCAGCCCCATCACGTCCAAGTGGCCTTCACGGGCAGACAGGGTCCTTCCCAGGGTGGTTCTGTGCCTACACATCATGTCACCTTGTGTCTCTGGCACAAATGTGAGGCCTGGAGTGGCCAGGTCCCATCCTGATATATTACCTTGTCTGAGGCACCGTGGAAAACAATCCAGTCTGGTGAGGCCAGTCTTACAACCAGAGGGAATGGGAATGACCGTGACGAGATGAATGTGTGCGTGCTCACCCCCACTGAGCATCAAATGCCCTTCCCACCAGAACCCGGCTCTTCTGAGCCACGTTTCATCTCAGAATCACTGCTGTGTTTTCCCCGACAATATCAGCCTTCGTGCCAAGAGCACTGGTGATGCAGGACATCTTAACATCTCTGGGATTTTTCCAGGCCAGGGGCACTCTTTCTTCACGTCTTAATGCGGGCACTTTCTTGAATTTACCAGAAGGATCCTGCCTGTGCAGGAAGTGACAAACACCAGCTCTGCTGAAACCAGGAAAAGCAGAGCCCCTGCCTGGAACCCACTTACACCAGCACAAAAATGTGTTATAATAAAAAAGGAATGGTACGTCATGTCATATCCTTGGAAAGTCCAGCTTGTGTCACTTAGTAGTCATGACTTTGGTCATCACTGGCCTCTACCAAAGACTCAACCCCAGCAGCAAAGACAGCCCTAAGTCGAGGCATCCTTCACCCACCTCCCAGGCTTCAGGCCAGATCCATGAAGCTACGTTGGGGAGCCTGGAAGCTCTCAATATTGGGTGGTGGTTGGAGTTACAGTAGTAGATGGATGGGCTGTTTTGTTGTGGCTGTTAAGGATTGGCCTTAAATCGATTTTGGTATAAAGGTTCTGTTGTCCCATCTCCAACTCAGAACCTTTTCTCCTTTGCTGTTCCTGTATAATTGTTGGCCTGTTTCTCACCCATTTGGGAATGATTTTGCCACCCAGGGACATTGGGCAATGTCTGGGGGAGTTTTGACTGTCACAGTGAGGGGGGAGCTGAGGGAAGGAATGCTACTGGCATCTTGTGGATGGAGGCCAGGCATTGTCCTCAGCATCCTACAATGCTCAGGGCCGTCCCCACAACAAAGCATCACCCGACCCAACATGTCCGTCGTGCTGACGCTGAGAAGCCCTGCTCTAACCCCATGCGGGCGGAGCTCAGCCACTCTGGAGTTACTCCCCTGGGGAAACCGAGGCTCACTGGAAGGGCCGTGTTCTCGCCGGGAAAGCCTCGCCCTGAGCCTCTCCCGGCTGCTCAGCTTCAGACAACGTGACAGCAACTTGTTCAGGATTAAGCTCTTTGGGACACTGATCCCAGGGTGCTGTCATTGCCTGGTTGAGGTTGTGACTGCTTCTTGGCACCAAGATCTGTGAGAGAGAGAAACGGGCGGCCTGGTGACAGATTTTATTGAGGGCCTAGTGTTTTCAAAGAGTGTTGGAGCCCTCTCTCCATCAGACTAAAAAACTTGTTTAAGTCTTGAAATACCACTGTCATCATTAGCACGATAAATGCTTTCTGCTAAAATACAGAGAACCCGGGTCTGTGCTCCCTGAAGGCGTGGTGCTGGGGAAGGCGGGCGACTCTAGAAGCTCTGCCTGTGGACGGTCACCGTCCAGGCTCACAGCTCCACTTGCATTCCAGCCCCTGCTCAGCGAGGTCCTGGCCAAGGGCTTCTGGGGGTCTGATCAGCAGACCGATGCTCTGGAGACCCTGTGCTCCCTGCAGAGCCCGGCTCCTGGCTGGCCCTCCAGCCCGCTCCCCAAGGTGACCCTCTTTACAAAACCTGACTCCTAAACTAAACTGAGCTCGTCCCAAGCTTGGTCAAGGGCAGCGAGAGAGGAGACACTCAGAGGCAGCCTTTTTTTTTTTTCCCCCCCCAATAGTAACAAATAAGATACTAGGAGGACTGATCAGACCACAGCTCCAACATCCCCGGGGAATGTTTTTAAAAAAAAATTAGTAGAACTCTGCTTCCTGATGCTCTCTCCTGGCTTTGCCCCAGCCCCTCCCCCACTGACTTGACTGAGCACAAAGATTTCGGAAAAACAGCCAGTGTTCCCAGGCGCCGTGTCCTCCCAGGAACCTCTCCTCCCGCCCGGGCAACCCGCTGACCTCATCTCGCTTCCCCTCGGGTGGACTCAGGCCGAGGCAGGGTGAGGAGTTCGGAGGGTGTGGGTGTTTTGCTTGGGTACAAGGAGTCCTTTTTGCTATTGCTGTTGTTCTTGGTGTTATTTCCAGAAATTAGAAAGGAAAAAATAGTAAACATTCAATGCTGAACAAAAGCCGAGACGGAAATGCGGGGGGTGGAGTAGGGAATATAAGGCCCAGCTTCCCTTGAGAAAGCTCCAGCTCGGTGACACCGATCTGCTGGCTGTGGGTGCAATCCAAAGGCAGCTTGGTCTTAGCCTCTCATTGTTCATTTGGACCATTCAGCAAGGGAGGCATTTTCCCTTTCCCCGGGGAGGCGGGGGGAGGGGGGAAGGGGAAGGAGGGGGAAGCCCGGCCCACCCCACGCCTCTTCCAGTTAGACTCAGGTTTGGTCACTTTATGTCACAAAATCTACCTTCGATTTAGAGGTTTTAGGCATCCAATCATAGATATGAAGTGCCACTCCTGTTCTTTCAAAGATAAATCTTCTTCCTCCTGCCCTTCCTAGGTCTGTGGTTGGGGTGTGGGCCTTCGGGGATTGGGCTGTGGTAAGGTAAGATTTTATCTGGTTTCTCACCTGACTGCCCCCACCCCGATTGGGGCCCTTCTTCTTCTTCTTCTCCTCCTCCTCCTCCTTCTCTTCTTCCTCCTCCTCCTCCTCCTTCTCCTTCTCCTTCTCCTTCTCCTTCTCCTTCTCCTTCATATATTTTTTATTGATTTCAGAGAGAGGAAGGGAGAGGGAGAGAGAGATACAAACATCAATGATGAGAGAGAATCATCAATCGCCTGCCTCCTGCTTGTCCCCTACTGGGGATCGACCCTGCAACCGGGGCATGTGCCCCAGACCAGGAATCAAGCTGTGACCTCCTGGTTCATAGGTTGACACTCAACCACTGAGCCACCCCAGCCGAGTGGTGGCAATTTTTCTTTGACTGCCCAGTTGCCAGCTCTCTGGGCCTGGCAGGTGGTGAACACTGTTTTGGGGGGCATCTCCTGGGTTCTCCTGAGGTTCCCGGTCTGCATTTCCTTTCCAGGTAATAACTTTTGATTCCCTCTTCAGCCCCTAGGAATCCAGGATCCCCTGCCAACTTCTTCCTGCTGAGCTCCCTTTGCCCCTCTAGGAGGCGCTACAGGACATAACCCTATTTTGGACCTCTCTGCTCCGGGGACTGCATCTGGTCCATAGGAGGCACTCACATGGCTCCTGCCCCAATCCCAGTGCACAGGTGTGGGGGCCCACAGCTCTAAATGGCTTCACAGACGCCCATATCACAAGGCTTGAGATGGAGGTGGCAGGGCCTCCAGCCCTACTGGAGGTGGAGCTCAGAACATAGCTTTACTCTCTCAGAAGTGTTTTCTCTTTCCAAACCCTCCTGTCCTCCACACTCTGACCCTTTCTATATGCTTGATAGGTTGAAGGGCCCAACTGCTGTGCAACTGGTTCTTTCTTCATTGCTTCCTTTGTAAATACTGCCTATGAGGCCTCCCACCTACTGATATTCACACCATGGTGGCGTCTCCTCCCACCCTGAACAGGACTGATCCTTGTAAAATAAACACTTGCTACTGCAGAAAAGATAGTCTGCAACTTCTGAGGCTAGGTCACGGCCGTGGGTTCCAATGTGTACCGCAAGAAGATATGTCGAAGTTCCAGCCCCCAGTATTTGTGAATGTGACCTTATTTTGGAATAAAGTCTGTGCAGATGTAATCAAAGGTCATATTGAATTAGGATAGGTCCTAAATCCAATGACTGGTGTCCTTTATACGGAGAGAGGGACACAGAACAGACGCACACAGAGAAGGTGAAGACGGATGCAGAGTTTGGAGTTAGGCTGCCACAAACCAAGGAGCATCTGTGGCCACCAGAAACTGGGACCGGCCAGGAAGCTTTCTCCCCTACACCCTATGGAGAGAGTGTGGCCCTGCTCACACCTTGATTTCAACTTCTGGCCTCCAGAACAGTGAAGGAGTAAATATCTGTTCTTTTAAGCCAGCCTGTTTATGGTACTTTGTTATGGCTGCCCTAAGAAGCTAATCTAGTTATAAGAGACATTGTAAATTCTCCTCGCTCTCTCTTGACTCACATCCTGGAGAAAGCTGGCTGCCATGTCATGAGGCCACACAAGCAGGTCTAAGGAGAGGTCCACAAGGCAAGGAACAGAGCGGGGCCTCCTGTCAACAGCTTGTCACCGTGTGAATGAGCAGATCCCACAGCCCCAGTCGAGCCGTCAGATGACTGCGGCCCTCGTTGGTATTTGACTGCCACCTCCTGAGAAATCATGAGCCAGAGCACCTGGTTAAGCCATTGCCCAGTTCCTGACCCACAGAAACTGTGAGACAATAAGTGTTTATTATTGTTCTAAGCTATTAAGTATGAAAGTAATGCGTTGTGTGGCAACAGATTACTAATACCGATATCGGTGATATTGGGGGCTCAGTATAACCCGAAGCAGGAGGAGTTGCATTTTGTAATTCTCACATGGCTCTTAGAATGGTCAGGGGCCCCAGTGCCTTTCTCTCTGGGGACATTTCCAGCAGTGCGCTCCACAGCCATTGTAGTGAGGTGTCTTACTCATTCACCCAGCCATGAGCACCTTCCACCTGCCAGATGCTATTCATGGCTGGTGGCCATTATGGCTGTTCCTCGGCTAGTGACAGATATGAACAAGAAGGGCAACACTCATTTGCAGAGGCAGGAGGAGGAGGGGCCATAGAGACATCGAGAAGAGGAGCCTTCATCTGTGTGATCGTGCAGAGATGGGAAGAGAACCAAGTTCAAGGGTCCACATGAACCAAGCTCAAGGGTGGTGAAGCTAGAACTAGGATCCAGACCCTTTACTCTGGCCTTGGATTTGTGCTTCCTGAACTACATGAGGCTGGTTCATGGTACCAGGGTCTCTGCAGATCCCTGCAGGCATGGCCTTGGATCCTGCTGGGACACTGTCCTTTAGATAACTATAGTGTCTGTGCGGGAAAATGGAGGCTCAGAGTCCTGGGATCTTGTGTCTGCTTTGCCACCCTGACCAAGTCACACTTGCAGATCCTTTGAACAGCCAAGGACACATCAGCAGCTCCTTCTGAACCAGCACAAGCCGGAGGGTGAGAAGGTTGGCCCTCCCTCCATCGGAGTCCCAGCCCTTCTTAGCGGTGGTGCTTTTTAAAGAGGCTGGATCAGAATTTGTCACTCCCAAAGGTCAGTTTGGGGTAAGATAAGAATGCCGTCATTTCTGGAGGGCTTACTCAGCAGCAAATGTTGTCTCTAATCTTCACAGCACCCTCCAAGGCAAGGGGTTATGCACCATATCTGGCAATTCAGGAAGATGGGCTTAAGGACAAAACCCAAGGTCACACAGCTAATGAGGGACAGAACTGGGGCTCTAATCTGGGCCTGTCAAACCCTATAGTCCCGCATGTCCACCTGCCTCTGGCTGTCACAGAGGGTGACCCAGGGCATTCAGTCTAGGGATTAAACCAGTGCCCCAGGAATTGAGACTTTCTCCAGGCTCAGGAATTACCATAGGCAGGGGGTGGTGTGGGGAGACACTGGGGGCAGTGAGGTTGCCCAGAGTGGTGGTTAAAGAGAGTGAGTTGTGATGCCAGGTTGCCCAGGTTTGAAACCTAGCTTCCCCTCATGCTCCAAGTCTCAGATTCCTCATCTGAAAATTGCAGATGAGAGAAGGCACCTCATTGGGTTGTTGGAAAGATGAAAGGAGATAATGCATGAAATTCATGGCAAAGATAGACAGTCAATTACATTTTATTAATATTATTATTGACATTATTCTCCCTCTATGGCCATTAGACTCTTCTATCAGGTCAATATTTGAAATGGGACAACTTTAAGTGAACCAGGTATATCGATGGAGACGGACGGACATTTGAGGCCAGAAGGTTGTTTCCTGTTTTTTGGAGGTTTTCTTTTCCAGCTTTAAGACAGCTCCCCGTGTCAGGTGGTGAGTGTGATTAACTGCAATGAGCTCCTGGCGACATAAATGAGGAAAGTTGGATGTCACTGTGGCTTCCATCCAGGCGGGTGCAGTTACCCATTGTGTCCGCGAGATGTCGCTATTAATCACACTTGAACTACGGGCAGCCAACCCGAGATCCTCAAGGCATGGAACTCATTACCAGACTCCCCCTCAGGAAGGAAACTCTCATTCAGCAAGGGCTGAGCCTCCTTCAACCTCACCCTTTGAAACTTTTCATGACGCCACCACACTGTGTAAGTAGGAGGAGGGTGTGGTGGTGAGGAGTGACTCGCCTCAGTGTCCCAGATTAGGCGCAGAGCTGGTAGAATACCAGGCTCTCCGGCCTCCCAGTTAGGTGCCCCAACCCCACATCTGTCCTGCATGTGTGTAAGAGGTTTGCTGGGGACTGGAACCTGGTTTCCGGGTCTCTAGGGGCGGCCAGTTCAGGGGATGTGATTTGAAGATGAGGGCTCAGGGCGACTCCCTGGAACCCTGGTTCTGCCGGGTTGCAGGCCAGCTCTCTGGGCTCTCTGGGCTGCCTTTCTGATGACTGCTGTTTCCATGGCAGGAGAGCGACCTTCCTCCTTAACCTGGGAGGTGCTCCGAAAGCCAGCCCCCAGCGGAGAATGCTAGGTCCTAGTCCCTGCTCCTGAGCAGAGGGGTCTCTATGGCTCTTGGGGAGCCTGGGCCGCGCCTAACGCAGGGGAGGAGAAGACGCTGCCAGTCCATACAGAGTTCTCCACCCAGAGTCCATTTTAGGGGCCTACTCTGATGTTAGAGGAAGCACCAGAAATGCAAGAAGCTAAGGGCAAGGTACCTCCTGACCTCAGCTGCCCCACCCGCCCGTGCAAAGGAAGGGTGTTCTGGGAGGAGGGACGTGTCCGTAGAGAGTCCACTGTTTGGACATAGTAGAGGCTCAGGAAGCTCCGTTCCCATTTCCTTCCTCGTTTCCATGGAGCTTCTGGAAGGGGCCAGCCTAGCCCCGTCCCGAGGCTCTGCTCTTTCTTCTCTGATGAGGAGGCGCTTCTGTGATTTCTTTCTCCTCACTCTTCATTTTGCAACAATAACCTCTCAGCCGTGGAGCCATTGACCTGGGCCCCAGTCCAGTGACCAGGAGGGCCTTGCCCCTGAGCTCCTCGGCCTCAGGGCAGGCGGCCTCAGCCTGCAGGAGCAAACGATGCCTGGAAAGCCAGGCACGTCCTCCCACGAAAGGGCAGCCAGGGCCTCCCACCTGGTGCATTTGACAGAGGCAGGTCAGCGAGGAAAGGCCAAGGGTGCAGCCTTCACCTCTTGTTAGTCAGACGAAGGCTTGCTGGAGCAGGTAGGAGCCCCCACCCACCACAAGACATGCACATGGCAAGAGGGAAGGCCCAGGAATACAAAATTGTGATTTGGGGGCTGGGGGGGGGGGGGGGGGGGCGCGTAGCTGCTAAGGGTAGGCACAAGGGCAGAGACAGGTACAAACAGTCTGGGATTAGTTTAGTTTTATTCTTAAAATCATGAGAATAATCAATGTTCATTGAAAATAAATAGGAAACACAGCCAAGAGAAAATAAACAAAACTCATTGGTTAACATCTTGGCAAATATCCTTTTTCTATACTTAGATACATAGAAAATAATTTTGTCTCATTAATAAAATCTTTTCTTTCTGTCCACAGCTTTAAAACCTGATTTCTCTTCTTTTCTTTTCTTTCTTTCTTTTTTTAACCAAGCAATGCACTAGGACATCTTTTCAGGCCAATGGATCAGTCCATCGCTGTTATTGGCTCTGCCATGTTAGCTGGTGGTTGGGAATTTTCTGGTCTTTCCGCCTCCGTCTCCTCAGCAGCAAAAATGACCTGGGCCCTGCGCGTGGCTTGGTGCCGAACGTCAGTCCTTGGGCAGCAGGGAGGTTGGAGACCCGAGGCCCAAACAAGGCCACATGGTCCCAGCAGACCTCCTGGTGATGGTGATCCTGACAACATGGGCCGGCTCCCAGCAGGGTACAGCGCCAGGGAACGGGGGTGATGGATAGAGGACAAAGCCACACGGGGGGGGGGGTATAGTGCCCAAAGCCACAAGGGTTGGGCCTCTCCCCGGCAGTGCCCAGAGGCTCGCCATCTTTGTGCCCCCCTGAGTGGGAGGAGCAGCTGGAGGCTGGAGCAGTGAGGTGGTGAGGATGGCTCTGTCCTTCGCCAGTTGGGACATTTGAACAAATGACCAAGCCTTGGATGATCATAAGCAGCTACTCATCACATTGTTGTAAATGTAAGGATTAAATGAGAAAATGTGTAAGTGGTAAAACATTCTAGGTGGTAGCTGCCTTTCAATTATTATTATTAGTTTTTGTTATTGTTGTTGCCATTCTCCAGGTGCTGCAGAAGGCTCTGTCCTTCCCCAATACCCATCTTTCTTTCTTTCTTTCTTTCTTTCTTTCTTTCTTTCTTTCTTTCTTTCTTTCTTAACATATTTTTATTAATTTCGAGAGAAAGGAGAGGGAGAGATAGAAACATCAATGATGAGAGAGAATCAGTAATTGGCTGCCTCCTGCATGCCCCACACTGGGGATCGAGCCTGTAACCCGGGCATGTACCCTGACCGGAAATCGAACCCTGACCTCCTGGTTCATAGGTCGGATGCTCAACCACTGAGCTATGCTGGGTGGGCCACCCCTCTTTCTGCACTTCTTTTCTCTCACCTTCCCACTTCCACATTTCTCTTCCCTGCCCTCTCCCCACTGGAGCCCAGGCATAGCAGGGACAGCGGGAGGAGGGAGTTGTGGCAGCCATGGCACCAGGCCACAGGAGGGCAGCAAGCCCCTCTGGAATGGGTCTACCTCCCTCTCCCACCTCCCAGCCTGCAGACCTGGGCAGCCTGGAGAAAAGAAACCAGCCCCGCCCTGGGCCCAGGCAGGGAGGTGCTGCCCGGAGAGGGTCCATGGGTCTCAGGCTGCGCTGCCTCCCTGCAAGCTGAGGGAGTGACTTACAAGAGTCCCCGGCAGGCAGGGTGGCCTGTCAGGTCTTGCTGGCCTGGAGCGGGGCTGGATCTGTAGGAGAGTTGGAGAATCTGGAGAAAAGGGGAGGGGCATGTAAGAGTCTCTTCTCTGCCAGGAACCCCTACCACACAGCCCCAGGGACCAGATGAGGCAGCCCCACCCCGCCAGGGGGCAGCCCTGGGAAATTGGCCAGTTCAGCCTGGTCTTCAGGACAACCCAGAAGAGGGAATGAAGGGAAGCCAGTGGGAGCCAGGGTAGCAAAGTGGTGAAGCCCATAAACCCTGGAGTCTAATTGGGACCTGGTTCCAGTCCTCACTCTGGCACTTACAGTTGTGTGACCTGGATCCAGCCACGTAACCCCTCTGAGCCCCCCTCTCCCACCTGTAAATCCCAGCGTACGTACCTACCTCACAGAGTGTGTGAAAAGTAGCGCCCCATCCCTGGCAGCTGCAGTTAATCTTTATCGTGATCAAGTAGGTTGGCCTGGAGGGCGGGGAGACTGCTGCGGGTAGGAAATGAAGGCATGTTCCCCCAAGTTCATAGCCATGGCTGGGTTTTCTGTGCAAGGCCAGCTGTGGGCGGGGATGGTTAGAGGGTGAGGCTTCTAAACCTGCTGCCTTTGAAACCAGGCCAAGGCCCCAGTCACCCTCGCGGTTAAGGAGCATGGATTTGTCCACACCAAGCCCTTTCCCCCAAAAAACCGCCCTCGAAGAGGCCCACCTCCTCCCAGGGGTGCGGGACCAGTGTCTCGAGCTGGATAATAAGAACTAAGAGGTGCCTGCACCCGTGTTGTGCGGGGGGTGGGGCGGAGAGGGTTGTACTCAGCTGGAGGAACCATTGGCCTGGGGAGCAGGTGGAGAGGGGCCAGTGGAGGGTTGCTAACTGGCTGCCAGGCGGCCTCGTAGTTAAGCAGGTGGCAGAAGGGGCCAGGTATTGGATAAAGGGGCTCCATGACCCTGAGCAGCTAAGGGCCTGGTGGTCAGCTGGGTCCACCCTGCGGAGGAGCAGGTGCCCCTCTGGCCTCCCTGCCTGCGCACCGGTAGCCCTGGACCAGGCCTCCTCCTCCCCACCAGGCTGCTAACGAGGGCGGCTTCTCCCAGGGCAGAGGGCTAAGCTCAGGCAGGCGGACTGTGGTGGGCAACGGGGAGTGAGAGTGTGTCTACCTTTGTTCTTTTCACTTCTCCAGAGCGGTCACCGAGGAGTCTCCGTTATGAGTGGTCTCGGGCCCAGTACGATTTTTCTCCTACAATTTAATCTACTCCCTGGATGGCCTCCAGGGCGCAAGCGCTGACGACCGCCAGTCTTTGCAATTGATTTCCTGGAAGCAGCCAGCCCAGCCAACTGCCACTTGATGGATGTGGGCGAGGGGGACTGATGCGGCCGAGCGGGTGCAGGAGGCCCCAGGCCACCCTCTCACACCATGGCAGGGTCCCTGCCCACCTGCTCCACCTCGGGGCATCCACGCCTAGAGAATGACTCACGCGTGTGCACCAGGAGGCTGGGCGAGGGCGCTGGCTTCAGAATTGTTTGCAAGGACGGATAAGAAAGCTTGGTGATGCCTTATCTGTCCCTGGGGAGAAGGCCCTGCCACTGTCTGAACGTGGACGGCATCCCGTTGGAACTGGCAGAGCCAGGGACGCCACCCACATTCAGAAGCCTTTTGGCCCACGCTCCCGGGATTGGGTGGGTAATGGGGACCCTGTTATACCCACATGTGCAATATTATGCAGTTGTTTAAAAAAGCAAATCTAACAGGGGTGCTCCTGTATGTCATTGGTATGTCCGGAATGTGCATTTCCAGAGAAAACATTGCAGAGCCATATAGTCAGCACAATCCCATTTATGTAAGAGCAAAGACAAGCAGAGATCCTGGCATCACACACGTGAGTGCGTGTGCATGTATATGGGTGTGTGCATGTATGTGTGTGTGCATGTATGTGTGTATGTATATGCGTGTGCATGTGCGTGTGCGTGTGTGCGCGCGTGTGTAAATGCCCAGAAAAAGTCAGGGTGATATACGATACACAGCCAACTACTAATATAGGTCACTGCTGGGGAAGCAGTGACATGGGTCACACCTGGGAATAAAAGGACCTTTTCACTTTTTCTCTCTTTACCTCTGTGTTCATATTTTTTTTTATGGAGAGAAAAAAACGAGTGTTAAGAAAAAGAAAGAAAAGGAAGCTGCCCTCTTTCCTTCTTGCCGCCCTCTCACAGCCGCCTCCAAACTCCCGCTCCGCTCCGTGCCCTACTTCTCGGGACAATGGGTCCCTCCCGAGTCCCTTCGTTTCTTCTCTTGAAGGGGAAACCCTGAGCAGGGTCACTGCCTGCACCCACATCAAACGGCTTCTGTGACAATGGAGGGGCCAGGAACAGCCCACACTCCGTCCTGGACTTGTGGCCCGAGTCCCGCGCCGCGGTGGTGAGCTGGGTGGTGAGCTGTCGGGGAGACACGGTGGACACAGCCTGCGGGGAGCGGCCCCTCCCACGTGGGTCTGCAGCGGGGGAGGTGGCCGGAAGGACCCAGCAAGGCCCAGGGACTGGAGGGCGGGGCTGTGTGGAGTAAAGCTCTTTTATCTGGGGACCCCCCACTGCCAGGTGACCCCTCCCCCAGGGGATGGTGGCCAGGGCGAAGGAACAGCTTTGCCTCTGGCTGCTGCCCACACAGGGATGCTGGGGAGTTCTCTGCCTGCCAGGCTAGGGCACAGCCCCCACACTGGCCTCTGGATCGAAGCGACTTGCTGCCTAGGGAGTCAGGGCCCCTCCACTCTCTGCCTGGCCTGGCACTGCCCACCTCCTCCTAGCGGCCTGGGCAGGGGCCGTGGCCCTCGGGGCTCTGCTCTGAGGAGGAAGCCCTGTGTCCTGGAGGCGTGGGTGTCTGCCTGGCCCCTTTAGGCCCAGCCCCAGTCGCCGTGGGAGCCTTCGCTTCCTCCTTCCTTGTTCTGGAAGAAAGAACAAGGATTGAGGGCAGGACATCTGGGCCACACACCTCTTATGTGCCAGGAGCCTACCTGGGTTCTTTTTTTTGGTTTTGTTTTTCCTTTTTAACATGTTCCTAATCTAAAAATTTTTTTCAATTACATTTTACATGTAACATTATTGGTTTCAGGTGTACAGTATAATGGCTAGACCAAGCATGTCCAACTCAAAGGCTAACACAGGCCAAATAAACAAGTTTAAGTTTACGTGGGCCGCAAAAAACCAAAACCTTCAATTTTTATAGAAACGTAGGTTTACTTCAATAGAGACATGCTGAATACAAAGGGCTGAAATAAATGCGTCATTGTTAACACAAAATAATAGAACATTTTAATAAAAGTTAATATTGTTTTCTTGAACATTAACTTACCAGACACTGAATAACTGCACAAATTAATAAGCATAACGCACATAAACCTATTTTTCTTGTTCTCCAAAAGCGAAATATTTTCTGTTGTGCACACCAAACAAGTCAGGCCAAGACCAATGACGTGGCCATCGGCTGCTAAAATATTCGCTGCTAGTATTAGTGGAGAGAAATGGTGCCCCTGTGCGTAAGGCGAGTAAGGGAAATGAATGCAACACGATGATAGTAATCAGTCATTAGTTAACATTGTAGTTAATTATTAATAATTATGTATAACAGGATATTGTAAAAATTAAGTTATGAAATTTTTATTAAAACGTTTCTTACAAACGGTTATATTGGCTGGGCCGCAAAAACATTCATTGTGGGCCGAGAGTTTGACATGCTTGGGCTAGACAATCACATACTCTACACCTGGGTTCTTGACACCAAGCTCATTCACATTTCTTAACACGAGGGGAGCAGCCCTATAGATGAGAACACAGACATGGGGTGGGGGGGTGACTTGGCCACAGCACACAGAGCTGCGATTCGTGCCCAGGTCCCTCTGCTCCAAAGGAGGCTCACTCCCACCACCTCGGGCGCAGCCTCACTTATCACTCAGAGAACACAGTGAGGGAGGGGCCAGCGGTGAGGACCTAAGCTGGGCAAGGAACCAGGGGCTCTGCTCTCAGGAGGAAGACCTGTCTCCAGGTCTCCTGCAGGCTCCCACCGGCTCCCTGGCCAGCTCCCCATGGGGGCTCCTGGCTTTCCAGTCCTGGGGGGCTCCCTGGCTCTGCTGTTCACCGAGCTCAGAGCCTGGTCAGCCAGGTCTGCCCCTCCTCGTGGATTTATTGGCCTTTTCTCTGGCATCCCTCTCTCCCGGCCAGGCGGGCGAGATCCCTTTTTCTAAACTCTCTTCCCCTGCTTCCCACATCCTTTAGCCAAGATTGGGTTTTCCATGTACGAATCAGCGAAGTCTGATGCTTCCTGTGGCTCAGGTCCCAGTCTGCCATCACTAGCCACGTGAGCATGAGGATGTCTCTGATCATCTCCACATGTCAGTTCCTCCCTCTGTAAAACGGGGGTGGTGATAGCGGTCCACCCCGGCCCCCCGGGGCTGTTGCAAGCATCCCGACACCTGCAGAACCAGAACCAGAAGCGCTCCGGGCCAGCGGCGAGCGCTCTGCCCGTCTCCGCCGTTACTGTTGCCTCTCTTCTTCTGCACGTGCCCTGCAAAAGCTGGATCGCTCTGCAGACCCGGGGCTGGGAGGAAAGCAGAGTGGGCTGGGTGGAAACGGGCCATGGGCCTGATGAAACTGCCAGATGGTGCCTTTTCTCAGAGTCTTAGAAAGGAAGAACAAGTTCATATGCCAGCTGGGGGTGGAGGGGTGGGGGAGATCAGCGAGGGAAACAACAGGGACATGTTTTTAAAAAGCTCCCCACCTTCCCCCAGAGCCCATGGCCCCCAATCCTCATTGTCAGGTTTGCAGGACACCACGCCAGGAGGGAAGACAGCAGGTGCAGGAATTCCCTGAGCCTCTTGTGAAAAAGCCCCACGGAGAGGGGGCAGCCGGGGCTGGGGAGACAGTGGACACTGGCCAGCCTATCCTTAAGGAGATGCAAAGGGCCTGGGGCACTGATGAGCTCAACCACTGCCAGGTCCTACGATGATGTTTAGTAGTAACTGTGGGCAACGCCAGTGTGAGCAGCTCTAGCAGACTGTCTTTTCTCTTGGTTTCTTTCTCCCTGCTAAGGACTCTTAAAGGAATAGTGTTTCTTAATAAAAATAACACCCCAAATCCTCGTGGTTGGCCCTAAAATCACCTTTTCTGGATCATTTGTATTTGCCTGTTTCCCCACCATGCTGCTCTGAGGGTGAGACCATATATGTCCTGCTCAGCACCGTGTCCCGATGCCCAGGCCAGAACAAACAATCCCTATGTATTTGCGGACGGAATGACAGAAAGAGCCCTCAGACCTGGGAGCCCTTCCTGAGAGCTAGCAGATGCGAAAGGGCTCGCACAGTGTCCAGCACATAGTAGGGACTCCATAAATGTCTCTGAGTCTGGGGGTGGCGGGGTGTTTGATCTATTTCTGGGCTAACACCTCCTGCAAACAGCTGCGACCACATCCGGCTCATCCGGGCTCAGCTGCCCGGGGTCCTCCAGGTGTGAGTGTGTGCAGGGTTGTTTCCTGACAAGGGTAGCCGTGCAGTCTCCTTTGCTCACAGGGGCCCCAGTGCCTCCTGAGGACCATAAGGAGGGGCTTTCCTCCTAAGTTCTTTCCCACGTTGAGGACTAAGGCACTTCCCCAGCAGCAGGACTCATCGTCTAACCGGTGCTTCCTGCAGCTCACACATTGGCAAAATCAGGTGACCAGGGGCCTCTGGAAGCCATCTGATGTGGCCACTCCCCTCCTCTCGCTTCGGCCAACCTGGACACTCCGGCGACCTGCTACTCCTCCAGGGTCCCCAGGGCAGAGGAGCCCTCCGGCTGGGCTCCCTGGTGATGGGCAGTGATGCAGGGCTGAAATGCTTAGGATGCCTCCAAGGCCAAGGTAAGCCAACCCCTGTCCAGCTCATTGAGGCCACGCTGTTTCCCCCTCTCCCACCCCACCTGCAGGCCTCCCTCCAGTTGCTCCAACGTGCCTGCTCCTGCCCACCTTGGGGCCTTTGCATAGGCCAGTGGTTCCCAAACATGAGCATGGTCAGGACCCCTTGGAAAGCATGTTCACACACAGATTTCTCAGCCTCACCCTCAGAGTTCCTGATTCACAGGTGTGGGGTGAGGCCCATGACTTGGCATTTCTAACAAGTTCCTGGTGACGCTCATGCTGCGGGGCCAGGGCCCACGCTCTGAGAGCCGCTGGTGCAAGCTCTGCCCTCATCTGCTCACAGGTGTGCCTGCCGCATGTTCAGCACTAAGGTTCTGTCTTATTGTTATCAAAGGGCCTGGCAAAGAGGCCGCTCTTTAGCCAGACTCTATCCAGGGATCGACTTCTGGAGAGTTCCCTCTGGAAGCCGTGGGGAGGACTTAGACCCGAGGATGTGGGCCAGCGTTTGCACTTGGACGACTCTTTCAGAATTTGCCATCTCCACCTGCCTGGGACTCAGCGATGGTCAGGGTCTCGGGCAGCGTGCGTTTCAGGGGTCGGGGCTGGCTCCCGCCCCTCTGGCTGCTCCCCACACGCGCGGAGCCGGTGTTTCTGGCCTTCCCTCCCTGCCTGCCTGGCACGGAGCTGACTCACCGCCAGCGGGGCTGGTGATTAGTATGCAGGGCAGGTACCGGGAGGAAAGCTGTCTCCACACAACAGCTCTTGATGTGTTTTTCTGATTAATGTGGCAGAGAGAACATTGCAGCTTTTTCCTGAATGGCCGCCACGTGCAGCCAGTCATTAGCATTGCGTCTCCCGCTTGCCATGACCTGCTGACCACCCTAAGTAGATAAAAATGAAAATGGCCAAGACAGCTGCAAGGCTCACCAACAAACGGCCTGGTGGCTCTGCAGCCACGGGAGTCCTTTATGGGGCAGGTTTCCAGAACAGCCCTGCTTCCCCCGTTTTCTCACCGCCCTCCCCCCCCCTGCCCCCTGTAAAGCCAGCCCTAAAGTTTGTGCTTCTGTGATGGCTGGTCCCCGCTGAGGACAGACCCCTTTCTCAGGAATTGATCCCCAATATGAGCACAAGCGTCACTGCCTCCCCCCAGGTTGTGTGCCCCAGGAGAAAGACGATGGGAGGAGGGAATGGGGTTCCAGGCAGAGGGACCCGACTGGGCCAAGGAAGGGAGGTGTCTGTGTGGGGTAGAGAGGGCGGGTGGGTGGAGCAAGAAAAGAGACTGGGGATCCAAACTTTAACCTGAGGTTACCTCGAGTGACACGGTGCAGAGGGTAAGCCTGTGTCTGTTTGGTTTCCCATTGTGCCTAACACAGTGCCTTATACGCAGTAGGTGCTCAACAAATAGTTCCTGTGTGAATGAATGACTGTGTGAGGACATGCCAAAGACACTCAGAGGCTTTGCTGGGAGTGAAACAGGGTGTATAAGGATCCTCTGTCTCGGTGTGACAGACCCTGGGGGCTCCAGGTGCAGTGGGAAGAACAGTTAGGCGGCTGTGGCCCTAATGCAGGGGGCGGGGCCGCTGCCTTGAGCTAACACCGACGTCCACAGTGCTGGTCCTCCTGACCTGGGGAGCCGGGTGTATGGAGCTGTCATCTCTGCAGGACAAAAGCCTGTGTTGCTCAGGGAAACGGAGACCCCCAGCGGTGATATGAACAGCCCCCCAGGATGGGAGTGATGGGGTAGGGACTCCCACATCTTCGCTCCTTCCTGGCTCTGTGGGGTTGGACTTCTGTGGCCATGCTGTTCTGAATTGTTGTTTTTGGATTTTTTTTTTCTTGATTTGCCACTTTCCTTCTCCGGGTCTCAGTTTCCCCATCCATGCAGTGAGGGAGGGGCAGGAGGTTGGAGAATGGCTCGGGGCTTGCTGGGAGGAATAATGGTAAGACTGTCACGGGCAGCACACAGTTCTCGGCAAGCCTGAGCGCCTGCCGGCTCCACACCCCGTGGCTGAGCCTCTCCCGCCACCCCACAGGCCACCGCCGCCGCCCCATGTTGGGGTGGGGGGCTTCAAAGCCAGCCCCACGGCACCCGCTTGCCAGAAAGCAGGTCTCTGAGCTCAGCCCGGGCTGGGAGGGAATGAGCCATGGCGCTAATTGCAGAGCCGCAGGAGAGGCTGGGAGGAGGCAGCCGAGAGGGAGAGATCATCTTGTGATGCACCAATTACGGATCAGCTGGGACATAATTGCGGGGCTGCCATCCCGGCTGCTGGAGGTACCAGGTCTCCCTCTCGTTAATCAACGATAATCCAGAATTACGGCCCTTAATGATTTGCAAAGACACTTATGCACACACGCACACATGCTCTCATACAGACACAAGTAATTGATAATCAACCATGTAATTTGAGGCAATAATTCTGTCCGGGCCAGATGACAGGCTCCACCCTGCAGCAGAGCACAGCCCAGTCCACCGCCGACCCTGCCCTGAGCAGCTTCTCTGGGGGCGGGGGGGGGGCTCCTTCCTGCTCCAGAGGGGGTGCCAAGAGGGGCCCCTGATGCTCTCTAGGCAGGAGGAGTATGGAGGTTTGTTTGCTTCCCTACATTTTCTCATTTAGAAACATCATTGCCATTGTCATCGCTTATTCAGGGTCCTGAACTCAACAGTCTCTAACTTCAGTGCCGTTTAAATCACCTAGAGAGAAGGTTAAAAAATGTGGGTTCCGGGCCCCACCCCAGGAGATGTAGACTCACAATATGGTGTATGGTCCAGGACTCTGCGTCTTTAATCCATGCCCCCAAGTGATGTGGTTCCGATGGCCCACAGACTGCACTGTACGAACTAAAACACTGAGCCAGCGGCTCTCAACCCACTGCACGTTGAACTCACCCGAGGAGCTTTTAAGATTCTGATCCCGGGCCCAACTGCCAGAGACCTGGATCTAATTGATCTGGGCGCACACAGGGCATCGGGATTTTTTAAAAGCACCACAGGTGATTTAACCATCAGCCAGGGTTGAGACCCACGCCTTATCTTCCCAGGGGGACTCACTGCCACCTGTCTTCCCACCCTGCTCCTGTTTCTTTACCTTGGGGACCTCCGTTGTCTCGCATGAGAATCACCTGGGTATTTGTGAACTTACAAACTCTGGCCCTGGCCGGTTTACTCGGTGGATGGATCATCGGCCCATGGACTGAAGGGTCCTGGGTTCGATTCCGGTCAAGGGCACATACCTCGGTTTCAGGCTCCATCCCCGGCCCTGGGCCCTGGTCAGGGTGCGTAGGGAGGGAGGGCCCGTATTCCTAACCATATTCCCAGCTGATGAGGCTGCTGGTCCTGGAGAAGTAAGACTCTTCCTTTGTTCAAGGCCCAAGCCTGTGAACTCAGGTGCCAGCAGGCCCTGTTTACCGAGCTTTTCTGGAAGACCTGGTGCTGATGCTGGGCCTGCGAAGGTGAATCCAATACGGTCTTGTTCAGGTGGCTGACTACCTGTGAGCCATGTACCAGGTTCTTTCAGGGTCCTGAGGACAAAACACGTCAGGCTAACTCAGGTGATGCAGCCACAGGAAGCCGGAAAAAATGGTGCCTGCCCTGGAAGAAACCAGGGAAGACGAATTCTTGCGAAGCCAGGCACAGAGCATGAAGAAGTCCTTGGGCAGGAGGACCAGGTAAGACAACGCATAGGCACACCCCTCTGGTGGGGGCCTAGGCAGCTTTAGTGGGTCCCCGGAGATGAGGGCTTCCTGGGGTTAGGCCCAGGGTCTGGGAGAGAGGCTGGCAGGGAGGAGGCTGGGATGGTAGTCAGTCTCCCACTATGGATGGCCAGGAACATCACGCATCCCAGTATGAGCGGCTGCACCCACCAAGAGGAGAGACCTATTCCCTCCTCCTCGGCATGTGACTTCCTTGACCAGTAGAATTCGGTGGAGGTGACACTGTGCCAACTCCACAGCGAGCTCCGCAGAAGCCTGGCAGCTCTGCTTTTATTCCTTCAAAAGCCAGCTGCCAGGTAAGACATCCAGCTCCCTGAAGCCACCATGCTGGCCCCGGGAGGTCATGCAGAGGGACCCTGGGGCGCCAGGCCTGGGAACAGAGCCTTCTTGGCCCTTCCCTTCCAATCCAGCCACCAGCTCACTGCAGCCAAGCGAATGACCCCAGCTAACGCCACATGGAGCGGAAAAACCAACCAGCTGAGCCATGCCCAAATGCCCGACTCACAGAATCATGAGAAATAATAAGTTGTCGTTTTAAGCCACTAACTTTTCGAGTTCATCGTTATCCAACAATAAATGACTGGAACCCTTGGGTTCTTGTCTCAGTTCTGACACTCACAGGCGAGAATAGTAACCTTGTCAGGCCTCAGTTTCCTGATCTGCAAAATGAAGGTTAAATGAAATGGTGCATCTAAAACTCTGGGCGCAGGGCCTGGCACACCTCGCCTCCTCACACTGGGAATCTGTGATTATTGGCAAGGCAGTGCCAAGGTTCCGGTGCCCGTGCTCCACCCTGACCGAGTGACGGCCATTCAGATCATCTTGTCCCAGGCGCTCCCATGAATGGCCATCATTCTCCTCTAATGGGAAAGGCCGGTCACCATGGCAGCACCCTGGCTAAGAGCAGTAGCTTCTGAGCCAAACCAGCGTTGACACAAGCGCTTCTCTGCCAGTTTCTCGCTTTGTGACCTCAGGCAAGTTATTTAATGCCACTGAGCCTTGGTTTCACCTGAAAAGAGAGGAAGTCAGTCAAACTCCTCCTCCAGGAAGCCTACCCTGATTAAACTCTTCCCACCACATTTCTCTAAATAGGGCTTTGCCATGTCCTGTTTACAAGACAGGTGCTAATTGCTGAACTTTCAGAAGAGGGTTAAAATGATATGTCTTGGTTGAAAAAAAAGGGCATGGGGGACCCTTGACCATATTTCATGAATAAAAGTTGCTTCTTGCCTAGCTGGCATGGCTCAGTGGTTGAACGTCAACCTATGAACAGGAGGTCACAGTTCGATTCCTGGTCAGGGCATATGCCCGGGTTGCAGGCTCCATCCCCAGTGTGGGGTGTGCAGGAGGCAGCCGATCACTGATTCTCTCTCTTCATTGATGTTTCTATCTCCCTCTCCCTTCCTCTCTGAAATCAATAAAAATATATATTTTAAAAAATAATAAAAGTAGCTTCTTTTTATCTAGTCCACAGAGTTCGCATATTGTCCTCACACCATTCCCACTGTGGAGGTGAAGGTCATCACCTTAGGAGCTGGGTGGGGCCTTGCGGTGGGCACTCTAGTTCCTTGCTGTGTCCACAGTGCTTGGGCGTGTGGACACTAGTCCTTTTCCCTATGTACCTTAGGGACGCATAATAAAATATGCAAGAGAAATATTTATAGAAATCAGAATGGATGATTTCTCATGCAGCTCACCCCAGCTGCCCTCCCTTCAGAGCACATTGAGAAGTGGGTCCCTTCTCACTAACTTGGCCACCACCACCCTGGTCCCTTTGCCTGTGTCCCTCCAATAGCCCTGTCCCCCTGCTCTCCAACCCTTAATCCCCAACAGAATGAACCTGTTCAAATGCAGGACAGATGACATCACTCATCTGCTCACAACCTGCCATGCCTCCGGTTTCACTCAGAATCAACACACACCAGTGTCCTCCCAATGGCCCGAGGCCCGACACCGCCTGCCCCGCCCCATGCCCTCCCTAACAACACGTCCTGTTCCTCTCCCTTGTTTTCTCCAGGACAGTCTCTCTGTCACCAGATATGTTCCTGCCTCGGAGGCCCTGGCATCTGTCATTTCCTCTGCCTGGAACCCACCTTCTACCAGGTAACTACATGACTCACTTTCTCACCTTCTTTAGGAGTAGGAAGGCCTGAGCCCGGGTCTGCAGGGTATCTGGTGGGTGGGGGAACCTGGGGAGCCTGGCATGCCACAGGAGCATGACAGGGACTCTTCCAAAGAACCAACCAGTGACAGTCCAGGTTCAAAGTGATAAGGTTTCCCTTGCGACAACACGGCTGTTGGTGGTGACTTTCAACTCCTCCCAAGTGACAGAGTCCTTGAGGCCCCACACCCAGGGTTTCTACCCTCTGGTTTGAGGGGTGGGGTAGAGAAGACTTCCCTATTACAGATGAGAAAGCTGAAGCTCAGAGGCATCCCATGCCCTGCCCAAGGTCACTCCACACACTACAAGTCCAAGACAAGGAACTTTGCTTCTGTAACAGACACAGTTTCTGGGGTGGTCTCTGAGCTTGAACTGATGCCTGGTTGACTCTAAAGCTAATTGGCCCCCAAACCTAGCTGACCTGTCACTCATTTTGCATCCCTCCCAGAGCCTGGCACGTTGCTAAGTGGGTGACACCTGGTGGGCACCATGTGACTATTGGGTCAAGCTATCAGGCCACAGCAGGTTGTGCTAACAAGGATGCCCTGCATCCCCCTAGGCTCCTCCAACTCCCAGCCGGCAGGCCTGCACCTTTTCTCCCAGCCAGCAGGGGGCGCGCGCACATTTTTCGAGTGGCCTTCTCACCAACCTCCCCAACCGCGGTTCCCCGTTCTCCCCTCCTGTGATTGAGCCTGTGTTAGGCGTATAGGGGCCCTACTCAAACCAGCCTGTTTAATGTCAGGAGCCTTCAAATTGTGCGGTCTTCCCCAGCAGGCAGCCCTCTGGCAATGCATGTGATCTCATATGTACTGAGTGGTTCTACACCAGGCACGTGCTAGGCACCTGACAAGCATTATCTCATTTCATCATCTGAGATGCTAAAATGATCCATTTCACAACGGAGAACACCAAGGTACTGTTTTTAGCTCATTTTAAAAATGAGAGTGCTGAGGTTTGGAACTATTAAGTGGCTTGTCACCCCCACCCTCAAGGCCTCCCCTTCCTGCCCCCTCGTGGTGGGCCTGGGCAGAGCAGAACTGGCTGAGGCCTGGGCTGGACTGGAATGAACCCTTCTGAGAAGAGGAATGGCTCCTGCCCCAGTTCTGGCCGGGTTCCTGCCTCCTCGTGCTTTGTCACTGCTCCCCAAACTCTGGGCAGGCCCCTTGAGCTGCCAGCTTTGTACTGTGCCAGGGACACTTCCTTCTGATGTCAATGCCAGCACCCTGAAAAGTGTCCTGGGTGGTGCCGGTGGGGAGGTGAAGGGCAGCCCTATGGGAGGGAGAAGGCATCATAGAAGAACATTAGAACATCACAGCCCACGTAGAACATTCTAGCCCACCCTTCTGCCATTTTACGGGTAAGGACACAAACCCACTCAGGGAGACCACTGGCCCTAGGTCACTTCTTGTGATGGCAGAGCCAGGGCTGGAACCCAGGACTCTGAGCTGACGGTCTTTCCTCAGTCTTTAGCAGATCTTTTTTTTCTTTCTTAATATGTTTTTATTGGTTTCAGAGAGAGGAAGAGAGGGATAGAAACATCAATGATGAGAGAGAATCATTGATCAGCTGCTTCCTGCACACCCCCTCTGGTTTGAGGGGATGGGGTAGAGAGACTTCCCTATTACAGATTTACAAATGAGAAAACGGTACTATAGGCCGAGCCTGCAGCCTGGGCAGGCTCGGGAATCGAACAGTGACCTCCTGGTTCATAGGTCGACATTCAGCCATTGAGCCATGCTGACTGGGCTTTAGCAGATCATTTTCTCCAGGGCCTGAATTATAATCCTGCCCATCCTGCCCCCGGCCCAGCCCTGTGCCTCTTCCACAGATGGAGGTTTCTCTCCTGAGTCAGACCATTGGCTCTCTGTAACTAGTCTGTAGCACATGGATTCTATTCCTGGTCCACTTCCCTCTACTCCCCTGCTGATCTCTGAAACAGTGCCCAGGCGTAGGCCCTGCAATGGATAAGGCACTGGGCCAGGTGCTCGGACACCTGAATTTGAACCTGGCTGGAGTGTGCCTCATGGAGGTCACTTCACTTCTCTGGGCCTCAGTTTCTCCTCTGGTCTAGACCACGGCTTTTCATACTCTGTCCATGGAGGCTGTCTCTGGCCAGAGGAGACAGATCCCTGCCCCTGCCCTGGATTCAACTGCCCTGGATTCACATTTTTATTTATTTCTTAAATACTTGGGCCTTGCGGTGGGGGTGGGGAGTAGGTATAGAGGCTGAAAGAAATTTGAGGTCCTTTCTGCTCTAATCTTGTTTTTCTTCGTGTCTCTCTCACTCCCAGTCGCTGGCAGGAATATAGCACCTTGCATAGAGTATTCTCAATAAATATTTGGTGGACAGAATTGAATGTGGATGTTGAACCTGGCTGGGCAGGGGCGAGACATACAGGAAGTGCACGGCCTGGAGCAGGCTTCTAACGTGAAGAGGGCCTTGGAAATGGGGCTAAGGCTGCCTTGAGTCTGCAGCTTCTGCTCCTTACCTCCTCCAGCTTCCCTCCTGGCTTGCCCGGAAGTGAGACCGCCTCTCTCACAACCCTGCCACGGGGGCCACAATGTCCTCGCACAAACCCTGTTCCATCCCCTGCTGCCAGGGCCGCCCACACACTGGGCGGACATGAGTCTGGCAGACGCTGGTGTGGCTGAGCTCTCCTGGAACAGGGTCAGAAGGGCCGTGGGGCTGGCATGGAGGGGAGCTCTGTGGCCTGGTCAGCAGGCCCCAAAGCCAGGCGGGCCGCCAGGGCCCCCAAATGCAGGCCTTCCCAAGCTGTAGACATCTGCGGGGGCTGGTCTGGGAAGGGACAGGCTTTGTGCTTTTCCGTCAGTTGCAGCCCCTGTTTTACTTTGTGTGGGTATGTGAGTTCTACTTCCAAATCTTGGCTCCTCCTGGAGCTACAAATTACACTCTAGCCTTCATCCTGTAGCAGGGCTTCCATGCCCCAGGGAAGTCAGGGACCACCCCGCTTGTGCAAGTGTGGCTGCCCACAATTAGAAAAGGCTGTGTCTAGCAGGGTTTCACTCTGACCCGGGGAAGAAAAGGCCCGAGAAGAACAAAGGAGAACCGTTGTTACGGCCTCAGAGAAGTTCCATCAGACACTTATTAGCGCAGTGTTTGAGTTTTATTGTCATCGTCATCTTTGTTGTCATTCCAGCACCCGCCCACCTCTGAACGGCTCTAAATTTGACTTTATGACTATCTGCCACATTCTTTGGGTCACTCACCAAGAGTTAGTCATGCATTCACCTCAGATTGTCCCAGCAGGAAAGTCTTTAATCTTTAAGAGCCTGCTGTGTTCCAGGCACTGTTAGGGACTTTGCAAACTTTGTTTTATTTAGTCATCACAACAACCCGGTGAGGTTCATCTGTCAGGATGCTTTTGGCTGCAAGTAAGAGCAGCAACCTCAGGTCCATTGGATTGAACCCGTGGTCCCTCACTGAACAATGAAGGAATTGAGGATCGCAGGAAATAGTCCAGAAGTGGGTGGCTCCAAAGCAGGATAATCCAGCTGCTGAACTGAGCTACCAAGACCCAGGTTCTTGCCATGTTTCCATTCTATCATCTTTAGGGTGTTGGCTTGATTCTCTGAGTCGTTGTCCTCATCACAGCAAAATGGCTGCTGTGGCCCCCGCCATCACTTCAGACATCACATCCAGCTGCTGAAGGACAGTTGTTTCTCTCATGTTTTAAGAGCAGGAGACTATTTCCTAGAACAACTCTCTACACACACGCCATAAACAACCCTCTCTGCATCTCATTGACCAGAACGGAGTCACAGATCTATCCCAGAATGAATCACCAGCAAGGGAAACTTATCAAGATAAGTTTACACTGATCAGGATTTCTCCCACCCCACTCCAGGCACATGGACTTCTGGAAAAATAATTCAGAGCACTAAGGAAGAAAGCAGTAGTGACAATTGGATAGCAATCAACAAAGTCTCCCACTGAGGTAATTATTGTTACCTGCATTTTACAGATGGGAAAACTGAGGCTAAGAGAAGTGAAGTAATGCCTTAAAGTCACAGTCAGACGTCAAGTTAGGATTTGAACCCAGAACTCTTCGACTCCAAGGCCCTGGCTTTCTACTATGGGATGTACCAAGCACTACTGTCTATCTGCTTATGAGTAAGAAAGGTTCTTTATTTTTTTAAAAAAAATGTTTTTTATTGATTTTTCACAGAGGGGAATGGAGAGGGATAGAGAGCTAGAAACATTGATGAGAGAGAAACATTGATCAGCTGCCTCCCACACACCCCCCATTGGGGATGTGCCCACAACCAAGGTACATGCCCCTGACCGGAATTGAACCCGGGACCCTTCAGTCTGCAGGCCGACGCTCTACCCACTGAGCCAAACCAGTTACGGCAGAAAGATTCTTATATTCACATCTACCTCAAATTCTTGCTGGAACAGGGAAAGTATAAATAATATACTATTTTACTGCCAATAAAATTACATTGTACAAATCTATATTCAGGCACCTTCTTTTGACTAACATTTACTTAAGGCCTTCTAGGTGATGTGGGGGATAGAAGGTAAGCCCTAGCCTTGAACCACATCAAGTTGCCAGTAGGGAAGGTATGTAGTTACAACTCTTCGTGACATATGCAGATTGCCATGGAGTATAGAGACAGAAATGCTGGAGGCCAGTTTCATGGGAAAGGTGAAAACAGAGTTGGGTTTTGAAAGATGTATACAAGTTTGCTCAAAGGAGAAGAGGGGAAACATCCCTCCTAGGCGGAGAAGAGAGCCTGCAAAGGCATGGGCTTGACGGTTTACGTGGCATTCCGGGAACAAAGAGGGGCTTCATGTGGTCAGCAAGTAATCCAGGGGCAGGAAGAGGCAGAGAGAGGGGTTGGAGGCAGTTCCCAAGGGTCTTGTGTCCCAGGGAAGGGGTTTGTTTTGATTCTGTTCGGCGTCTGGAAGACTTTTTAAGCAGGACTGGAAAGTGATCAGATTTGAATGATTTTGAAAACTTGGAACCCCTAATGAACCCAAGTGAATGTGAGTGGGCAGTGCAAAAGGGAGGGATGGGTGGCTCGGATACAGATATGTGCTCCAGATGTGTAGATTCCAGCACAAATTAAGTCACCAAGAAAGGATTAGAAGTTATTTCCCCTGGCATCAGCAATGTGGCCGACTTGGGACTGATGTGCCCATATGGGGATGAGAGGGGTCTTTCAAGGGTTCAAGAAGACTCACAGAGACTATGAATAGTGATTAATGATTCTGAACAAACACACTGACACTGAGATGATTATGAAAAGCTAGCATCTACTGGGTGCTTACTACATTCTAAACGCTCAGCGAAGTACTCTGCATGCATTATCTTATTTCAGTCTTACATCTTGTGTAAGATTTAGGCTAAGTTATAGGAAATTGCCAATATGTGATGTATTTCCCTTAGGAAAACAGATCAAGAAGCCTGGAGGCTGGCAAGGGTCACACAGTCACTCGAAGCTGACTTAGAATTCAAACCCAGGCCCGTCGGATAAGGACTCTAGTAAGGCAACCCTGAATTCTAATTCCAGCCATCACTTACCAGCTGTGTATCCTGGCACAAGTTTCTTAACCTCTCTGAGCTTTGTTTCTTCATCTATAAAATGGGGACAGTAACTGAACCTTGTTCATTAGGTGTGGATTAGAGGAGAGGCCGCATTAAGACACTTAGCACAATGCCAGATGCAGAAGGGGTGTCCAATGAATGTTAGCTGTGCTTGTCATCGTTGCATCAGTATTCCAAAGCCTGGGCTGTTAAGCAACTTCCCAGCCTGCTGTGGGGGAGGTGCCTTCTGGAGTCAATGTGTGTTCCCTGGACGGACAGGAAAAGAGATTTTACATGACCAGTTCCAATGTTCCTGGTAAATAGTCTTCAAACGCACGCACGGCGGGAGGAGAGCCAGGCGCCGTGTCCTCTGGTTTCCAGCACTGCAGGCCCCTGCTCGGTCCTTCCTCTCTGGAGGTCTTGGGTCCTCAAGATACTGAACAAACACACTGACTCTGAGATGATTCCTAAACGTTAGCATCTACTGGGTGCTACTACATTCCTCAGGGGACGGGCCCAGGAGGAAGCAGGCTTCCCACTGGAGAGTGGCTGGGGCAGCTCAGCGCTCACTCAGGGCAGCCTTCCTAGGAGCTCCTTCTGCCTCCTTTTCCCATGAACCAGCCTGAAGAAGAGGGTATTTCCGGGAAACCCCAGCTGCCTTTGCTTTGGAGAGCCACTTCCATCAGCGAGGGGTCCTGCGAGTCCCGCTGCCCTCAGGCCTCATGCAGGCGCTTTCTGGTTTTGTGTCCAGATGTTTCTGATACATGTGTGCATGCAGCTGTGTGTGTGTTTCTGTGGGCCCAAGTGGAGCAGCGCTGGCATGGGCGGAGGGTTGGCAGCAACATCTCCAGGACACCTTTTACCCATTACATTCCTCGCCTGGGCGGGGCGCCTTCCTGCTGGGTGAGTATTGACTCCCTGCACTTCATCTACATCAGAGAGTGTTCTTTAGGCAGAAATTACAAGCACCGCTAACTTGAGAATAAAGGTCAAACCCTGGCCCCCAGCTGTTCTCAGTGTATCTTTTGGAGGGGGTGGGGGTGCTTCCACTCTCAGACTGCCATTGAGGTAGCCACTCGAATAAAAGGCTGAAAGAGGCTGAGAACAGGCGGGCCAACTAAACCACACCTTCGGTTCAGCGTTTTTTTGGATGCGCACAGATCTTTCCGGCAGCGTCTGCCCTTTTGCTTGGCTGGACTCTTGCACAAGACCTGGCTGCCCTTAGCTCAGTCTCTCTGAAAAACATGTCCAGCCCCCTCCAGAGAAACTCAAAACACAGACACTCCTTATGCATTTTCCTGGAAACATTCTATAGCTCCAGCCTGGGAAAGCTTCCAAAAGTTCTGCCGAAGCAAAGATAATGAGAGAGAGAGAGAGAGAGAGAGAGAGAGAAAGAGAGAGAGAGACACGATGGGGGAGGAGAGAAGCTTGGACAAACTCTCCTGTTGGTTAATGTTCAAGGGAACAGGCTTGGATCGTAGGGAAAGGAAAAAGCAAGCGTTTCCCAGGTCAATTTAAACATTTGTGCTGTTTGTTTTAAAGGCAATTTCAAAATAGTTAGCCTTCCCACCCCCCAAGTGAATTTTTGGAATCTATGCAGTGGGCAAAAACTTATCCTTCCTTCCCTCACCTGGAAGGTTTTCACACCAGAGGCCCCACTCATTTCTGGCTTTTAGAAAGGACTTTCCCAGCCCTCCAAGATTCCCTGCCCTCCCTCACCCTGCCGACCGTAAGGAGTTATTTTTGCTCCACCCTGAAGCAGCTGCATTCCAGCTGTGGCGCTATTATGAAACATTTAGGAATCCTCTGGCCGGAAAGGTAAATGAGGAATGTGTCCTAATGACACCTGGATGCTGGCAAAAAAATCTGTTGACAGAGAAGCACAAGGAACAAGTTCTTGACTTAGGGTTCCTTTTATCATTCTGTGCAGAAGAGCCAGCTGTTAGCTTACTGAAAACGCTCGTAGTGATCTTACAGACAAATGTGCTGACCAACCTGAACCCCTTACTGTGAAATGCAAGAAAAGAAATTCAAACATATTTGTGAAGAGTCAAAAATATTTTCACCTACTCATGAGCTCTCATCTTTTGTTTTGAATTTTTACTTGATTGATTTGAGAGAGAGAGAGAGAGAGAGAGAGACAGACAGATTTGTTGTTCCACCTAGTTATGCACTCATTGGTTGATTCCCGTATGTGTCCTGACCAGGGATCGAACTCACAACCCTGGCACACTGGACAATGCTCCAACCAACTGAGTTACCTGACCCGGGCAGCTCTCATCTTTTTAATTACAGGCATCAACTTGCTCAAAACAAGCCTTTGGGACAATCAAATAAACAGACCCTGTAAACAGGTTATAGCAGAGGGCGGGAGAGTCTCTTGGGAGGTTCCCATCCCTTCCAAAGGTGGGGCCTTCGCCTGAGGATTCAGGTGGAGAGGGGACCTCAAAGACCAACGCAAGTCCTTTAATACACAGAGGTTGGCCAGACAGGGCAGGCCGCAGCAAATGGCTTTTTAGGCGGCTGAAGTCCTCAGCAGCTGTCAGAACAACTGCCCCCAAGCCCTCTGGACTGCGGAGTGCTGCAGCATTAACGGGGCCTTTCCCTCAGTCTCCCCGCCATCATATTGCCTTCTGGGACTGCACGGTAGACCTCAGGCTAATGATAGCCCATCTCACTACCTGATTTTAGACCAGCTGGCAGCAGCTGCCGGGCTACATGCTAGCTTATCCAAACCGCTTAATTTCCTGGGTCTTGAGAGTCTATACCTTTTCACCGGGCATCATGGGCCACCAAGCCAGACAGCAACAATTAAACTGCCATGGGAATGCTTTGAGAAGCCAGTATCCAGGGGGAGGCACTCCACGGAGGCCTCCACTTACTTCCTAGTGTTGAAAGCGGATATGGAAATTTAGTAGGAAAGCTGGTGGCCTCTGTCCCAGGGGGCCACTCACTCAGCTATTGTGAAAGCTTTCCTCTCCCCACTTCTTCCTGCTCCTGCTGTCCCACTTCAAACACTCCCCTCCATCCACCTTTTAACACCTCCCAGGCCACCACTGCCTCCGTCACCCCCCACCACCACCACCATCATCGAATCAACAACCCACTTCTCACCCAGGTCCTTTCGGAGTGAAGCACACAGGGTTGCCATGGAGAGTGCCTGTATCTCGCCCCCCCCCACCCCCCCTCCGCATCCCCTACCCTTTGGGGTTTTGAGACCCTACAAGGAAAGTACCAGGAAAGCTCGAAGCATTATCCCTCCCCAAAACAATGGCTTCCAGGGTCTGTGCCAGACACACTCACAGCACCCGAAATAGCCCCATTGTCTTCTTGTGTAACATCCAGGAATTTGGTGAAACTCATCATTTTTCAGGTTACCGATAATGCAAGTCTGGAAACTGAAACAGGAAGGAACACAAGCTGAAAAGGCTTTTATCCAGCCCACAGCATTTCTCTCTCCAGATGCAATAGTGTTTTTTTTTTGTTTTGTTTTGTGTGTGTGTGTTTTTTTCAGCCATACTTTGGTGGGGTTAAAATTAGCTGGCAGCATTCTGGTCACATGCTAGACAGCAAAACAAAAGGGAGTTGTTCCGCCACAGCTCCTGAAGCAGCCCCAGCAGACCTTACTAATCCATGGGCTTCTGGGACGCTGCCTCTTCAGGCCCCGGCGCAGAGGAGCCGCCCCACCGTCGCCCCTTTGTTGTCCACCCACTGTAAAGGGGCAGAGCATGGGCAGTGCCAATGCTGTTTGCAATCTCGGGGCTTGCCTCCATCTGGGAAGGCACTCAAGAGCCCCAGAATGGCTTTTGCAAATCTTCCCATTTGGAAGAGGAAGGCTGAAAAAAAAAAAAAGGAAGAACTTTTGAAGCCAACAAATAAGCAAATACCACAAAGGACATGAAGAGAGAGAGAGAGGCAGGGTAGTGTCTGAAATGTGAACGCAGGCATCGCCTTCTGGGGGAATGGGCTGCTCTTGGCATGGTTAACGCGGGGAAATCACATAACCGCACTATGTGCAGCCAGCTCCGCGGACAGATGATCTCTGGACCCTGATAATATAGGGTTCCTCAGGATCTGCTTTGTTCTTCCAGCTTAAAAACTGTCACCAGAAGCCCTGGATGAAAAATACAGCTTCTGATTCATGCGCACAGTCGGGAAGCATCCCTTGCTCAGTACAGAAACTTGTCGGTCAACCTGGGGAAGGAATCACCACCACGAAATGTGCTTTGGCTTGCCAAAGCTCAGGAGCTTCCAGAGCCAAAACCCCAGCTGCCTGGATTGTCTGGAGAAGGTGGGGGCTGGGGCGAGGGTGGGAGGAGGGGTGGGGAGAAAGCAGGGCTCTCTGAATCACCTGATTTCTACCCCCCAATTCCGTCCTGTTTAATTCCAAGCTAAACCCACCTCCAAATATCTAATGGGCCAATTGATCCTAAAAACCGCGTTGAGCACTACCCCTTCCAGCTCTGTGCCTGCTGGCAAGGTGAAGCAGATGGCTTCTATCGATAAATGTATTTACTTGGAAGGGGCTGCTTGAAGTCAGGAAATGCCAGGGAGACGAGTGTGCGTGGCTCTGGCCAGAATTGCCGTGAATATCATAAGCAGACACCCAGACAGTGTCAGGTTGAAAGAAATCGCAGCTAAGCCCCAGGAACCTGGGGCATTTTCCATCCTTCTCCCGTCTGGCCTCCTTGTCAGCCGTACACTTATGAAGAAATACCTCATTTGGTTCAACATTCTGTGGTATTCAAAGGTTTGTATGAGCCATGGAGGGCCCGCTTTCTCAAAAGGGGTTCATAAACCAAACAGGCCTGTCACTTGGACCTCATCCTGAGGCCCTCATTATCTAGACAGACCCAAACAGAAACTCCCACTGCCTTGGAGCCCAGCACATAAAATCCTCTTTAATAAACACACACCATTTTTTTTTTCCAGTGGAACGGCCTCAAGGTGTTAAAAGTACATAAAGGTCTGAAAGCTGAAACCCTAGATAAACAGTGTGCCGAAATATATTTAGCAGAAAATATTGAAAGCCACAGGAAAAGTATGTTCTCTTCCTGGGATGTTAACAAAGGTTTAGGTTCAGGAAACCTTCAGGAAATAGCGCGTTGGGTTGAGGAGGACTACTGCTCAATGTAAATAAATCACTAAACCTCTTTGGCCTCCGTAAGCCTTGGCTGGAATGGAGTATTTCATTTTTTCCCCATTAAACAGGCCACCCGGAGCGTTGGCATTATAGACCTGAACATGGACCAAATCTGAATGTGCTATTTTGTTTCTGTGCATTGAATCAGTCTGTGTTTCAAATAGCAGCTTGTGCAAAATGGGGGGCCGGCCATCCAGACTGGCGCACCCTCCCACTCAGCATAAATGATAGACCTGTTTCACCTCAGATCACCCAGTGTCTTGTCTCCGACAGAAACATACCCTCTGTTGTTGTTGCCCAGGGTGATGTCATGCTCATTCTAAACCCCGAGGTTCTAAAAGGACTCGGTTGCCTCTACAGCAATAAGATGCCTGCAGATTTCCTGCAGATTTCCTGCTGTCTCGGGCTAGGGACAGAGAGAGAACAGGAAAGGCCAGGCAGCCACTCTCCCCTAAGATGGATGCTGCATGAGGTAAACGGCTGGCTAACGTAGCTGGCATCTTTGCAGTTCCCAGTTGCCAGCAAAATATTATTAAAAAGATAAAATACACGCAAACTGTGCAGAATGTAGGGCTGCTGTGTTTACATCCGGGTTTTGATGACTCAAAGACTTACACTTGGACTTGCTGAAAAGCTCTATTAAAAACACAGCTTTGTGCAAGCCCCCAGGGAGCAGGAAGCAGGGCGGGTGTGTGTGTGTGTGTGTGTGTGATTGTTTGGGTGGGGGTGGAGGTGCGGGTGGAGGGGGTGGTGACCTGCCCAGGAGGGTGCTTAGTCCTGTGGTCGCGGCTGGCACTTAAGACCCGGGAAATGCCTAGAGGTTAATCTCCTCTCCGCTTCGGAACCAGGGAGAGGAGGGTTAACCTCTTTCCAGAACATTTATTTCACCATCTCACTGACGAGAAGGAGGAGGGGCGGAGGGAGGGAGAGCGAGAGCCTGCCGCGCCGAGAGGCTGAGGATCACAAGGCCATTCTGATAGCCTCCTGTCCCCATGGCAACTGCAACGGCATTTATCAGTTCCTTCTGCGCACAGGCACAGCAAATCTGCATTGCACATGGCAGGCTTCCAGCATTTCAAATGAAAGAGCACTTTGAACGGCTGCCAAGTTTGGAAGGAGCAGAACTGTCAGGACTGCTTAAAGCTGGCAGTTTATACTGGGGAGGCTTTCGCTTCCCAGAATCCTCCGGGCCTGGCGAGCTGCCAAGTACTTAGCGGAAGCTAAAAAGTAACTCGCTCCCCTCCCTCCCCCCTTCCCTCTGCTCACGCTACCCGCCCTCCCCACGCCATTCACCGCAGTGCTCTCAAAAATTTCCACATGTCCTGTGTCACCAGTGCAGACTGTACAATGAAAACCAGAACGTCGGCTGCCCGCAACCGGGCGGTTATTAATAGGGGGTGGGGTGGGGGCAGGCTGGGATCTGACACTGACAGCCAGGGCAGCGGGTCTCCGCTGTACCAGCCATAACCACTGGGTGTCACAGCCCGAGAGAGAGAGAGAGAGAGAGAGAGAGAGAGAGAGAGAGAGAGAGAGAGAGAGAGAGAGAGAGAGAGAGAGAGAGAGAGAGAGAGAGAGAGAGAGAGAGAGAGAGAGAGAGAGAGAGAGAGAGTGTGTGTGTGTGTGTGTGTTAGCCTTAAAAATAAAAGTGAAAAGCTTCCGAACTGTAGACACCCTGAGTACCAGGGTTGCTAGCTGGGCTGGGCGTTTTGCAGCTTCATGTAGGGAGGGGAATGGGGGTCATGCAGGCAGCATGGTTCAGATCCAGCCTTTCCAAGAGCCTTGGGAAAGAGGGTTATTGAGGACCCAACCCGTTTCTGGAGTCTTTCTTGAATCTCGCCGTGTCGTGGTGAAAGCTCTGAGGCCACAGATGGGGAGGGAGGGAGCCTGAAGATGGTTTTCAGTGGAAAGTTTACCAGATAACTTCTGGTTGTCACAGTGTCACGCACAGCCCAGAGCACAAGAGCTTCTACTAGCAGAAACTGGAAATTGGCAGTGTTCACTGTGCTGAATTTAAAAAAAAAAAAAATTAGAATCTACACTGAGATCAAGGGCCCGGGCTTTATTTTCCAGCACAAATAGAACAAAAATTGTCTGCCGCTTAGGCAGTTGGATAGAGTTCAGGAAAACTATGTCTGGCATTAATTCCAAAGTGGAGGTTTTGGTTCAGGCGAGGCCCATTAATTTCAGTAAACTGTTTTCACTAGTCCAGACCCTGCTGTGCAAGGACTATTTATTACCTTTTGCTAACCTGATGTCTGCAGAGTTGTAAAGCAAAGGGAAAAAACAATCCAGGGTGGAGATATCTATATCTTGGATCAAATGGGTTTTGCACCTTCCCTTTGGGGGCCATGTTTTATGGGGCATTTTCTATCCCTGGTTTTTCTTTATCAGCCGTGTGTGTGTGTGTGTGTGTGTGTGTGTGTGTGTGTGTGTGTGTTTAAAAAGGCATCTTGCAATGAATCTCAGAAAAAAAAAATCCTGATGGAGAGGAAACTGGCAAGAGCAAATACCTATCTCCTGCCGCCTTCAGAAGGGCACCTCCCAGACACAGGGATGTTTTGTATGCCTGTCCCTAAGCTTCCAGGCTGCGGGTCCAATGCAAAGCCCTGACATGATTCACCCTGATGATCGGGTCTAAAATACACCAAGACAGTCCATTTTGGCATTTGTTCTCCCTTAGGAATTTTACTAGCTGCCTTAGAAAAGCACATAAATTGCTTCCCCCTCCCTCTCTTTTTTCCATGCCTCCTCTCTTCATCCCCACTCCCCCCCACTTCCATCTTGATGTCATTTCAAAGGGAAGGATGAAAAGGGGGGATTTGTCAGGCAGTCAGGTTTGTGAATGTGTCTTTCTAGCCCTCAACACACACACACACACACACACACACACACACACACACACACCTCAGTTGAGAATGAGAATGTTAATCAAAATTAAAAGCCAGTCAGTACTATTAAAGCATCAAAACGAAGACTTAGAGAGAGGAGGGTGGGGGTGCAGGGGCAGAGGGAGTGGGAATGAAATATAATTCAGTCCTCTGCCTGACTTGCTAAAAGAAAGGAGGGGAAAGGTAACACCAATTTGGTCAGCTTGTCAGATGTCAGAATTATTGGTCTTTCCTTTTAACCACCCTTCCACCCGCCCTCCTCCGCCCCGCCCCAACACAGCAAGTTTTGTGCCTTTCCCAACTGTGATTAATCTCTGGCAGAGGCTAGAAACAGGAGTAGGCTTCTTGGCTGCCCGTTCTGATAAACAATCTGTTCTTGGGAAGAGTAGGTGAAGGGGGCGTCAGGGTGGGGGGTGGTAATCGGTGGGTCTGGTGGGGGAGGGGAAGCGGCGTGGGGTGCCGGAGGCCAGCCCAGCTAACCCTAGCAGAGACCCGCCCTCCCGGAAAATGCAAGTGCCCTTCCTTTGGAGCGCGTGGTTTGGGGTGGGTCAGGTTTCCTGCCCTTAAGAATGTGAGCAGAGACAGTGGGTCCATTCTTGCTGCCAGTTCACAACGTCCAGGAAACGTCAGAGGGACAACGAGGGCTGGGGGAGGGAGAGGCGACGGGAGGGGAGGGGAGGCCGCGCGCCCCGCGGTTTAGGACCCGTTTTGAGCGCTCTGGGCGCTGAAGACCACAGGCTCGTGTGCACAGAGACGTGTTTGCCCTGGGAAACCGAGGCAGCCGCGGGGAAGGCGGGGCGGGGTGGAAATATTGGAAAGCGGAACTGGGAAAGCCAGAAGATGTTCAAAACAAAAGGAGGGACTATTTTGCGGCTGCGGCGGAGGTCGCTGGTATCCAAACGCTGTAGGCCAGCAAGCTGGCTGTGGATTTTGCAGCGAGTTTATTGTGTGGGCAGCCAGGCAGAAAGCGGCGGTATGAAAAAGTGGGGAGGGGGAGAGTCCACGGTTGAAGGGAAATCAGTGCCGCGAAGGCTGCGCATGGCTGGGAAATGTCACCAAGGAGAGTGCAGTGGCATCGAATAAAAGATGAATAATTGGCTACCTTTTGGGAAAAGAATGGAAAGATATTAATAAAGGCGAGAACCCCGCTTCTTCTCAGCCTGAAAAGCAAATCCATCTCTCTCCTCCTGCCTCTTCTCCCCATCCCAGCGCGCGCGCACACACACACACACACACACACACACGCCCCTCTTAGTCTACCTTACATCCAAGAAGCCTAGGCCAGGCTCTCGCTTTCCTTTGGATTTAATTACATGAAAATGCTGAACAAAAACCTGTAATTACACCCTTAGTCCCTGCCACTCAGGCGAAGCACACTTCCTGCCTGGTTTTGTTTTTTAAGGAAGAGGTCATTGCCTCTTTTCTCTCTAAATTGACCAAAACAAAAAAGTAAAAGCCCCAAATAGATCCAGCGGTTCCAGTCTTCAGCACCACCAGAGATTTGGGGACACTCGGTCCTGGCCCCCTAGGAGAGAAATGAGGAGACAGCCTAGCCTTACTATTGTCTCTCTCTAGCGCTTAGGTACCAGGTAGTCACTGCTTCTTCATCCTTCAGCCTAGAAGGACAGAGATGCCAGGCTGGCCACCTCAGGAAGAAACCCACCAAGAGCAAGATGAAGGGTGTGGACAGGCCTCAGCACCAGCCTCATTTCCCAGCTATTTCTTTTTTTACCGAGAAGGGCTTAGTGCTGGAAGAGATTCTTGACAAGGGCCACCTTTCTAAAGCCCTAGGCATTAGCATACAGAATTTTCACAGTGCGCCCCTGAAGGAAGGAGAATAGGTTTTAATGTCAACACTTGACAGGGAAGGAAGTTGAGACCCAGAGAGAATAAATAGATGGCTCTAAGTCAGTCATGTGGCTGGTGGGAGTGTTGAATAAGTGCCTCTAGTGACTTTGGGGCTATTGCATCAGGAAACTAGGACACCTAGAAGGAAATGGAAGCTTCTAGATTTGGGGCTGGAGCTAATTTGGCTTGGTTGGTCATTAAATCCCCAGGACTGAGAAAGTGCTCTCTAGCTAGATACTTGAATAACTGAATGGATGGCAAATGGGAAAACCCAAGGTAAGGAGTTGGGAATGGAAACCTACCAGGCCATCTGGCAGCCAAGTTTTAGCTTTGAAACAAAATGTTAAGTGATGAGGATAGTTTCACACCCACTAAGGACACATCAGGCTTAAATCCTCTGGATCTGGCCAGAGAGGGAAATTCAGGTTAAAGCATGGTGGTCCTCTAGATGAATCAGGGTTGGGGGCCACCTGCTCCCTCAATTTCTAGCTCCAATGATAGGTAAGCCAGGTTTTTTGTTTGTTTGTTTGTTTTTAATTATTTATTGATTTGAGAAAGAAAAAGGGGGGGGGAGAGAAACATCGATTTGTTGTTCCACTCATTTATGCATTCATTGGTTTATTCTTGTATGTGCCCCGACCAGGATCTAACCTGTGACCTTGGCCTATCAAGATGATGCTCTAACCAACTGAGCTACCAGGTAGGCCAGGTTTGACTGTCAGGGTGATAGGCCTCCCCTAGGCTAGAAATGCTTTGAGGGCAGCAACCTGCCCTAGTCATCAAGTGGTCTCCAGCTCATGTGTAGGATGCTGGGTGTTCGCACAGTAGGTATGGCCTGAATTCGGTGAGAGCAAAGGGTTGTTACTTGTGTGATATGACCTCCAGGTCTGGGAAGAGGTTCCTTCCATCATAAATGCACCCTGTCCCCTTTCTTCCTACCCTTCATCATTTAGCCTGGGTCCTCCTTAGGTGTGGACATCTAAAATGCAGTCATCCCGCCCTGGCAGGTATGGCTCAGTTGGTTAGGTACCCTCCTGTGTACCAAAAGGTTGCCAATTTGATTCCATGCATGCCCAGGTTGCTAGCACCATTCCTGGTAGGGGGTGTGCAGGAGGCAGCCGATCAATGTTTCTCTCTCCTCCCTTCCTCTCTCTCTAAAATTCAATAAAAATATTAAAAAAATAAAGTAAGATGCAGTCATCCCCAATAAGAGCAATTCACTAAAGTTCCTGAATACTTCAGTGTGTTCTAGAGCTTCAGATTTTTCTCCATCACTTCTACTTAGGGAGAGAGAAGTCTCAGGGGATGCCAGGGAAGCATGGCTACACAATTTTACTCAAAGCTACATGATAATCGATTTTAACTCCAAAATAACTGGTGCTAGTTTGTGCATAATCTTGTATCTGTTGGGACAGCACTGGCATTCTTCATCTGTGCACTCCTGTAGAGAGAGGCATTTCACTTCCTTGCCATTTCATAGACACATCTGGGATCTTTCCGCTCACCATCACCACCACAAAAAAAAAAAAAAAAAAAAAAAAAAAAAGCTAGCAACTGGTGAGGTAGAAGAAAGAATGCTGGGTTTAGAGCCAGAGAACCTGGTTTCCAGTCATTGTTGACCAGCTCTGGACCTGCTTTCCTCACCTATACTGGAGAGTGATGAAAGTAACACCTACCTCACAGGGCTGCTGTGGGGATTGGTGAGATAATGTCTGGGAATGCACTTCAGAGCTCTAGACAAATGTTGGTCATTACATTGTTCATAATAATCTCTTACATTTGATTAAGTACATTATAATATTGTATTTTTCACACAGACCAATGAGTCAGGCAAAGGAGGCAGTGTAATGATTCCCATTTTACAGACTAAGAAACCGACGAAAGTTCAAGTCATTTGCTCAAGGTCAAACAGCTGTTTAGGGTCAGCCAACTCCAAGTGGAACAAGGTCAGGTAAATATGTACTCAGTCCTAAGTGCCCTCCCTTCCTCCCTTCCTTTCGGGTTGAACCGCCCAGCTCAGGCAAGTCAAAATATTTGGAGGTCCTGGTCCATCCACCCCAACCGGGGACTGCAGCGATCCCTGCCCGCCACTAACAGCCTTGACCTAGGGACCTTGAGGCCGCTGGGAGGGCTTCCCGTTCTGAGGCCCCGCCTTCTGGCGGCCCCAGCAGGAAAGCGCCGGCGGCGACGGGTCTCCGAAGCTGGCTGGTGGAAATCCCCAACTCTGGCGGGGGCCGCTGGGAACCCACTGGCACTCCTGCACCCAGCCGAGGCCCATGAGCCTGCGGGGTGGGGTGGAGGGTCCCTGGGTCTGTGCACCTGTGGCCTTGACAGTCCCAGCCAGGCTCTCCACCCACTCCGGCCCTCCAAGCCCTCCTTCCCGGCTACCCCCCTTCTTGGAGTGTGGGTGTTTGTTTTAACCCAACAGGGTCAGTGAATAGCACCCTTGTCTGGAGCTTCCTCTAGGCCTGATCCCTGGGAGGCTCATTCCAGGGCTTCTTTATTTTTGGACCTAAAAAAAAATCAGCTTTTGCTGAGGACAGCGCTGGGCTCCCCCGGGCCCTGGCACGCTGGCAAGGAAGGGAAGCGGGGAGGAAGCAGGAACCAGACGCGACTCCCCCT
>NW_005354673.1:4849822-4853905 GCF_000412655.1 Myotis brandtii
ACTTCCCTGCTCTGCTTCCCGCCCCTTCAGGAAGAGAGCAGTCGGAGATCTGATCGCTCGCTGCGGCCGCTGCGCCAGCACCAACCACTACGTCCTCCTTTTCCTTCCACCCAGTTTTGAAGGGAGCGCCCGGCGGCCCGCGCGCCCCAGGCTGGGCAGGTCTTAGCGGGCGGCGCGGTCTCCCCTCCCCGGAGGTTCTCAGCGAATCACGTTGTTCCTGGGATTTCACGGTCGAGTGGCTCTTGCGTAACCCTACGTCCTGGCCTAAGCTAATACTTTTTAAAAATGTTAATACCAGAATTAATCCTTTAGGAAACGGCAAATACTTCCGCCCCCGAACCCGCCCCGGAGGAAATGTGTAAATTACCATGCTGACTCGATTCCCTCACCCCCACAGCCTCGGGCGTTCCTGGCAACCGGGATGGGGGCCCTTAGAGAGACCGGAGGAGCGCCCTACCCAGACGTTTGTTTTCTTCTACTCCGAGGCCGCTGAGCGGGAGGCGGCTCTAGCTCTAGCGGGCAGAAGAACCGGGTCCTACTTAGGGCAGGGCTGAGTGTTACCAAAAAAGGGCTTTCTCTTGCCCGAGCGCTTGGCAGCGCGCGCTGCAGCGGGGGTGACGCGAGGTTCAGCCCGGGCCTCCTGGAAGACCCAGCCAGCTGGCTGCAGGGATGCCAGGCCTGAGTCCCCCGCCAGATCCATCTCGGCCACAAACGGGCGGGGGCGGGAGGAGGAGAGAGATTGCAGGGAGCTCAGAAGTGCCTGGGTGCGCTGCGACCTTCTCACCCCTAATGTCGGGTTGTGGCCTCCGGAAAGGCCAAGTGGAGATCTGACCTTGTGTTCCAGTTAAGAGCAGGGTTCTCTGAGGGTGCCAGCTCAGATCCCAAGCCGGGGGTGAGGGTGGAGGGTAGGGTGGGGGGAGCAGTCACCATAGAAAAGACCTTAAGGGAGGGCTGCAGGCCTTTCCTCTTGCTCCTGGTTGAGTCTTGGCTCTGCTGGCCTCTCAGACCCCAGCGCCAGAGTAGTTAGTCCCTCTCGCTCCATCTGATGTCTTAAGTTGAGCAGCCCCTCTGGTTCTCCCACTGGCCCGTTCCTTCCCACTTCGGACACAGTATTGTCATGTGGGATTCGGGGAAAATCTATCTCCAAAACCTCGATGTTCTTCCCTCTCACAATCCCTGGCACACCCCTAAACAGGGCCATCTCAGACAAGCAATGGAGACAAAATTTATCTCTATAAATGATGCTGATTTTTTGAGTGCGGGAAGGGTATCAAGAGAGCTATGCTTTTTAAATTAAAGAGTTAGGAGACTTTAATGGAAGTTTGTTTAAATGCATGTTTATTTCTAACTTGGTAACTCGGTGTGTCTGAAGATACCGTGTGTGTGTGTGTGTGTGTGTGTGTGTGTCCTTTAGTAACAGGGAAGAGGAAGACAGACAAGGAGGTGGAGGCGTGTTTGCGCATATCAAACATAACACTATGAGAGAATCCAACTTGCTTTCTCTAGCAGCCTGGCTAGAGGGTTGGGGCTAAGTTGCTAATCCTCAGTATTTTTGGTTTAATAAAGGGATGGGCTGTACAAATATTAATGTAAAGAAATGGGGAGACCAGTCTAGCCAAAGCAAAGAGCCCTGAGTTTTGGGCTGACGGGGCTGTCACTCCATTTCCCAGCCCTATGTTTTGACTCACTCCAGGGTAGCTGTGGTGTGGGGAGGGCTGAAGTCTGGGAGGGTGAGGCAAGGTTCCTGGAGCGGCTCTTTGCAGAGGAATCACTGCCCAGAGCCAGCCAGGCCAGGGAAAGTTTATTATTGTTGGGGAGTGCACAGTGAGCTCACTGTTTTGCAAAAACAGAAATCTGGCTGCTTTGAGATGAAAGAGGGGCTCCCTAGGGCTCTTCTTCTCCCCTTTCTCCCTATCCTTAAAAACTCCTCTTCCTTCGCACCTAGGGCCCAGAATGAGTGGGAGATTGAGTGCTGGATGGGGGAATAGGCTCTAAAGTTCAAAATAAAAATAAATACTTCTTGCTTCAACTGAACTTTATTACAATTAGTAGTAATAGTAAGAATAATGTTCTTTAAAGTTTATGCAATTTACAAAGTACTTTAACCTGTTAACTAGCAATAGTACTAACATTAATATCAATACTAATAATACACAATACTTACCAACAGGTTCCTATGAACCTGACACTGTGCTCTGCATACTGTATGGTGATTTATGTTACAGTCTGTGGCAGTGGCAGATCCACAACTTCTGTATTTGGAAGAACTCAGTGGCTCAATCTGTTTGGAGGGGAGGATTGGAGGTGGCTATAAAGGTGTATTTGCATAGTACTTTACAGGAGATTGTATGTAATAAAGAATAAGGGAGGGGCTGATGGAAATTTTGAGCACCCCAAATCACCTCTGAGAACCCAAGCTTGTCAAAGTCACATCTCAAATTAGATTTACTGGATTCAGATCTCAGCTCCCTCTCTAATGGCCACGTGACCTTCAGCAAGTTATTTAACCTCTTAACTTTCTGAGCCTAGAAATCAGCGTTAATAATAGAATCTACCTGTAGATAATATTGAGGGTTTAATGATGATACAAGTAAACCACCTACCAGCGTCTGGCTCACAGCAAGCCTCAGTGGACTTACCTCCTATTGTGACAAGAAACAAAATGAAATTTCAAACAGTTTTAATATGTTGGGAGCTATTATCCCATTTTGCAGATGTGCGGTTATGTGAAGATAAGTAACTAGTTCAAGGTCACAAAGCCAGTACAGCAGGTCCTCCAATAAAGACATTGCTTTCAAGGTCATTTCTTTATAACAGTGATGTTGATAAAGAAATACTGTAGGAACCCAACTCTCATTTATAACAATTAGCCTATGGTAAACTTGGTTTTGCTTAAGGTCATAGAACTATTGATGATGTTAAGTGAGGTCTGACTGTAAGTGATGAAGAGGAAATTCCATCCTGGTCTGCCAGACTCCAGAACCTGCATTTCCTATATAGCCTCCCTTTCTCCATCCCTACCCAGGATTATCTCAGTTTTTAATGAGGGGGAAAAGGCAAAATAACAACAGTAACAACAACAAAAAACACCCCAGACCCAATATTTAAAAGAATCAGTTGAACTGCCCCAACTAGAGCAACGTATCTGTTCGGCAATAAGCAATATGAGGAGCAGTGATCTTGTAAGCAGAAAAGAAATCATGGACTTGCTTAGCCTTCTGGCACCATGGAATGAAATCACAGCACGTGAGAAATAACTTTGTAAATTGTGCTGTGCTTTACAAAGAGATATCAGTATTATTAAATGCTGCCCCACCTTCTTTTATCAAACCCGTAAAAACCACTCACCTGTTTGGCCTCTCCAGCAGCTCTCCCGCCCAGCCCCCAACTGCAGCTGTGTGCAGCCAGTTGACTGTTTTCCTTAAAGGCCTCCGGGTGCTCGTAGCTTCTTTAGACATTCAGCCAAAATTTTTAGACTGCGGCTGGGGGGAGGGGTAGCTCACCCGGAATTCATTTAGCTCCGTCGTTGAAGCTCAGGTTCCTAGACTAGTACACAAAAACAAATCGAAAAGGCAGTTTCTGGAAGAATGGAAAACAGCGAATTTTGCAGGTGTTTCAGCATTAGTTGTTAGTAATGAATGTAATAGGGGGGGGGGGGGGGGGAGGAAGGAAAGGTTTAATTGCAGATGAAATGGGTAATACTCTATATGAAATTCACAGCGAAAATTTGAAACAGGACATTTAAATTCACTGCCCGAGGTCGGGTGGGAAGCGGGATCGGAAATGCGCTTGTGGTTTTTAAATGCGTTTTTACTCGGGAAAGCCGGGCGAGGAAAGGAAAGGTCATCGTCTTGTTTAATTTCCCCCCCCCCCCCAACCCTGGACTTGCAGCATTAGCTCGCCGAGTCTCAGCTGTTGTACACACACGGCGAGGGGGGAGGGGAGGGCGGAGGCGCGGAGGAGGGGCCGACAGGGAGGAATCTGGGCGTCCTGCCGCGCATGCGCCTTTCCCGAGCAACAAGTGGGCTCCACAGACAGAGGAAGTGTAAAGGGGGGGGGGGGGGAAAGAACTGGTGAAGAGCA
>NW_005354673.1:4854213-4854553 GCF_000412655.1 Myotis brandtii
GTGCTCCTCTCTGCTCCTGTGCGTCCTGGAAGCTGTGGCCGTGCAAGTCCAGCAGCCGCCAGCGGAACAGCCGACGCTGCGGAGGGGCGAGTCTCCTCTCTCGGTTCTCACCCCCTCCCTGCCCCGGCCCTCCAGGAAAGCCGCGACTTCAGCAAGATTGGACCCGGGCACCGGGTGGCACTGAACCCTCTAGCCCTCGCCCCAGGGAGCCTGGCGGGGAGAGGACGCAGCTCGTAGGGGGGACCCTCAAGGGAGAGGAAGAGAGTCCCTTCGAGCTTCCACCCACCAGCCACTCCGGGGAGGGGGCCAAGAGCCCAAGGCGGCCGGCACCGGGCACCCT
>NW_005354673.1:4854563-4855054 GCF_000412655.1 Myotis brandtii
GCTCGGGTCCGCGGCACCAGGAAGAAGGCGCCCGAGCTCCCCTCCGGACCAGACAGCCGCAGGAGGAGGTGGGGGCGAGTAGCGGGCTGAATTCGTCCGCTGCCCAGGTGGCGGAGCCCCCGAGGAGAAGTGTTGCGCCGGCGGTGGAGACTCGCGCTCCCTCCAGCCCCAGGGGCAGAACTTTCTCGCCCCCCCTCGCTCCCCCGCAGCCGGACTCACTCCCCAGCCGGCCAGTCCTCCCCGAGGAGAAGGCGCCGCGGAGACAGCCCGGGCGGGGGCCCACCTTCCCCAGGGCTGGCATCATGTCGGCGGCGCAGGTGTCCTCGTCCCGGAGACAATCTTGCTACCTGTGCGACCTGCCTCGTATGCCCTGGGCCATGATCTGGGACTTCTCGGAACCCGTATGCCGCGGTTGCGTAAACTACGAGGGCGCCGATCGCATCGAGTTCGTGATCGAGACCGCGCGCCAGCTGAAGCGGGCGCATGGCTGC
>NW_005354673.1:4855313-4855516 GCF_000412655.1 Myotis brandtii
GCCGCGCGGCTGCCCAATGGTCTGGGGGGCCCCAACGGCTTCCCCAAGCCGGCCTCGGAAGAGGGACCTCCGGAACTGAACCGCCAGAGCCCCAACTCGTCTTCATCGGCGTCGGTGGCGTCTCGGCGTGGGACGCACAGCGGGCTAGTGTCGGGGTTGCCCAACTCTGGGGGTGGCGGAGGCCCACAGCTTACCGTGCCCCC
>NW_005354673.1:4855658-4856374 GCF_000412655.1 Myotis brandtii
GCGCCGGGCGTCTCTGCCACGTCGTCCTCCGCGACGTCTTCGACCTCGGTGTCGGTGGCTGAGGTGGGCGTGGGTGCTGGTGGCAAAAGACCCGGCTCGGTGTCCAGCACAGACCAGGAGCGGGAGCTGAAGGAGAAACAGCGGAACGCCGAGGCCCTGGCGGAGCTGAGCGAAAGCCTGCGCAACCGCGCGGAGGAGTGGGCCAACAAGCCCAAGATGGTCCGCGACACCCTGCTCACGCTGGCCGGCTGCACGCCCTACGAGGTGCGCTTCAAGAAGGACCACTCACTGCTGGGCCGCGTCTTCGCCTTCGACGCCGTCTCCAAGCCCGGCATGGACTACGAGCTGAAGCTGTTTATTGAGTACCCCACGGGCTCGGGCAACGTGTACTCCAGCGCCTCCGGGGTGGCCAAGCAGATGTACCAGGACTGTATGAAGGACTTCGGCCGGGGTCTCTCCTCCGGCTTCAAGTACCTGGAGTACGAGAAGAAGCACGGATCCGGGGACTGGCGCCTACTTGGAGACCTCCTGCCCGAGGCCGTGCGCTTCTTCAAGGAGGGCGTGCCCGGTGCAGACATGCTGCCCCAGCCCTACCTGGACGCCAGCTGCCCCATGTTGCCCACAGCGCTGGTGAGTCTAAGCCGCGCCCCCAGTGCACCCCCGGGGACCGGGGCCCTGCCGCCTGCCACCCCCTCGGGCAGGGGTGCGGCTTCCAG
>NW_005354673.1:4856538-4869734 GCF_000412655.1 Myotis brandtii
CGCCGCCTCCCCCTGGGACCCCACTCCAACCGGACCACCCCGCCTGAGTCAGCCCCTCAGAACGGTCCGTCCCCCATGGCCGCCCTCATGTCGGTGGCAGACACTCTGGGCACTGCGCACTCGCCCAAGGATGGCAGTTCCGTCCACTCCACCACGGCGTCTGCCAGGCGCAACAGCAGCAGCCCAGTGTCGCCGGCCTCTGTGCCTGGGCAGCGCCGCTTGGCCTCACGGAACGGGGACCTGAATTTGCAGGTGGCGCCCCCGCCGCCTAGCACCCACCCGGGCATGGACCAAGTGCACCCCCAAAACATTCCGGATTCCCCTATGGCCAACAGCGGGCCCCTCTGCTGTACTATTTGCCACGAACGTTTGGAGGACACGCATTTCGTTCAGTGCCCATCCGTCCCCAGCCACAAATTCTGCTTCCCTTGCTCAAGAGAGAGTATCAAGGCCCAGGGAGCCACCGGCGAGGTGTACTGCCCCAGTGGAGAGAAATGCCCCCTAGTTGGGTCGAATGTACCTTGGGCCTTCATGCAGGGCGAAATCGCAACGATCTTAGCTGGGGATGTTAAAGTGAAAAAGGAGAGAGACCCTTGAACCACAAGACGGCCACCTCCTTTGACCTAGACCAGCTCCTCTCCAATCCAGAGGGCCCCTCCCCTCTCCACATCTGCCCTCCCTTCCCTCACCCCCAAGATGTAGAATTGTGAATATAACAAAACTGCAAAAAGTTAGTCTTATGTATAGACATTATTTTCGTCGTATGTTTCTATATTTTGAAACTAAGGTATGTAACTTCTTCATTTGAAGGATAAGCCGGTTTGTGTTAAGCAGTATAATATTGGTTGGGTCATTTGCATCATATTTGTTAGCATTTATTTGGTGGCAGGGTGTTTGCCTAGGTACAGAATTAATAGCCCTTAGCAACACTGCTGCTGGTGTGTATTTTTGTAAATGTTATGCACTCTCTAAAAGGAAAAAACACAAAAGAAAATGACTTTTTTTTTTTTTTTTCCAAGGCCGGTGTTGCTTCCTAAAAAAAAAAAAAAAAAGCTTTTTTTTTTTTTTTGCCAAGGCCAGGGTTGCTGCCTAAAAAAAAAAAAAAAAAGCTTTTTTTTTTTTTTTGCCAAGGCCAGTGTTGCTGCCTAAAAAAAAAAAAAAGATGCTATAAAATGGTGACAGCTTCTTTCTAAACAGCCCCAAGTGTTGGAGTCTTCACTTTAAGTTGTTCTGTTTTGTTTTTGTTTTTCTGTTTTGTTTGCAAAAAAATGGTAAAGGGGATGTTGGGGGAGCGGGGTGTTTTTTGTTGCAAGTTTGTGAGGGAAAATGTTTGGGTTTGTTTCTACTGACCTGAATGTGTTGGATCTTCACGTGTTGTTTTGTTTTTGCTTTATTGATGCACGGATGCTTTTGAACAGTAGAGCGAAATGCTAGACATGGAGAATTTGCTCTGTTTGTCCTTTATACATTTCTGTAGTTAACAGAACACTGTAATGTGCCTTGGAGCTTAGTAACTTGTAATAAATTCAATTGATATTAATTCTGCCCTGCGTCAGCAAGTGTGTTTTTCTAGGGGTAGGCCACACAGTTCCAACATAGGGGACACTCCCCACCTCCAGCTAGAACACAAATGCTGGTGCCTTTGAAAGCTCTCCCGAGCTGGCATCTGTAAAAGGCCCTGTGCTGGCTGACTGCCCCTCCCCTCTCAGTACCAGGCTATTTACATTCACCTCCGGGGCAGGGACAGTTGCTGACTAAGCAGTTTCTGTTTACTCTTCAGCATTTCTATTTTCTCCTGGATGCACCCTGCCTCAGCTGCAGATGGCAGTTAGGAATGCTTTTTGGTGCCTTGCCTTGTGGCCATGAGGATATACTGATACCCAAATGCCCTATGACTTGGGTAAAGTGTAGGGGGGGGGGGGCGGTGGGGGGTGGAGGGGAGCATCTACGGTGCTTTGCCTCTTAGATGTGGCAGAAATCACTGTATTTGCACATTTAAAGCAAAAATGCCACCGAACTAAGAGCCATCAATGGAGGCAGGAGAGGTGTGGGCAACTGGAAACAAATGCATGTACTACTAAGCCAGGAGCTTCCAGCTGATGCATTGGAAAAGCAGTTTCAGCTCATTCATTACACGTTTTTCTTCCCTCCCTTTTTGACAAGTATTTCTAAAGACAGGACACTTAGCTGGTTAGAAGAAAGTTGCGGGGTGAGAGGAAGAGAAAAAACACCCCAAACCCAGTTCCTGAGTAAAGGTCACTTACGCTATCAAATAAAACCCATTTCCCTGGGGAAGACATGCAATTATTCATCTAATCAGCTTTTTGGTGGCATTTGTGAGGTATAGAGGGGTGGGGAAGGGGACTAGGGAACAGGAATGTCCTTTAGAGCTTTGAGCCCCCTTGGCAGCGTCCAGACTGGAGCCCTCCCAGAGCTGGGGAAGGCAAACAACCCTGGTGTGAACCTTGTACTTCCCTGGGAGGCAAATGGAACAAGAGTAGAGAACAGGAGGGAGGAAGCAAAACAACCAGCGATCTGATCTGAAATCCATTCCTGGCCACACCCCATTCTTGGCTGGGGCAAGCTGAGCCAGGACAGTTCCCACCAAGAAATGAGCAATAAGGGAAGACTTTTGGCGTGCCCCCTCCCAACAACGAGGGAGCAAGAGGGTAGGGAGGTGGTATGGGTGCGGGCAGGTTTGGGGAAAAACAAATCACGGGTTAGCCCAGAACATCACCGGTGTGGAGGTGTGGAGGTTGGGTTGGTGTTGGGGCTTGCTGTTAATAACACCCTTTTAGTTTCTGTTCCTGCCTTGCCACCACCATCATTGAAGTAGTGGAAACCATGACTGTGTGTATGTGTGTGTGTGTGTGTGTGTGTGTGTGTGTGTGTGTGTGTGTGTAAATGGCAGTTGATGGATCTGCTGCAGCCTCTTAGTCTTGGTGCATGGGAGGCGCCTGGCTCACCTCTTTAAGAATCTCCCCACATATAAATAGATATTCGTGTCAGCTTACTGCAAATGTGTCCTTGCATTTTCATCTGCTGCCAAGTGTTGTATTGGTGCTTATGAGTCATGAAACCTATTTTCATCCTCAGGGGTAATTAACTTGGGGTGATAATGCATAGCAGACTGTAGGAAGAGTTAATTCTAAAAACCCATCCTTGCCTGGCTACCAATCACACATTTCACTTAAAGGTCTGGGTTGGCTTTTCTCCTAAGCTCATTAATAAAAACCAAGCATGCTTCGCCTGGAAGATCCTCTGAGGTGCTCCCAACCCCCACTCTCAAGGCACACACTCTTAAAATGGGTAAAGCTCAGCAGCCTGAGAATAAAGATTGAGTGTCACGGGCGTAAGTGAACCACCGTTGAATGAAGGAGTGGTGGGTGCGGCCACAGCATTGAACTATACTTGGTGTGTGGATTACCTGTCTGGGCGTGGACCCTGTGAGCGCTGCCTAGTGACTCCAAGTGGGAGTGAACCCTGCTATCTGCCCCTGTGTGCACATCTGCGCCGGCTGGCCTGCCACTGTCTCTTCATTGCTATAGTATTACCTTCCGGAACTTTCAGGATTACAAGACCTTTGATTTAGTGCACAGAGGTGGGAAAGGGGCCTGTCATTAGAGCTGAGAACAGTGTAGCTTGTCCTCTCTGCCCCCCACTCCGGTCCTGTTTCTGGGCACATTATGAGCAGGAGAGGCAGTAGCTATAATAATGAGGCACCGGGCAAAGGCAGCCTGTGGGTTTCACTAAGGAAGCCTGCCTTGATGAGACCTGGGGGAGAGGAGGAAGGGAGTGGGAGGGAGAAAGTGGGTTGGGGTGGGACTCCGACTGGAAGTGAATTATAATGGTGCAGTTAATTAAAGTTTACCATAGCCAGGGGCCATTTGTTAAATGGCTTCACTCCCTTCTCCTTTTTTGGAACCATGTGACCTTTCTCTTTGCTCTGACCAATTCAGCTGCTAGTCTGGCGGCAGGAACCAGTCTTGCTTTGATCCCTCAGCTAGATTGCTCCTCCTCTGAAACCTTCCATACTGCAGACCTAGGAAGCATTTCCCTCCCCTGTACCTGGGGATTCTTGAGGGTTTCAGAGATTCAGACGGAGGTCTCTGGGTGAGCCTGGGCTTCCTTCATCTCCAGTTCACTCTGATCTCCCACCTCCTCCATTGTCCATCCTTCTAACTCCCCCATGAGAGCCATAGTGGCCAGCACTTAAAAATCCATATTGTATTTATTTATATGCGTTGTCTGAACAGCTGACCCAAGCTGGATGTGTCTTTAGGGCGGCGGGGACAGCGGTGCGAGCCAGGGAGAGAGTGAAGAAGGTTTTAAGAGAATAGGTTGATTGGGATCATTCTATTTACCTTGATCTCTGAAGGCTGCACCATAGGAGAACCAAAATGTCAAGTTGGGCATTCACATGTCAACCTGCTCAGCTCACGTGGGCCTGCAAGCCTACGTTATTAAACGTAAGATCCGAGTACATCTAGCCCAGGCTGTTGTGTAACGCGTACCGGAATTCACTTTGTTTTCTCTCATACTTGATCAAATTAAGGACACTGGAACTGGGAATGGGTCATCAGGTCATCTCGTGAAATGCTTTCTAGACCTTTCTGAGGTTAGGGACACCTTAGAAAAACCTGATAAAAATGATGGATTCTTTCCTAGAACCTACAGGTACGCCTACTCAAGTGGATTTGCATACATTTTCTTTTCTTCTTAATATAAATGTTATGTATTTATTTTTGAATAGATAATACATTCCTTTGGTTCAAAATTCAAAAGATGTAAGGGGGAATACAGTACCACTGTAAGGTCTCCTTTCTACAATTGGCTCCCCTGACATTCAGTGTCCTTCTGGGATATACGCAGTGTTCCCTGATTTATAAGGGGGTTTATGCACATCTAAAGCCCATCCATAGAACTTGAGATTAGACAGGGGTGGGCAAACTTTTTGACTCGAGGGCCACAATGGGTTCTTAAACTGGACCTGAGGGCCGGAACAAAAGCATGGATGGAGTGTTTGTGTGAACTAATATAAATTCAAAGTAAACATCATTACATAAAAGGGTACGGTCTTTTTTTTTTTTTAGTTTTATTCATTTCAAACGTAGTTTGCCCACGGCTGGATTAGAACTTAAGTCTCCTCCATCCACCTTATAGAGATGAGGGCCAGAGAGGTGAAATAACTTGCCTAAGGCACAGAGAGGTGAAATAACTTGCCTAAGGTCACACAGAAGCAGAGCCTGGGCTGGATCCCTATTAGGGAACAGTTCAAATAGACATTTTTAAAAAACATAAGCACATGCAGCTTAACTAAAGCTGTATTTGAGAAAGGGTGATGATGAGATGGGCCAAAGGAGAATGAGCACCTGGTGGTGTGGGGATCAGTATTTTTACTAAAAAGCATTTGTTCTTTGGGCTCTTGCAGCCAGACCTTTTAGGGAAGGGAATGTTTAGAGAAGTTTCTAGGTTTCTGACTGTAAATATCAGGTGGGCCTCAACTAGTGGAGTCTTTTTTCAACCGTTGAGCTGCGGACCTTCATACCACCTTTCCCTTTGCTGATTGGAAACTTCTGAAGGTTTAAAGACAGCCAGGTAAGCAGCCATCTGGGCATGGAGGTAAGTAGGGAGAGAGGAGTATGGACCAGGACTCCTCCTGCCTTCCCTTGAGCCGTCACCCACCTCTGCCTGGCACTCTCTCCCCACCGCTGAAGAGGGCACTGAAGGGGGAAGTGAAGGAGACAAGCAGCCTGCCAGGTGCTGTGTGATGTGCTGGGGAGAAGCACATTATGCCGGCCAAGCTCTAGTCCAGCCTATGAAGAGGGTGTGATGACTTCCATTTTATGGATGTGCCAACTGAGCTCAGAGAGGTTAAATACCCAAGGCTATTCTTGATATGCAAGTCAGGCCCAGGCAGCCTGAAGCCTGGACTCTCCTATGCTGCTCTCTGTCCAGGGCCTCTGACTTCTGACCCGCAGGGCCCAGGTCTCGATGTGAGCCTGGCCAGCACCAGTGAGCAAGGCTGTCCACAGAAGGGGCACTGGGAAGCCCCAAAGAGAGGGCATTTCCTAGGCTCGGTTCTGGGGACACATGGTGGTGCTGTCGAAGCAGTATGTCCAACCCGGGGTCTGGAGCAAGGCTGTTCTGCAGTCTCTCTCAGCTGCCTGCCACCCCCAAACTCAATTAAAGAGTGAGCCCAGCTCTGTCTCAGCTCTGACTGAACAGAGAGGTGGGCAGGAAGCAGGTGGGGGTTCTAATTTCCATGGGGAATATTGCCACTACGAGCTTGTTTTATGGAAAAAGAAGTGACAATTAACTCTTGGGCCTGCCTTGGTTGTCCCGTCTCTTTTGGGGTCACTTCTTCGTGGGTACCATACTGTGGACCCACTGCAGGCCATGGCTCTGTGGCAGCCCATTCTCTCACACACTGAGCATGCCCCGTCCTTGCTTAGAAACCTTCCTTGGCTCCCTGTTGCCTACGGGAGAAAGTCCAAATTTCTTAGCATAGCAAGCAAAGCCCTCCACCATTTCTCCATCCCAGGGGGAGACGATTTTAATTTTTAAAAAGGTATTACATATACATGATTTTAAAAAACCTCAAACAGCATGAAAAGATACTCAGTCCAAAGTCAGTCAGTGTTCTTCCCGGTCCAAGACTTCAGCGCCCCTCTTCAGAGGCTCCTGAGCAAGGTGTGTGTGTGTGTGTGTGTGTGTGTGTGTGTGTGTGTGTGTGTGTGTGTGTGTGTGTGTGTGTGTGTGTATGTGTGTGTGTGTGTCTATCTGTCTTTGGCCCACACCTACGTTGCTTTGGTTCCTTGGGCTACTTAAGGGAACCCTTGTGTGGCTTGGGAGGTTGTCTGGAAGGAGTGGGGTGGGGTGGTGGCCGAGGAGGCCAGGTGTCCCTGGCAGTGTGCAGTGCCTTCCTCACCGATAGCTGCAGTCTTCTCCCTCTCCCCCACCCATGGCAGCTTCGAGAAGCTGGCAGAATTGCTTTCTTAGGTGACAGACTGGGAAACTGTGGCTAAAAGAAAAAAGGGAGGGAGAAACATACTGAGTGTAGCCTTTGGTCCTGACCGTGGGCTAGGCATTGTCATCGACCCTTTCTCCTTTATCGCGGCAAACTCTAAGGCCACTTGTTCCTTTGACAGGAAAATACCCACAGTAGGTACTGTTATTACCCCCATTTCACAGACAAGGCAACCAAGGCACAGAGCAGGAATTAACTCAACCCTGCCTGGCGGCACTCCTCTCACCTGGAAGGTCACCTCCTCGTGCCCTAGCCCCACCCTCCACTGCACTGTCCACCAGTGCAAACCCTTCGGGTGGGGCCTGGGTTTGTGTTGCAAGAAGGAATGAACATCTGAAATCTGGAGCCTGAAAGCAGTGACTCAGGAGCCACAGCTCCAGGAGGCTGGGCTGCTCTGAGAACAGGTTTAGGTCACTGAGGGTGCCTGGGGCAACGCTGGCGGCCAGCACCCCAGGAGAGGCAGCTCTGGAATGCTGGGCCACGTGACCAAGAAGGAATTAACGTTGCGCCCCTGGGTCTCAGCCCAGACAGTCATGTGACCACCTCCTACAAACTCCACCCTCCCCCTCGTCTGCTTGGAGTCTTAGGCCTACAAGGCTCTGTCCGGCTGAGACCAGGCAGCCAATTCCTGACTCGGGCAGTTGCCAGCATGCCCTCGTGGGGGAGAGGGAGCCTTCTGGAATTAGGACCGTTTTAGGGGACAGAAAGAGAGGCAATTGGGAGCTTCCCAGGGTAGGACAGAAAGGCTACAAACTCCACCCTCCCCCTCGTCTGCTTGGAGTCTTAGGCCTACAAGGCTCTGTCCGGCTGAGACCAGGCAGCCAATTCCTGACTCGGGCAGTTGCCAGCATGCCCTCGTGGGGGAGAGGGAGCCTTCTGGAATTAGGACCGTTTTAGGGGACAGAAAGAGAGGCAATTGGGAGCTTCCCAGGGTAGGACAGAAAGGAGCTGGAGCTGCTGTGGGGTCCTCCCTGTAACCTGGGATTAAACTGCCTGGAGGCGGCTTCTTAGGCTTCAGGCTGGTCCTGCCCCTGAAGGGCCTCCGTGAGGAGGGTGACCCACTGGAGCTGGGAGAGGCAAGGCAGCAGCTACGGCTCCTCCTCCGCCCAGGCACAGCCTTGTAACTGACTCCTACCTGTCCCCAGCCTGCCCCTCCCCCATGGAGGCAGAAGGGGTCAGCAGGGGTCAGCCCGCCGCAGTGGCTGCCTCCAGCACCCTGGGAACAGGGAGGGCCTCTGACAGCCTGCACCTCCTTTTTTTAATCCCACGTGGTCCAGGTCAAGCCCTTCTCCCTGGGAACCAGCTGAGTCAGAGCCTGGCCCTCTTATCCCTTCATCTCCTGTCCCACCTGCCAGTGGTTTCTTCCCAGGCCTCTCTCTCCTCGCCCCTCCCTCCCAGGTGCAGTGCCTGCAGCAGGGCTCCCTCAGGATGGCCGAGGCGGCTGGAGAAGCCCAGAGCAGGCTGTTGCTTCCGTCTGCAACGCTGCGCCCCTCCCCTCTGTCCTCTCTCACCCCCTGCTTCTTCAGTGCTTATCAAAGGTCCGTGCTTCAGTAAAAGACTTGGATTCACCCAACACACTGACTGATTGGTCTTTGGGTTGGAATCCTGGCTCTGCTGTTACCTTTGGGGGAGTTGCTTGATCTCTCAGGGCCTCACTGTCCTCCTGTGAAATGGGAATACCCCTCACGATGTTGTTGGGAGAATTCAAATTCCTAGTGAGTGTCAGTGTCAGCACCTTCTCAGCTTGGTTCTTTGGCTGGTAATGAATGTTGGCTATTGTCACTCTTACTCTTGCTTGGTTCTGGTGCCCTCCCCTTCCTACTCCCTCCCCCCTTCCTCCCCAGTGCTGGGAAGGGAAGGGGATCCTTAAGTGCTATGACCACAGGAGCACAGATGGGGCACTGGGGAAAGACCCCTTCCAGAAGGTGGGGCCTGTAAAGGAAGGAGAGAGAGGGGAGAAGGGGGTGGGAGGCAGGAGAGCATGATTCCGCCAGAGAAGGGCAAGGAGTTAGTTTGGTTTGGCCGGAGCGTGGAGAGGTGAGGCAGGACCAGCAAGCAGGACCACCTGGGCTAAGCCCAGTGGCCTGGAATTAATCGTGAATGGCCATTGAAGGCAGTGGTACGCAGAGGGACACACTCTGATCTTTTCCTTAGAAAAGATCCTCTGGCAGCGTGAGGACTAGGTTAGTGGGGAAAGAGAACCAAGGTTGGGAAACCAGCGACAACGCAATTGCAATGATCCAGGCAGAAGGTGATGAAACCAAGTTGAGGTGTGTGTGTGTGAGGAGGTTGCATTTCGGGGAGGGTCTGACAGCTGTTAGGAGGAGAGATGGCAGGCCCGGTGCCCAGGTGCCTGAGGGAGAGGCAGAGGCAGAGGCAGGAGGAGCAAGGCTAGCCCTCAGCTCAGGTGCCCAGGGAAGGCAGCACTGGAGCAGGTTTAGGGGCGGAGGGAAGGTTAATTTTGGACACTGGCCTGCAGTGCTCTGGGCCAGTGGGGGGTGGAGGGGAGGTGGGGAGGAGAGATGCCAGGTAAGCAGGTGGACATGCCAATCGGGCTCTGCAGACAGGCCTGAGCAGGAGCTGAGAGGTGTTGTCTTCCTGTGGGTGGTGGTGGAGGTAAGAATTTGGATGAGGTCCCTGAGGGAAAGTGGGCAGAATGAGAAAACATGGAATGCTGGGAGGGGCTCCCCTTCCAGGGTTGGAGGGGGAGGAGCCTGGGGCGGAGAATGAGGAGGAGAGAGGTGGGAGGACAATAACAGGAAGTAGTGTCCTCTCTGCCAAAGGAGATGCCACAAGATGGAGATAAGGCCTGAGAGGTGTCCCTTCCGCGTGGCAGCAGGGCGGCCACTGGAGACCCTGGCCAGAGCGGTATGTGCAGGATGGCGGGGGGCAGAAGCTAGAATGCGGGGTGGTGTGAGGAGACAGCGGGTAAAATGTGGGGACAGCGGAAGGCCTAGCTTGTCCCTGGGTCTTGTATCTGAACGGAAACTGGCAGCCAGGGGACAGGTGGGGGTGGTTTTCTGATGGCAGTTGAGAGACATAGCATGTTTATAGGGAAAGGACTAGTTGAGAATGAGAGGTTGAATATACCAGAAGGGGGACGGTATTAATGAGTGACAGCCCTGAAGGGGGAGGAGACATCAGGAGAGGCAGTACAGGTGAGCAGTCATATCACTAATGGCCACCATTCATTCAGAGCTTACGAGGTGTCAGGCACTGTTCTAAGTGCTCCACATAGGCTAACGGTTAGCCGCTAACCCATCTAGCCCAGACAACAACCCTACAAAGTGGGTGCTATTATCTGTGTTTTACAGATGAAGGACCCAGACGCAGAACGAATAGCTTGCCGAAGGTTACACAGCTAAGGTGGTGCTGCTGGTGGGCCAGAACTTGAACTTGAGAAAGGTGCTTCCAGCTGTGTGCGGAAGTCGAGAGATGGATTCTGGGGCCATGGAGCCCAGGTTGGAACCCCAGCTCTGCCATTCATTTGTTTCGCTCTTCTGTCTCTTAGTTTCTCCACCAGGAAGATGGGCATGAGAATTGTACCTGCTTCGTGGTGCTATGGATGGACTAAATGTGTAGATGTCCAAAAGACACTCAGAGAAGGGCTTGGTACATAGAACACACAGGGGGAGGGACTCACCCGGGACAGAATGGGGTTCCTCTTACACTGGGGCTGGGAGAGGGGAGCTGGCCTGGGTCTGGCAGAGGGCCCTTTGCACAGCGTTCATCTTCTTGTGGGCTCTCTCCTGGGTCAGACAGGGCTCCTTGCAGGCAGGTTTAGAAGCAGTTTGTGCTAGAATCATAGAAACCCTTGGGCCCAGATCCCAGTCTCTTCACTGAATTCAGTAGCTATGGGACTTTCTGCATGTTACTCTCAGAACCTGAGCCCCCTCCCAGGCCAAAGGGAGCACGATGCCCACCGGCCGGGCTGTGGGGAGGATGACACGAGATCAGGTGTGTGAGGAGGCCTGCTCAGCACAATGTCCGACCCCAAATGACATTATACAGACACTACCTCTTCCACTTCTGGGAACATCCCCGGGGCAGGGGCAGGCACTGTTCTGGAGTGAAATTATCAGTATTATTCTTAAATCCATAGCCGAGGACCTAGGTGCTCACTAAATGTTGATCAGATGAGGAAAGAGGGCGTCTCCAGCAAGGGTTAAGCAGCAGGTGAAGGAGGAGGTGCTGGGATTAGTCTGCTCTATAACCTATAGTCGTGGTCGGCAAACTGCGGCTCTTTGGCCCCTTGAGTGTGGCTCTTCCTAAGCCTTAGGAGTACCCTAATTAAGTTAATAACAATGTACCTACCTATATAGTTTAAGTTTAGAAAATTTGGCTCTCAAAAGAAATTTCAATCGTCGTACTGTTGATATTTGGCTCTGTTGACTAATGAGTTTGCCGACCACTGAGTCCTAGACCATTAGATACCCTCAGCTAAGACAGCACTCTATAGGCTACAGGTGGGCAGAGCCCTAGTTACCTGCAGATGTGACCTGGAAGGTGAGAGTGCGGGGGTCCGGAGCACCTGAGGCAGTGGGTGGGGCCTCTGGGCCAGGACAGCATTTGCTTCCCAAGACCAGTACCCTTGGGGCCCTGGCGCTCCACCCCGCCTGACTTGGCTAATTTCCCAGGTGAGGGAGGAGTTTGTTTTGGGGATAGTGTGGGTTCTGGGCAGGATTGACATCATGGATGTGACCCATGCAGTCCCACCAGGCCCCATTTTCAAGGGCGACTTCATGGTCTGCTGTTGCCATCTTGAAATTCTGAAGACTTTTGAACAAGGGGCCCACGTTTTCATTTTGCCTTGGGCCTTATGTAGCCCGTCCTGGTTCTGGGGCCTGGAAAGCTTGTTTGTCTCCTTGCCCATATGGGAGGGAGCGTGTCTGTATCTGGCCTGGTAGGAGCTGAGAGGTGCGTGGTGGGGTGAGAAGGGTGGGGGAGGTAGTGCACCTTTGTCCCTGCAGAGGCCTGGGGCAGGGGTGAGATGGGTGGTACTGAGGCAAGCATGCTGGACGGAGTCAGACAGCTGGGTCCGAGTCCTTACCCTGCCACGGGCTAGGGGCCCGCTCCTCAGTAGGTGCTGGACATCTCTGAGCCTGTTTCCCCATCTGCAGGATGGAAATGCAGTGACCGCAGCACAGGTGGTATGAGGGTTAAATGAGGTGATACCTGGAAAGTGCCTGGCTTATAGTAGATGCTTAGCAGATGTTTGCTGTTGAGTGCTTGGCTGGGCCAGAAAGGCAGTTGCTCCTACTCTACAGCACAGCAGTCCCTGCTGTGCCCTCCAGAGGTGCCATCCGTGGAACCATCGTCCAGGAAGTGGGCTGCCAGCTCCCCTTCCAAAGGGGCCACACCTTTGGCCACGTCTGGGCCAGAGTCTTGCCATTTCCAGAGTGAGCAGAGGGAGAACAAATTCTAGGTCTGGTCCAGGCTGCTGGGCTTTGCTCCAGGGCCCTGGGTGATCCTGCCCCTCACTCCCCGACACTGTTCACACCTTAGTTCCCCAGAATCTGCGTACTCTAATGCAGGCCTCACCCCGTTCCATCCCCCATCCCCGGGTGGCTGGGCTCCCCCAGCTTTCCCTCTAGTAGGGCAGCGCCCCCTCTGTCCAGAGGCCTCCCCCTCCAGGGGATACAGCTATGGGCTGAGGTCACATGCTTCCTTTCTCTCAATACCTGCTTGTTCCCCGCCCCCGGCCCTGGGCTTCTGATCCTTGATTTACCCTGAGCTGGATTAAGACCTTTAGCAGCCCTGAGAGATGAGAGGCTAAAGTGTACCCGCCCCCACCAACACACACACATAAAATTCAAAATAAAAGCCACCCTAAACCTTATAATCTGTCTGAGGAAGTCCCACAAAGTTCTGATTTTCCCCAGGATGACTACTTACTTACTATTTTGAAATACTGAGAATCAGACCTTAAAAAACAAACAAACCAAATCAAACACTTTGTTGATGCCCTTTTACTGCCAGTGCCCTAAACACATGCTTAATCTGCCTATTGGGTAACTTGGCCTTGCCTGCCCCGTCCCCTGTGCCAGAGCAGGACAAAGGCCTGGCCTGCAGTAACAGGGCAATGGGCCACTCTGCCCAGAGACTCCCCAGGGGAGAGGGAAGCCCTGAGCCAATCAGACCCTGCTGGGGAGGTGACATCAGGAAG
>NW_005354673.1:4869773-4878167 GCF_000412655.1 Myotis brandtii
GCGTCACCTTCCCACCTGCTCAGCCAGGGCCAGCCAGTCCTCCAGCTGGTTAAGGAAGACCCAGCCGTGTTAGTCCCCAGGTCTGCTGCCCTTCACTCCACACTGTGGGCAGATCTCCTTGCCCCAAAGGACTCACCCTCCCACTGTGGGGGAGGGAGGGAGCAACTGCAGGAACTTCTGCGACTGGCTTTTCCAGATCTTACTTGCAAACTCTGGTTAAAAATAAACCCCGCATGTCTGAGAAGGAGAGGGCAGGAGGGTGCAGTGGTGGGAGACTAAGAAGGCGGCAGAAGGCTGTCGTGGAGCAGGAAGACCAGGCCTCCTGAGCTCTGTCAGGACCTGCCCCAGAGAAGGCTGATTGGAGCACGCTAGAAAATCCCAGGTGGGAGGGACCTTGCAGAGCACTTCACTTCGCAGAGAGAAAACGCCTAGAAAGAGAAGAGCAGCTTTGGCCAGCGTCTCAGTGGTCAGAGCATTGGCCCATTTACATGGAAGAGTCACTGGTTCACTCCCCACCCCTGGTTGGTCAGAACATGTGCAGGAGGCAACAGGTCCATGTGTCCCACGCACATAGATGTTTCTCTCTCTCTCTCTCTCTCTCTCTCTCTCTTTCTCTCTCCCTCCCTCCCTCCTTTCCACTCTCTCTAAAAACAAATGGACAACATATATCCTCATGAATAAAAATAAAAAAAGAAAGGGAAGAGCGGGCCATTTCCCCAGGGCCACCAGCAAACAAGCGGCAGGTGGAACAGAGCCTTCTTGGCCTCGCTCACGCCTCCCATTTCCCTGAGTGAGACCTGAGGGACCACCCTCTGCCGCCCATCTGCTCCTCCCCTGAGCACGGGCTGAGAGTCAGAGGGCACCTCCACATCTCGACCCGCCCACCCCTGTCCACTCCTGCTCAGCTCTGTCTCCCCTCCCCCAGTTCCCGTCCAGCTGGTCTCCCTCTCACCTCTCCAAGGGACAGACATTCATTAAGTGCCCAGCACAGAGCATCTGAAGCCCTGCATTCCTCCTGGTAATAAACCAAAGCTGGAGATGAGATGTTTTCTGAAGGAAATGTCACATTCCAGGGGAGAGAAGGAAAGGAATGAGTGCCAGGTATTTTCCCTGTGTGACTTCCACGGCTTCAAATAGCCCTGCAAAGCATTGTGGGCGCTTCCATCCTAGAGATGAGCCCAGGAGCCAGGCAGCTGAAGGCTCGCGCTCCAGGTCTTAGATCAGCTGAGCTGGGGCTGGAGCCGGTCTCCCTCCCTCCTGCAGCTCCACAACCTCACAACCCAGCTCTGGCTGTTGACTTGGGGAGCAGGGAGATTAGAGGCTGAGAGTGGAGTTTGATGTCCTTCACTCTCTAGCCCTTTGGGGGAGAGGTTAGCGTGGTCCCCTTCATGCTGGGGGATTAAGGTTACTTCCTCAGCAAGTGCTCCCCTAGCAAAGGCTGTAAAATCAGAGATGGGGTATTTGGAAGGAGCTCATTCAGGCTCTGGGATCGGACAGAAGGGGGTTCAAATCTCTTCTGTACTAGTGATCTCAGAGCTTTCACTTTTCCGTCAAGCAGAAAGAATAGTGCCTCCTTCTCAGCGTTGTGTGTGTTACCTGCCCTTGAATCGGCTCCAACTCCTGGCTGCTCTATGAAGGAGGGATGGCCACCATGTCCTGTCCTCAACAGCCCTGCTCAGCATGACAAAGGGGATCAAATGCGACAATCAATGATTGTAAACTGTGAAGTCATCTATAGCTGTCCGTTATGACACACTGAGCCTGTTATCTCCCTATCTCTCTGCTTTCAGGGTTAGTAAAGGCAGTTGTGGGATGACAAGCCGAAGGCCAGAGGTTGTTGGTGAAGTGAATTTTGTTCCAGAGCCCTGAGACTCCTGAGCTGTGGAGAGGCCGCAGGTGGGTGGGGTGTTTGCTTTACCTGCGCCCTGGGGAGAGTCGAGAAACTGGCTCTGCCAGGCTGCCGAGGGAGGAGCAGGTGCTCACATGACCGCAGGGTAGAATTCACCCAGCGCCCTGCCAGAGTGCTGGGCCCCAGGGCCTGTTAGTCCACAGGGGCAGTGACATTCCCTTCCCAGCTGATTCCACCCCTGAAGAGGAGGGGCTCCTGGCTGTCTGGAAAGCTGACAGGCCACACCTGTTGGGATTCTTGTTTCTAATCAGCCCGGGGCTGTGGGGAAATTAGAGGCTGGGGGAAGAGGTGAGCAACCTTCGCCAGAGGCCCATGGCCTTAGGAGGAGGGGGTCGCCACAGAATGAATGACACAGTCCCCCCTGGCTTCTGTAATCATTTCCCTCATCCCCAGCCCCCAGAATATAAACAAAAAGGAACTTGGGATAGATACCAATCTGGTTGAAGCAAGGAACTGTCCCTGCCAAACAGGAACGTCCAGCCCCCTCAGCCAAGCTGACGTCTGAGTTATGCGGGAGGAATGAGAGCTGAAATCAGGCTCCCAGAGGCAGGAAACATGGATTGTCCTTGCTTTGTCTGGTCATCTGGCCAATGATCATTTCTTCAGCATTCAGAATGTGGTCATAAATAAGACAAAGTCCTTGTCACTGATATGCTCACAGTCTAGCGGAAAAAAGTTCCAGAAACCCACAACTTGGTAATAGAGAGGCAACGGCTTTAGTTTGGGCAATTTGGCTTGTGTTTTGACAAGTAAAGAGGAGTTCACTGCATAGGGAAGAGGAATTCCCAGGGAAAAGTTCCAGAAACCCACAACTTGGTAATAGAGAGGTAACGGCTTTACTTTGGGCAATTTGGCTTGTGTTTTGACAAAGAGGAGTTCACTGCATAGGGAAGAGGAATTCCCAGGTTTTACCTGCACTTGAGCCTGGAGGAGCCCGTGTACACCATTTCCAGGACTAGATGGACCAACTTCAGAGCAGAGCCTGAGGAGTGGGCACGTCTGGTCGGCTTCTGAGCACAGCCCCTCCTCATTGCTGAAACAGCAGGGACTGCAGAGCCATGCGTGGATTTGGTCTCAGCTGAATTCATGTGCATCTATCTATGGGCGGGTCACAAGCATGTCTGATAATCATGTGTGACCTCTTTTCAAGTTATAGTTTCCCAGTGGGGCAAGTGAGAGTGAGGTTTCCTCACTAATTCCATCAAAGGGAAAGTCAAGACACTGAAGAGTGATTTGCCCACAGCTTAACAGCCACCTATGGGCCAGCTACTACTTTCCAATTGTTACTCCAAGGACAGGGGATTCAGGAGGAAGCAGAGCTAAGGTACTGCACCCAGGAAGCTTACATGCTGGTAGGGAAAACCACCAAAAAAGACATATATCTAGCCCAGCTAGTGTGGCTCAGTGGTTGAACATTGACCTATGAACCAGGAGGTCACAGTTCGATTCCCCGTCAGGGCACATGCCCGGGTTGTGGGCTCGATCCCCAGTAGGGAGTGTGCAGGAGGCAGCTGATCAATTATTCTCTCTCAACATTGATGTTTCTCTCTCTCTCTCTCTCCCTCTCCCTTCCTCTCTGAAATTATATATATATATATATTAAAGACATATCTAAATATGTCAGGTGGTGGTAAGAGCTAAGAAGATTGACAAAGTAGGTCAGGATTGACAGGATGGGGAGAGTGTCGTTATTTTATACATACAGGTGGTTCTGGAAGGCCCTGCAGGTGAGGTGACATGAGGAAAGAGACCTGATATATACACGAGGCAGTGTGTTCCAGGCCGCTGGACAATATCATCAGAATCGCACTGTGCTGCATTCACCTCTTTAATCTGTCTGCCTCTCTTGCTCCCTGCAGGGCGGCAGGAACTCTTTGAAAGAGGGAATGACATTTATTCATCTTTGGGTCTTCAATTTGGAATATGGTCAAAATGTTGCTTGTATATTTCTGCCTCCCCCTCTAGAAGGTCTTTTGAGACACTGACCCTCGACCCAGCACAATGCCTGGAACAGGATAGCAGTTGTTGACTGTCTTGCAGATGGAATGCATGATCATCGGCTGCAGCGGGAGGGGGGGCACAGGCCCTGGGGACAGAAGCAAGTCCTAGGAGGGAGGCAGGAATGAGCTCCAATTTCAGTCCCTGTGGTTGATTTGGTGACCGTGTTGTCTTCCACAGAAAAATAATTATAAACATCTCTATTGTGCCAGCTGCTGTTCTAAGCACTTTAAATACATGAATGCCTTTAATCTTCATAAAAGCCCTATGTGACAGGTACTATAATTGTGCCCATTTTATGGCCAAGGTTCTGAAGCACAGAGAGGTTAAGTGGTTTAGTGAAGATCACACAGCTAACAATTGGCAAAGCCGGGATGTAAATCCAAGAGTCTTGTTCTTATCCTCACCCTATGGATTCATACCCATATCCTTACCCCAGAGACTAGTGCCCTAGATCTTCCACTGGGGTGATTGCACCCTAAGAGTCTCAGGATAAGCCAGTGGGTTTTTGAGTCCAGGAAGGTCAATATTAAATAAAGATTTCAGAAAAAAAAATTTCATTATAGCTAATTTAAAACATTAATATATATATATTTTTATTGATTTTAGAGAGAGAGGAAGGGATAGAGATAGAGAGTTAGAAACATCAATAAGAGAGAAACATTGATTACCTGCTTTCTGCATGCCCCCTACTGGGTATTGAGCCTGCAACCTGGGCATGTGCCCTGACCTGGAATTGAATCCGTGACCTTTTGGTTTGTGGGTTGATGTGCAACCACCAAGCCACACTGGCCAGGCAAGACATTTTTATACTGCGATGAAACAGACATGTTATCTATATATATAAAAGGCTAATATGCTAAGTGTCTGACCGTTTGACCAGTAGCTATGACGTGCACTGACCACCGGGGCAGACGCTCAATGCACAGGCATGGAAACATGGAACAGAATGATGAATCTCAGAGGGAAGGGGGGACTAGCCCGAAATCCAGGCATGTACCCTTGGCCAGAATTGAACCTGGGACCCTTTAGTCCGCAGGCCAACGCTCTGTCCACTGAGCCAAACCGGCTAGGGCCAGATGAATTCTTAATATTAAAAAAGGGGAGAGATTTTCAGGAAATGCCACCGTGATGTGATGGTGGGTTGTAGGGTTTCTGTCTCTAGGCCCCCTCCTCAGCCCCCAGCCCAGGGTGAGCTGTCATAGTCTGTGACTTCCCTGAATCCCAGCACACACAGAGTCCCCATTCACTGTGACTGTCTGGATGGAAGTGAGTCGGGGTCCATGTCAGGCTGGGTGGCTGTGGGAGGTACTGATTTCCGATTATTCTTCTGTGGGCCTGGGCCAGAGGGGCTGAGGGGGCCAGGCGGGGAGGGGGCTGAGCCTTGGCTCTGCACAGAAGCCTGCACAGGGTTCAGAGTTTCTGATTTGTGCCTGTGGGATGGTGTAACACCATCGAGACAGTAACCCAGGAGGCAGGAGGAACGGCTCGTCCTCGGCGCCGTAAATCCCCCACGCAGCCTGGCATCCGATTTGCAGAGCACATCCTTAGATGCTCCCTCCTGCAGAGTGAGAGGCGTGTTCTGTGGCCTGTTTTCTGTGTGTCTGTGTATGTCAAGCCCGGGACATGTGTCCTTCCTGCCACGTGCCACAGAATGGGTCCCCCTGGGGAGACAGTGCCCACGGGAGTTTAAAGCAAGATGACACGTCCACCCACTATTGACAAGATGCTGATGTGCCTCTCAGAAGACCGGGCTGGTAATTAATGTGCCAGCTTCTTCATTGACAAAGCAAAAAGCAAACATACAAGGAAGGGAGTGAGTCACAGGGAGACAGCCCTGATGGGAGAAAAAGGGCAAGATGTGTGGAATGTGTCCGAGGGACGGGAAGGGCGCGGGCAGGCAGAGCTGAGAGGGAGGGAGAGGGACCAGAATTGCCTCTGTGAGGAATTGTACTCGTGAGAGAGAAAGCGAGGTGAGGGACCCCGCGAGAGGGGAATGTGTGCGTGTGACTGACAGCAAAGGAGGGAGAGGAGGTGGTGCAGGGGGGAGGGCAGCGGGCCTCTCCCCTGCTTCTTCAGCCACTAGGGCTTCTGGAAAGCCCTGCAGTTCGGAGTGAGGGACAAGCAGGAGAGGTGAGATTTCATTACCTTTCCCTTTGTGTGATGTTTCCGTGTTAGAAAAGAAGACCGGAGCTATAAATAATCCAGTCACAGCTGCAGCATCCTGGAGGTTTATGGTGCAATGCCAGCCAGCTTCGGGCTTGGGGGTGGGGGGGTGCCTTACAAAGCCAAGATGAAAGGCTGACTCTCCTGCACTTGGTCCCCAGTCCCAGCGGGCTCCAACCCACCCCATCCCTTTCTCCTGACCCACAGAGCTCAGAGGGAGCGGGGTGGGGGTGTGGAGGGGGGAGAGCAGCTCACAAATGCACAGACCCGCCCTGGTCCTGGGAAGTCTGGAGCCAGACCTGGCTGTCACAGCAGGAGCTGGTTCTGAGTGGGAGCCACTTTGCTCAGCTGCCTCAGACAGGGGCAGGCCTCTTGTGCCTGGTGGGGCTGATGTGGCCCAGTCACAGATGGGCTCAGGCCTGGTGAGGAGGTCCCTGAAGTGTGGGGCCATGCTCCACCCCCCGCCCCCCCATTCCTGTTCTTCACTATGGGCTGGGGCCTTGTTCCCGGTCTCATCAGCAAAAACCAGCTGTACTTGGTGCGAGACTTTGTGGGGGCTGGGCCATCCGTCCTGGGAGAGGGTGCACACGGGCTGGCCTGGGGAAGGGGCCATTCCCCCAGAAGTCGGGGCTGCTGGATGGGATGGTGACACTTAGGGCAGAGGCAGCCACTGTGTCTGGGCCAGTCTCTGCAGATCACCTCCCAGGATCCGTGTCCAGCCTGTTGTGAGTGCCTATGGAGGAGGCGAGGGGAAACAGTTAGGAGCTTGGCCACAGGCTTGTCCCCAAGAGCCATAGGCGCTGGAGAAAGAGGAGGGTGGGGGGCTCAGGGAGAGGAGCTGGTTCAAGGCACCCTTGCTACACGCCTGTGCCTTCCTGCAGCTTCTGACCAGGACACTTACCTGGCTGTGTCCCCAACAAGTCCTAGGCCAGTGGTTGGCAAACTGCGGCTCGGCAAACCGCGGCTCGCAAGCCACATGCGGCTCTTTGGCCCCTTGAGTGTGGCTCTTCCACAAAATACCGCGTGCGGGCGCGCACATACAGTGCAATTGAAACTTCGTGGCCCATGCGCAGAAGTCGGTATTTTGTCCCGCACGTGGTATTTTGTGGAAGAGCCACACTCAAGGGGCCAAAGAGCCGCATGTGGCTCGCAAGCCACGGTTTGCTGACCACGGCCCTAGGCCTCTCGAGGGCAGGGAGCATGGGCAGGTTGCTCTCACTGCAGCCCAGTGAAGTGTGAGCCCTGACCCTGGTTTATGGGCATAGATTCCCCAGGAGGGTAGGACTCTGGGGCTGAAGTGCACACAGGCCCCTGGGCTGGAGCCCCAGGCGGGGCTGGGTGTTGTGGATAAGGTGGGGCCAGACCGCACCCCACTTGGTTCTTTCCTGCCCTTCCTCAGGCTGCCCCTGGGTCTGAGGATCTCCAGGCCTCCCTGTCCCCTGCCCCTCCTGTCACCAGGCTGGTGTAGCCCAGTTACCTTAGGCACCAGCCTGTCACCTTAGTGATTTCCGCTTTTCTTTTCTTCTAATTCCCTGAGCAAATATTGAACATCCAGAGAAACATCCGAATCCTGAATCCTGGACATTGGGCGGGGATAGAGGTGGTAATGCAGCTGGCTACTCCCCATGGGGCAGCTCAGGCAAGATAAACACACGTCAGCTGCAGGTTTCTGGCACAGGGAGGCTGCTGAGGGGGTGGGGTGCCCCCCGGGGGCATGTAGGGCCCCTTCCCTCAGAGGATTCCCCCAGGAGGGGTGTCTGTTGTATGACTGTGGACTTCCAGAACAGTAACACATGGGGTGGGTCTTTTCTGGGGCCAGGGCAGTCTGTCCTATTTCAGCCTCCAAGGGAAACCATGCCTGGCAGTGGAGCACACGTAGTAGGATTCAATCCCCTGGCGTGACTCAGAGGCAGCTCAGCTGAAAACACAAATGACCTCAGAGCAAGCTTGCCTAATTTCGTGCATGGCAGGAACCCCTCATTCAGAAGGGGAACCAAGAGGCTCTGATGGCCTCCCTGACCGGCAGCTTAGATGCATCCTCCCTGATGGAGGCATTGCTGGTGCACCTGTCAGGGGACCACCCACCACAACATGCATCATCATTGTGTTCTGGGTGGTTGTGCCAGTCAAGTTTCTTACTACAAATAGCAGAATGGATTCTGAAATCCTTCAGCAGAGAAAAGATTTATTGGAAGGATTTTTTAAAAATTAATTTTTATATATTTTTTAAAAATATATTTTTATTTATTTCAGAGAGGAAGGGAGAGAGAGATAGAAACATCAATGATGAGAGAGAATCATTGATCGACTGCCTCCTGCAG
>NW_005354673.1:4878614-4882711 GCF_000412655.1 Myotis brandtii
TGAAGGCCTGAATAGAACAAACATCAGAGGAAGGGGGAATTTTCTCTCTGCCTGACTGCTGAGCAGGGACATGGGTCTTCTCCTGCCCTTGGACTGGGACTTACACCATTGGCTTTCCTCATCCTCAGGCCTTTGGAGTCAGACAGAAACTTACATGTTGGCCCATATATACCCCCGCAGAAAGGGAAATTCTCATGGTCAACCCCAAAGCAGGAAAGAAACGCTCTGGATGGTCTCGGTTTCGCCTCCAGAGCTCATAGAAAGATGCCTCTCTCTTTCCATCTCTCCCCCCACCGCCTCCCCTTAACTCTGCAGAGCAAGAGACTGGCCTCTGTGGGCTGCATCAGCTGAACTTCCAGGCCTCTGCCTTCCGGTTGGGTTTCTCTAATAGGAAGAGGAGATGCAGGGCAGGAGGAGAGAAGTTGGGGGATTTGTTCCCCTTGCTTCTTCCCTTCGCAGCTATGGCTCTCTCCAGCTTCCAGTCACCTCCTTTCCTGTCCCATCAGGGTCTTCACCATTCCTTTTGATTCCCCTTAACCCTGGCCACCCTTGGCAAATAGTCACTTGCCCTGTTGGAGAATAACACCTGTTTCCTGTGGGGACCCCAAATAATATAGTAAGTTTGGAGATTGAGAGGCAACAGAGCTCCAGTGAATGCCCGCAACACAACGGTACAGATGCACCGTAGAGGCAGGCAGCATGGTAAAGTGGCCAGAGTGTGCGTGGACTTTGGAGACAGACCAACTAGGGTCTGAATTCTCAGCCCAACTCTTACTGCCCGTGTGAACTTGGCCAAGTTCCTTAACCATGCTGACCCTTCTTTGCTCTTCATCTGGAAAATAAAAGTTAACCTTTATCTCAAGGATTTGTGAGAACTGAATGAGAGATTTATTAAGTACTTGGTGTTTAGGAGACCAGTGACGGCAAAAAGGATTCATTTTATGTGCCAGCCCCAATTGGTCAGTAAGGGGTCTTTGGCTCTCTGTGTTGAGAAGAATTCTGACATCTCACCCTGGTCTGGAGGTGATGGGTACACTCAGGATTGATTAGTGATGTCTGTCACATTGTGGACAGGGAAATGGCAGTAGGTTGCCCTTGCCTTCTCTATAGCAAACACTCACTTAATGGTACCTATTAGTTTTCCTATTTTTTGCTCCTTAGGAAGGGAAGTAGAATTCTGCTGGGGTCAGAAAGGCCGGGATCCTGTTTGACCGTGTCCATTCCCAGCAGCTCTGTCCAGGGCCTGAGTCATTGTGCCACCTCTCCTGGCACAGCGCAGACATGTCAGCACTGCGGCCTCTTTTCTTTAATCAGCAAACAGCTTTGCCCTGTCTAGGATGTTCAAGGTCTTTCTCCTGGGACCGCCTCTTGCTCTTTTCAACCCTCAAATGCCCGACCTGATCCTCCCTGCCAACAGATACAATTCTCTCTCTCTCTCTCCCATGGTCACCACCTCTTTCCCCTAGGAAGTTATGGGAGTAATATATATTGACTTGAATTTCTCCACCCCTGTCCCTGTCCCTCCATTTTCCAAATCTTCCCCATTATCTCCTGCCCCAACTTAGGGACCCAACATTATCCCAGCATCACATACCAGAGCTGGTTGAAGATAGGAAAGGTATCAGAGAAATAATGGCCACAGGCATCCTATGATGCAAGCTGGAGCCTCAGTTATCACCAAATCATCTCTGGAGTAGCAAGAAGGTAGAGGGAACAAGGAACCCTTTTCAAAAATAATCCCTAGTTTTGTTGGTACATAGCAACAACCTTCATTCGTTTGATTACAAGAAATATTTATTGAGCACCTACTATGTGCCAGGCAGCAGTGCACAAAACAGATATATTCTCTGCCTTGAAGGGGAGACAGATAAGTATAACCGAGTGGGTGCTGGGCAGTGCAGTCATGCTGAGATGGAGATGAGCACAGCAGGGACTCTAATTGGAGTGAATGATGGGACAACCAGGGAAGACTTTCCTGAGGAGGCAGCTCCTAAGCAGAGGCAGGAAGGATAAGAAAGCTCTTCCAGCTGGCAGTGGAGGCACCATATGCAAAACCCTGAAGGTGTGTGTGTGTGTGAAGAGCTGCCTGTTGCTGGCAGGTCACTGTGGCTGGGGCTCAGCTGGAAGGGAGGATGTATTGCAGAGGAGCCAGCTAAGGAGTCCAGATTTGCCTAAAGTGTACACACCCCTTCCCCCTATGCCCTGTGAGTCATTGGAGTGTAGTGAGAGCTGATTAATGCTAGAGGTGGGTGGACAGGAGCTGTGGAGTGGGGATGGGGGCAGGGAGGAGGCAGCCTGATGAATGAAGGCTTTAATTCAGTCTTACTGATAACTGGCCAACCCAACCATCAGGTGCAATTTAGGGTAAAGCAGGCATTCACTTGGGCATTTTCTTTCTCCAATGACTGAGTAGGCTTTCAATTATCCCCTCCTCATATAAAGCCCCTAACACCCTTTTCCCCCCTGTTCAGACCTGCTTCTTTTTGGAAAAATGGGAAATGGTGGGTCTGTGTGGCTCTGTAGAAATATGTGTAGCTATATGTGTGTGCCTGTGCATGAAAGTGTCTCATAAATGTGTGAGGAAGTGAATAAATGGGAGTGTGTGCTTGCATATGCATGAAAACGTCTTTGCTGGTGCCATGTATGGGAGGATATGTGCATGAGACTATATGCCTCTGTTTATGTTGGGGAACATGGATGCATGCATGTAAACCTGTGTCCAGGAGAGTCTGTGGGTGGTTAAGAGTATAGGGGACTGTGAGGTGTGTTTGCAGTATGCACGGGGTTCTATGCAACTGGCCACCATGATTGTCTTTGCAGGAGAGAAGTTGTTGAGCTGAGAATTTATATTAACCACAGCAATGAAATGCTGAACTGTCTCCCTCTTTCCCGTCTTGCGCTCTTGTAATCCATTTTCCACCTAGCAGCCAGTTTGAGCTTTTAAAAATGCAAATCAAATCACATCACTTCTAAACTGAAAACCCTCCAGTGGCTTCCCACTGCATCTGGAATAAATCCAACCTTCTGACTATGGCCTACACAATGTGTCCCCACTCTGGTCTTTGAAGCGTTGTGATCTTATTTCCTCCCACTCCTTGGGCACCCCCTGCCTTAGCTACATAGGCTAGCGCCTTTGCACCCAACGTTTCCTCTCCTGGACCCCTTCGAAACTCAGTGCTGTCCTGGCTCCAGGTTTCAGCCCAACATGTATTATCAGTAAAGTCTTCTCTGACCTCGCATTTTTACCTGGCATCCCCCACCCCCATGTCCCATCACTCTGACTTTTTCTCCTCCCCAGTGCTAGGTCAATTAGATCAGAAGCAGATGTTGGGACAGAATTAGGTGTGCACTGGGGTTAGCAGGGAGCAGCCCCTGAGAAGAAATAGGGAGAATGTGGATTGGGTGGGGAAGGTGGGGCCATCAAACCACAGAGCAGATCTCATAAGTTCTCTGCCAGTCTGCTGGGGTGCCTGGAGCAAAGACTGCCCATCACAGGAGTTCTCAGTTGGGTGGAAATGGCTGGACCCTATACCACATCTAGCTCCACCAAGGGCTGGAACCATCAACTTAACCTTTATCATAAGTATGTATGTATAGAAAAAAATAGTATATGTAGGGTTTGGGGGCAACCAGGTGCAGTTTGGGGCGATCAGGCCAGCAGGCAGAGGCAGTTAGGGGTGATCAGGCCAGCAGGGGGGCAGTTAGGGGCAACCAGGCTGGTGGGGGGGAGCAGTGAGGGGTGATCAGGCAGGCAGGCAGGTGAGCGGTTAGGAGCCAGAGGTCCAGGGTTGTGAGAGGGATGTCCGACTGCTGGTTTAGGCCTGATCCCCGGGATCGGGCCTAAACTGGCAGTCAGACATCCCCTAAATTTCGTGCACCGGACCTCTAGTATACTATAAGATTCTAACTATATGGCATTGTAGAAAAGGCAAAACTATTCTGTGATATTACAGTAGTGGATATATGTCATTGTACATTTGTTCAAATACATTGAGTATACAACACTAAGAGTGAACCCTAAGGTAAACTATAGACTTTGGGTGATAATGATGTGTCAGTGTTACACATGCACCACTCCAGTGGGGATGTTGACAGTG
>NW_005354673.1:4882950-4895607 GCF_000412655.1 Myotis brandtii
GGGGGTGGGGTAGCAGTATGTAGGAAACCTGTGTACTTCCCGTTCAATTGTGCTGTGAACCTGAAAATGATCTAAAAAGTGACGCCTATTAAAAAGGAAACCAAGAAAGAAAAGAAATCCTCATTCTCACTGGGCTTCTTCCTCTTCTCTCCCCATCCGCATCCTTTCCTCCTGCCATCCAGTGTCTTCTGATCTCCTCACAGGGGATGTGTTTGCGAGGCATGTCTGTCCGCCTGTCCTTTTCTCCCATGGTTTGGCTGGATCCTTTGTTAAAGATTTCCAGCTCAGGGGCCAGCCTGGCTGGGAGTTTCTTCCTCTCTGCCGAACTCGCAGGCCCCCACCCCAGCCTCCTCCCAGCCCACTGACCTTCTACAAAGAATGTCACCAACAGCTGACAGCCAGGAGCTGCTCTGTAAGCCGTGTCCTGGTATAAATATGTACCCTGACACCCAGCCGGGGTGAAGGCAATTCGAGATTGGACGGAGAAGATTGTGCTGAGGCTACAGAGGAGAAGAAGAGAACCCTGGAAAACTCATTAGCACCACCTCCAACCAAGCTTAATCTGGCCTCCTTTGGTGTCAGACTGAAGCAAGAGGAAAACACCTTCCCTCTCTATCCTCCAAGGATGGACGTGAGAGGAGCCCACAGAGTGTGCACCCCACTTCCATTTCCCAGGCCTTGATTAAGACTTCTAGGGGCACTAAGCTCTGAAAAGGTGAGGCCATCTCCACCCCCATGAGCAGTGCAAATAAAATCAATACTAATTCACAAAGTAAATGTGAGGAAGTCCTTCAATATGTTTTTCCCCCCTGTGGTGACTACTTTGAAGTTTTGTATTTTTTGAAATATCAAATATGAAACTCTCACATTTTTTCCTCCTCCTTTGCTGGTTCCCTAAGTGTGGGTTGGATCTGCATGTTGCTTTTATCTGTACGCAGCCTAGCTGAGCTGCTGGTGCCTGCCAGGCCTGCCATGTGCTGAGGCTACAGAGGTTGGTCCCAGGGCTGACCTTGAGGGCTTCAGGGGTCCTTCCATGGTGGGGAGGGTCACAGAGTCAGGTTCTTGCTTTGTATTGCGCAAGTATACTAGCTTGGGGCTGACGGGGGATGGGGGGTAAGTAGAAAGCAAACAGGGCAAAGTCTGAGATGGGCACTGGGAGGGGGCATTTTCCTTGGCTAAGGTAGCCCGCTTAAAAAAAATCAAACTAGTCAAATCAATCGATAGCTGCTGTGGTCCATATTTAGGCAAAAAACTAGTTGGGCTGGAGTCTTATTATGCCTGGGGAAGTAATCCTGGGCTCTTCTGTCCCGGGGGTGGGTCAGGCAGTGGAATGGAATGGTCAAGTGTCCACTGTGGTGCTGCCCATCAGCTCGGGTACATTCCCTCCTCTACCCGACCCCCCCATTACAAATGGGCAAACTGAAGCCAAGGGCACTGCCCGGTGATGGAGGAGCCTGTCTCTCTAACTGGGTCAGTATTGAGTTTTTGCCTCACAGGGCCCCCAGGGCCCAGAGCCTAGGGCTCCTCATTTGTGACTTATATCATCACCTGACTCCTTCCGAGGTTGGAGGGAAAGGTGAGCAGCCTACAGGTATTTATGTCAACTGCACAGTTAGCCCTACTATGTGCTGTGCATACAGGTATATGCTTCAGTGTATCGTCTCATCCACACAGCCTCCCAGCAATGTGGGCTTTATGGGGCCCATTCTGCAGATGAGCTCAGAAAGGAAAAGAGACTTGCCCATGGTGACACAGAAAGCATTTAGAGGGGACTTTTTGCCCCCTGGAAGGGCAGCTGCATGAGTGCAGAGCCTGCTGGCTTCCAGCTATAACCCCAGGTCACAGCACCTAGCGCAGTGACTGGTGCATCATGGGTAAGCAATAAATATCTAGTAAAGAATGAATAAATAAATGATCAATGAATTTCTGGCCCCAAATCTGTGTTCTTTCCTGGTTTCCACCTCGCCCGGGGATCTGGGAGCTGAGAGGAGAGGCTCTGGGTGTTCCTGGTGGGCAGGACTCCCAGGGCAGTGCCAGGGAGAGCGCCCGCCCGGTAAGGCTTTGCAGCAGGGCCAGGGCACACACAGGGAACCCTTGCCCTCACCCTTGTCCTGCACAGTCAGTCCCGGTGGTCATGTGCAGTCCCTGAGGATGCTGGAAGGAGTTCACCGCAGAATAAACATATGGGCTACATGTCCAGTGATTCAGAAGATCCTGCTGTGCTGGCCTCCCTCTCCCCAAACCATGTTGTTGCCATGGCAACTAGCCTCACCAAACCAGAGCTTGCTGAGGGCATCTCAATTAACCCCTTCCTGGGTCCTCAGTTACACTTGGTTCACCCAGCCACATGTCCTGGATTCCCATAACGCTCATGTATATGGGCCATCAGAAGTGGCAGGGTGGCTCTGGGGGCAGAAGTGTAAGCTTCAGGGTTGGAGGGCCTGGGTTGAATCTTTGGGCCAGTTGTGTGAATTTGAACACACTAGCAAACCTTTCAGGCCTCAGTTCGCTCTTCTGCAAAATGGACACAGTGGTGTGTTCCCTCACGGGGCTGTTGTAAGGGTTGGCTGAGGAAGCACAGCAACACCAGCAGGTACTTGGCTCAGAGTGCGCTGCAGGGAGTGCTGGTTACAGGAGGAGTTGCTTGGCGCACACAGCCAGTCCTCTCTCACCGCAGGGCCCCAAGCACATCGGGGGAGGGCACACACGGTCACACACACACAGAGCAGTGATTCATCTGGAAAAAAGGAAGCCCACAGCCACTCAAACTGTACCAAGCCTGGAGTTGCCCTGGGAGATCCCTCAAACAGCCCATTTATTCACCTTGTACTCAAACCTCTCCAGCCTCCTTTGAGCTCTGGGGCTCCCAGAGTAGAAACCAAGACAGACAGAAGGAAGCTGGTGGAGAAGGTGTGCACAGAGATCCGGGCTGAGTGGGGTGAGGAGAAGATGGGACTGGGCTTGGATGTGCTAGAGGTCAACCTGGCAGCCTGTGGGTATGAGGCCACCTGCTGTCAACTCCATTGAGCAAAAAGGTCCCTAGGGGAGGCGACAGCAGAGCGTCGAGCAAACAAGGCATTATTAATGGCCACTGTTTATTGAGGGTCAGCCAGGGGCCAGAGTGATAAACACAAATAAGGCCACATTCCCCACACCCGCGGCTTAAAGCATGTTGATGGCTCCTCCCTGCTGTCATCACAGGACCCAAACCCTCACTAGGGCCTTGCCCCTGCCCACCTCTCAGCTGACTCACTGTGCTCCCAGACACTCTGCCCCCAACACTCAGGCTTTCTATGGTTTTGGTTTTCAAAAAAACATGATTGGCCAGCCTCGGGGCTTTCGCCCACACAGGTGTTTCTACCTGGTATGCTCATGTACATCTTTCCCCAAATTATTTATTGTATTTTGTCAATTTTAAGATACATGCTTTAAAAAGCCAACTTGTTACTCTGAAATAATTTCAGACTAATAGACGTTGCAAAAAACAGGACCAATAATTCCCATATTCCCGTCGCTCAGGTTTTCCAAATGTTAGCTTTTTACTATATTGACTTTGGTACCGGTGTACCAGATACTAGAGCCATCTCCAGTTGTTCTACTAATGCCTTAGTAGCAAAAGAAGAATTTTCTGCTCAGTATACTATGTAAATATCTTGTTTCTTATCACCCACTCGTAGCCCCTAGTTATGATTCTTGCCTAAAACAATATTACAGTGGTGGGCAGATGAGGGGTTTCCAATTCCATCATTTGTTCCTACATTTGTTCCTTGGCATCCCTTTGTTAGGGTGTTCTTTTCTTCCCCATTCATTTGATTATTTGTGTGTTTATTTCTATCAGAGGGACTCATAGATGATTCTTTTATTCTTTGGGTTATAATCTCTGACTCTCATTATTTATTTCAGTGCTCAAGTTATGCCAGAATTGCCCAGTAGTAGAAACCCGTTGAATCTGGCTCTCATTCCTATTGACAACTCCCTATTATTTATTTATATATATTTTTTAGCACATCGTCACTTTCTGGCGCAATAAACTGTTCCAGGCTCATCTGTACTTTCCTGAGGCAGCCCTGGCATTGACTGTTCCCCCAAAGTGCCCGGGTTCCTTTTAGCGAAGAATGGTATTTAAAAACCAAGATCTAGAAACGAGGGTGCTCTGTGCTTCTGGGTAAGACTTGTTTCTTATCACCCACTCATAGCACCTAGTTATGATTCTTGCCTAAAACAATATTACAGTGGTGGGCAGATGAGGGGTTTCCAATTCCATCATTTGTTCCTACATTTGTTCTTTGCCATCCCCTTGTTAAAGCCGAGGGTTCTTTTCTTCCCCATTCATTTGATTATTTGTGTGTTTATTTCTATCAGATGGACTCATAGATGATTCTTTTATTCTTTGGGTTATAATCTCTGACTCTCATTATTTATTTCAGTGCTCAAGTTATGCCAGAATTGCCCAGTAGTAGAAACCCGTTGAATCTGGCTCTCATTCCTATTGACAACTCCCTATTATTTATTTATATATTTTTTAGCACATCGTCACTTTTTGGTGCAATAAACTGTTCCAGGCTCATCTGTACTTTCCTGAGGCAGCCCTGGCATTGACTGTTCCCCCAAAGTGCCCGGGTTCCTTTTAGCGAAGAATGGTATTTAAAAACCAAGATCTAGAAACGAGGGTGCTCTGTGCTTCTGGGTAAGATGCGTCTTTTAAATCTTTGACGACAGGATGCATTTTACACACTGTGGTGTCTAACAACTCCCCGGGTTGGCATCTGACTCTTCTCCTCCTGGCCACTCTTCCGTTCAACCAGAATCAGAGCCCAGCAATGGGCACGTGGCCAGGACCCCTGCTCCACCGTTCTTGCCCTCCTCTCTGGCCTGTCCACATGTCTCCCCTTTCCGCGGAACCAGAGCCTGGGAGACTATCTGCTACCCACTCAGGGGTTTCACACCAGGCAAGCTTGCTGCAGGGTAAGGTGGATTTCTCTTGGGTTTCACCCTATTCTGATCTCTGCCATTACAGACCTTTCTTTGTTTTAAGTTGGGCAGGAGATAGGAAACTCCTCTGGGGTTGACGGAAAGTTGAAAAGAGCTTTGAGTAAGCACAAAATAACACCTCTAAGGGTAAGAAGGCTCGAGTCTTGAAGGAGTTTTCTTTCTCAGGTGTGACCTAAAACAATTGTGTTGACAATCAATAGTGTTTTAGAGTCATTGAAATAGATCACACCTAGTTATCCTTCAAAACTCACTCACAAGACTACCTCATGAGCACTTTTTCTACATAACACTCATACAGTCGGGGGCAGACATTGGAGTCACTGTTGGTTAATATCTGTCTGAAGGCCCCGCTAGCATATGTCCTTGTCTGCCTCTCTTGTATTCATAGCTGTATCATCACCGCCTGGCACATCGTAGGTGCTCAATAAAAGTTTGTTGAAAGGATGCTTGAGTTGATTTAGTCTTTTCAACAGGTGCAAAGCAGAGACGACTCTCCCTACTTTACAGATGGAGAAGCTGAGGTTCTAAGGTTTGTTCCATGTTGTTCTACCGGTAGGTGGTGAAATGGAGATTTAAACCTGGATTTGTTGGAATTCAACATCTGTGCCAAGTGTTTCAATGGACAAATGGTTTTCGTGGGGAATTGAATTGACTTTTTATTCCCATGAGGAGCTTGGTCCCTGAAGGCATGTCTAAATTCTTAGAAATTAGGGCAGCACAAATATGATCCAAGAGAGGGCGGACCCCTGCTCCACCGTTCTTGCCCTCCTCTCTGGCCTGTCCACATGTCTCCCCTTTCCGCGGAACCAGAGCCTGGGAGACTATCTGCTACCCACTCAGGGGTTTCACACCAGGCAAGCTTGCTGCAGGGTAAGGTGGATTTCTCTTGGGTTTCACCCTATTCTGATCTCTGCCATTACAGACCTTTCTTTGTTTTAAGTTGGGCAGGAGATAGGAAACTCCTCTGGGGTTGACGGAAAGTTGAAAAGAGCTTTGAGTAAGCACAAAATAACACCTCTAAGGGTAAGAAGGCTCGAGTCTTGAAGGAGTTTTCTTTCTCAGGTGTGACCTAAAACAATTGTGTTGACAATCAATAGTGTTTTAGAGTCATTGAAATAGATCACACCTAGTTATCCTTCAAAACTCACTCACAAGACTACCTCATGAGCACTTTTTCTACATAACACTCATACAGTCGGGGGCAGACATTGGAGTCACTGTTGGTTAATATCTGTCTGAAGGCCCCGCTAGCATATGTCCTTGTCTGCCTCTCTTGTATTCATAGCTGTATCATCACCGCCTGGCACATCGTAGGTGCTCAATAAAAGTTTGTTGAAAGGATGCTTGAGTTGATTTAGTCTTTTCAACAGGTGCAAAGCAGAGACGACTCTCCCTACTTTACAGATGGAGAAGTTGAGGTTCTAAGGTTTGTTCCATGTTGTTCTACCGGTAGGTGGTGAAATGGAGATTTAAACCTGGATTTGTTGGAATTCAACATCTGTGCCAAGTGTTTCAGTGGACAAATGGTTTTCGTGGGGAATTGAATTGACTTTTTATTCCCATGAGGAGCTTGGTCCCTGAAGGCATGTCTAAATTCTTAGAAATTAGGGCAGCACAAATATGATCCAAGAGAGGGCACAGGACAGGGGCCGTTGCTGCAGAACTGGCCTCCAGGGGCCACACACACTCTGCTCATCCTTTGCCATATTCCCATTGGGTAGGCCTGGACTTCCTGTCCCCTTCCAGGAGGGCCACACAGAGGTCTGGGTCAGGGGCTTAATCCCAGGCATTGGCCCTAACCCCCGCTCCCCCAGCTCTGTCTACTAGCCCTGGGCCCTGCCATGGTGCCTTCTATGGCAAAGAGCACACTGATCTTTATCATCCCATCTTACAGATGAGCACACTGAGGCCCAAGGAGCTTAAGCAATTTGCCCAAGGTCAAGATTGGGAATTTGAACTTCTTGAGTGCAGCTTTATACCACAGCTCTCCACTACCTGAAATTCTACTCTCGGCTATCCCTGCTCTCTCTGGAATGCACACACCTGAGAGATAGCCCTGAGACAACAGCAGATCACCGTGGGGCTGGATGGAGCCAGCCAAACCCACCCAGATGCTTTCAGTGACTTCAGGCCTCACTCAAACCTCCTGAGTCTGAATCTTCAGCAAAAGATTGGAAGAGATGGAGGAGCTGGAGGGGTTCACAGGGGCCATTCTTCTTAATACATCTCCAGCAGAGAGTGCCCAGGCAGGCCCTGTGCTGGGCACTGAAACATGCGGTAATGTGACTGGCAGTACAACCTCCTACTACAGGGGTGGGGAGGTGGGTTGAGATGGGGGCTGTCCAGCAATGAGGCAACGACCATGGCTGCTTGGAAGCCTCGTCTCGGGCCCAGCTTGTCCTCGGGGGTATGTGGTGTGGTAAGCAAAGGGTTGGAAGAATCAGCAGGAAGAGAACCTGCTGAGTGATGCCCTTCACCTGTTCCCTCTCCTACATCCACTCCTGGGTAGGAGGTGTGGTAGCTGGTGGAAGCGGGTGGGAGGTATTCATGGCGGGCAGAATCTGGCCCTGGGCAGGCGGGGGTTAACTGCAGCCTGGCCACTGGCCTCCTGGAGGGCTCCAGGCCCAGCTCAGGGCTGCCTGCAGCCAGCACCACCTCTGGCCTGTCCCCTCCCCTCCTCACTGCTCCAGGGCCAGCCCTGAGCTCACCTAGCACACCAGATACATCCAGACCTGCAACCAGATGTCACAGGTGAGCAGGGCTGCATGTGACTTCAAAACACATCCCAGTGCCAGACAGGACTGGGGTTCCAGGTGGGAGAAATGTCAAGGGCAGCACCCCAGCCTGCAATTCCTAGGGGTCCAAGGCCCTTCCTTCGGGTGTGGTGGGGAGTGGGCTCAAGTAACCTGAATGGAGAGGCTCCGTTCAAGGTGGCTTTAAAATGAACTCCTGGCCAGGAGGCCTGGCATGTTGTGCTCCCGGCTGAGGACACACAGATAGAGCTTACACAGAGCCTAACCACACACTCTCCTGCGACCCCAGGAATCTGCTTCTGGGCCTGTGCCTGCAGGTACCACGCATTCTCCAGAGGCTGTGTCAGCGCTGGGAGCTCACCCAAGCCAGGCTCACATCTGCATGGTGTGCACACTCGCACACAGAGTGGAGCCCCAGCCCGCCCAGCTCTCTAAAGCAGGCCTCGAGGAGACCCCCACCACTGGGAAGGGAAATTGCCCGCTGCTATTCAAATGGAGAGTGAGGCTTTCCTTTCCTTCCCTACATCCTCTCCACACATACCTCACCCCACTCTGAAAGTCACCGTGTAGGGAATGTGGCCGCTGGAATAAGACCCCGGGGAGCTCGGTGACCACGTGGGGGCTTTCACCAGCCTCGCTCCTTTCTCTCTGGACACACCCAGCACCTTCCAGTCAGCTGGGGCTGGCAGCCGCTTCGTGTTCCCAGCACACTCCTCTCTTCTCTGCTTGTTTGCCTACTACCCTCCTCCCTCCTCCTCTTCCTCTTCTCCCCCCTCCTCCAACCTCCGATTTGGAAGGGCAGCTGTGTCCAGCTAACTGCACCCCCTCTCTTACATCCAATTCCAAAATCCTGAGGAAATGTTGTCAGTGGAGACTAGGGAGGGAACCCAAGCTAAACATCCTTCTCCCCTCATTTCCCAACGTTCTCCTTGGCACCACCATGTTAACCCCTTCTCTGTACAAGAAACCCACAGACTCAGAAATTCGTAACAGTCCTGATAGAGGAAAAGGCCTGGCAAAGTTCACTCAAAAGGTATTTATTGAGCACCTACTGTGCGCCAGGCGCTGGGGAGACAGCTGTGAACAAATGCGATGAAGTCTTTGCTCTCATGGAGGCACTGACTATGGAGGCCCTCCTTGGGGGGCCTTTGTATCTTTCTCCCTCCGTTGGTGGTGAACAGTTGTCCCTGGCCCCACCCCAGGAGCCTGGGGAACAGAGACAGGATTTAATGCTGCTCCGTGAACATTTGTTTCCTATAGAGCCCCTTTTAGGCTGGGCCTTGTCCTCCACCTGTTCCAGAGCCTCTGGGCTTTTTTTCTGGGCAGCTGTCTCGAGGAGCCCCCTTCTTTTTCTGCCTTGTCTTCCGTTCTTTCTCCCTTATCTTTGGCTACTGGCTATGGTCTCGGTCCTGGCTGGCCCTCCCAGCTGGGATAGTCAGATTCTGAAGGCGTGGTGGAGAGGTACTGGCCTCTGGATATTTTAAAGCTGTCCAGGGCTTCCTGAGGCAATTCCAGGTTGAGATCTTGGCTCCACTGTCCAACGGGGAAGGCCTGAGGGCATTCCCCCCGCCCCCACCCCCAGTTTTCACTTAGGCTGTGAAGCACTAAGCGGTAGGTCTAGAGGCGTCTGAAGAAGACTGGGCACCTTAAAGCCAGGTCAGAGAACACAGGACTGAGCCCAGCAGATCCAGAGGTGGGCATCCAGATGTGGGGCTGATATTCACTCTGGGAGGGCAGTAAGAGGCGGAACCCTGAAGGCTCCAGAAGGCTCCTGGGACAGAGCCAGGTTTGCTGAGGTCAAGGATGAGAATGTGGAAGAGTAAAAGAATGGGGCAGCTCTATATACTTTCTCTCTTTTCCTTCTTAAATTCTACTCATCTTTCAAGGCACAGTTCAAATGTTACCCCCTCCAGGAAGCCTTTCTTGATTGCCCAGATGAAAACCTACCAATCAGTTCCTCAGATTTCCATAAGGATTTCCTTTGGATTCACTTTGTATACTTGAATCATCAAACTTAGATTTAGAAATAACCTTGAAATTGGCCAAATCTCTATTTCAGGCAAGCCCACATGTACATCTCATACACGGGTATACCTTGCCTTGGGGACAGAGCCCCAAATATTTGAGCCACCTGCAGATATAGGAGCACAGTTCCTTTGGTCACAGCATTCTTATGGAGTGGGGTGCAGGGAGTGGCAGGGCTTGGAGCTCCTGGATGACTTGGGCCCCTCCAACCCCCAGCCCAGTGCCAGGACTCTCACTGCTTGGGGGCTTTCAGCCAGGGGAACATGTGACAGTTTGTCCCATCCCAAGGGACTGGATGCTTCACCCAGGAAACCTACAGCATGAGACGGGGCGAAAGTTCTTTATGGATGTGGGGGCCGGATTAGGGCCCAGCCTTGAAAGGTTTGTGGAGCTTCTTCTCCCCACATGCAATACGAGGAAAAACACAACGAAAATAAGTAGAGCAGCCCAATAAAGATTCTGATTTTCCCCTTGATAACCTTTTCATTTTATAAATATCACATTCTAAAAAAAATGTTTTTCTCACTTTTTTTTGGTGTCTTGCTTTGCTGGTGACCTTAGCAGTGAGTGTTACTTTGTGTGTTGAGAAATCCAGCTTTGCATGTTGTATGTGTGTGCATAGGCTTCCATGCATGGGTTACGTATGCACAGAGCATGTCTACACACATTACATCATAACACATCGACTAGTGGTTCTTAACCAGGGGTGTACCTCGGGAAGAGGTAGGGAATACAAAATCCCAGTGCTCAGGATGCCCCTCCCCAGTTTAAATGAAAAAGAATGTCTGGGCCCTGGCTGGTTTGGCTCAGTGGATAGAGTGTTGGCCTGTGGACCAAAGGGTCCCGGGTTCGATTCCAGTCAAGGGCACATGCCCGGGCCGGGGTTGCAGGCTCAATCCCCAATAGGGGAGGTGCAGGAGGCAGCCCATCAATGATTCTCTCTCATCATTGATGTTTCTATCTCTCTCCCCCTCTCTTCCTCTCTGAAATCAATAAAAACATATTTAAAAAAAATAAAAATTTGATACTTAGATACTTAAAAAGAAAGAAAAAGAATGTCTGAGGTAGGACCCAGGTGTTAGTAGCTTGCAAATCTCCGCAGGTGATTCCAAAGGGCCCTCCCTCGGAGAAGCGCTGATGGAGGCTGTGGCTGGCCTGATGGGATTCCTTTATTGCACAGTTAACAGAGGGAAGGGAGCGTTCAGCTTCTGCCATTGTTCAGAGACCGCACTTGCAAAGAAGCAGGTGGAAAGGCGTGGCCTGGAGGCATTGTTCTCACCTGCAGAGTGAGACCAATGGACAACGCCCTCTCCGGAGTCCCACCCAATTGTTTGGAAATGCCTTGAGTGCAAAGGACGTGTCCGGGAAGGGGAGGAAGAACTACGCTCTCTGGGGAGAGGCCAGGCCCCCTCTTTAGAGGCGGACATGTCCTGGAGTTCTGAGCATCCATAGTGCCACAGCTGCTTCTCTTTTTACGATGGGTATAAACCAAGGGGACTCCTTCCCACCTCCCATAGTAGCAGACAGCTGCTGGTCTGAGCTGCTGGGGAGCCAGGATTAGGGAGGGATTAGTGCGCGTTGTTTAGAGGGGCTCTGGAGTCTTACAGACAGCTCAGGAGTCTGAGGTCCAAAGATAGCAAATGGTAGGAGGAGCAGACAAGATGGCGTGGAAGGGAGGGGGCGAGGAGGGAGAGGGGCAGTTGGCAAGCTGATGCTTGGGCCATGAGAACTTCATTTATTAATTACTAATTTTTTAAAAAGTTTAATTACAGCCCTGGCCCAGTTGATTGGAGCGTTGTCCCATACCTCAAAGGGTTCCTGATCAGGGAACATACCTAGTTGCCGGTATAGGAAGCAACTAATCAATGTTTCTCTCTCTCGCCCTCTCCCTCTCTCTCTAATGACAAAAAAGTTTAATTATAAAACTAAAATATCCTTATAAAATGTTGTTTTTATTATTTAAAAAAATCTTGAGTTTGCTCCACGTACTATTTTGAAACTTGCTTTTTAAACAGACACCTCTGTGCCTGTTGGTAAGTCAGGGCTGTCATTCCTCTGACAGCTGCAAGAGCTCCCATCGCCTGTCAGGACGGATGAGAATGCCGCAGTCAGCATCCTCGCTCATGTATTACTTAGGGTACTTTCCTAAAAGTGGAGTAGTTAGCTCTAAGAGTATGTGCACTCCTAAATGGGCTGGATTTATCCAGTCCCTCTCCCCACCCCAAAGCCTTACAGTCCCACCAGCGCCACCCTCTTCCTCACAACCTCATCACACTCAGTATCAGGAATCCTTTACAGGGTCCCCTGTGCCCCATGTAAATGGGGCGGGTAAACAGAGCTTAAAGAAAATGCAGCCCGTGGGGCCTGTGCAGCCTCCAGTTCCCTCTTTCCCAGGTGAGATAAAGAAGCAGGTGAGACAGTGTGAAGGGAAAGGGGAGGGGGTTCCATCAACAACATGGAAGGGAGATGCAGGCTGGGGCTGCCACCCCTGAGGTGGTCCTGGGAAGGGGTGCAGAGACAGGAGGGGGCGTGAAGGGGTGTTCTGTGCCAGCAGCTTGCCTGGGACCATCCTCAAACCTCACCGTCCACGGCAAGGGAGAGTATGTTCCCTGTCGCTTTACAGGAGAGAGAGGGAATGACTTGTCCTGGAAACCCAGCAGCCCACAGTATCTTCTACACCGTCTGGCCACTTGCCTATTTCAATGTTCAATCAGGAACATCCTTCCAGGCCAGGTGTACATACAGCTATTTCATGTGCCCTCTCCCTGCACCTCGCTGGAATGCATGAAGCCCAAGGTTCCTAATCACTTGATGACATCTCTGTGTCAATCAGGCTTCTAGAAACTGCGTGTGCAGGAACCTTGCTCATCCCCCCCCCCCCCCCCCC
>NW_005354673.1:4895634-4906925 GCF_000412655.1 Myotis brandtii
GAAACAGAATGCCCCCCCTGTCAATATTTGTCAATTCCTGTTGACTCAAGACCAGACTGACTGGGTGTGGCCTAGGCTTCACCGAGGGCCCCAACCTTGAGAAAGGGCCGGGGCTCTGAGCTCCAGGCTAAGAAGCTGAGAGAAGTGAGAGTGACTAGAAAGTGAAAGTAAAGTGAGGGAGGAAAGAACCCTGAGGGTGCAGCCTGGGGAGAAGGGGCTGGGCCAAGAGTTCATTCAAGCCAGTCTAGTGAGGCAGTCTAGCGCTGGGGTGCAGAGAGGCTAGGTGGGGGCGAGAGAAAAAAGAGAGAAAATGTGTTTTGTAATTAGTCATCGCCCCCTGGGGTGATGCTGGGAGTTTTCACCGGAGGTGGGTAGACCAGATTTGCAAAATGACAAACTGGCTAACCACCGGCCGGGCCACGGTGGGGCTTCCGGCCCCGGTGGCAGAACTAGAGCTTTCTAGTTTTTTCTCTGTCCCGCCCCCACTATAGTCAAGATTCTGCCAAAGAATGGAAATGGAAGGGGAAGGCCTCTAAGAAAAGGCTTCTCCAGAGGCCAAACCTACCTTCCTGACTTCCTCGACTGGCCTCCCCTCGCCGCTTGTTCTTAGGGTTGGGGATGGGGATAGTGGAGACTGCCACTTGGAAAAGGCTCAGAAATGACCTTGCATGGAAAATCTTCACCTACTTGCCCTGACATCCTGGGGATGGGGAACCTGGGTGAAAGCCCCATCCCTCCCTTCCTGCTAAAGGAAGCAGCAAAGGGGTTGGAGTACATCGTGGCCTCACTGGATCGGCTCATTCTGTGCTTAGGAAGGTAGAGGGCCTCCCCCATTCCCCACCCCCCAACTCCTGGGGATGCTGGAATCAAATGTTAGGACAGCGCTGGCCAGTGTGGCTAAGTGGTTAGAACACTGCTTCACGCACCAAAGGGTCATGGGTTCGATTCCAGGTCAAGAGCATGTACCTGGGTTGTAGGTTCAATCCCCAGCCCTGGTTGGGGCAAGTGTGGGAGGCAACCAATCCATATGTTTCTCTCTCTCCCTCCCTCCCTTCCTCCCTCTCACTCTCTCTAAAAATCAATGGAAAAAATATTCTTGGATGAGGATTAACAAAAAAATAAATAAATAAGAAGTAAATAAAAACATGTTAGGACAGAGACCCTTGTCCTTCTCATACATAAAGGGGTTCACTCTTGTTTTCCAGAGCAGTGGTTTTCAAACTTTAAAACCATGACGCACAGTAAGAAATACATTTCATATCTCAGCCCAATACTCAGATGATTATTTACATGTGCAAAACCACAAATTTTACGAAGGTATTCTTTTTTTTACCAGCTGTAACTTGCACTTAGATTTTTCCATTCTATTCCTTTTTTTTAAAAAAAAAAAACCTGGTGCAATCTACTCAGTTGATTTCATGTCTCACAATTGGAAAGAACACTGCTCTGGAGCCCTCGATTCTTCACTCTGTGGGGTCTTCAACCCCTAAAAGCTGGGAGCTGGCCCCAAAGTTCCTGATGAGCTTCTCCCTGCATGTTCTTCTTAGGACTACACCCCACACCAGTCCTGTAGTCCTAAAAGTCACCCCCGTCATCAGGTTAGCACATCCATTCTAATCAGACTTCCTCTGATCCTCACAGACCCTCAGGGACCTCCAGGGTAGGTGCACGGAGCCCCTGGCAGACTGTCTGATATCGGAGTAGCATGTCAGGAGGCCCACCAGCTCTTGTGCTTTGGGCTGCAAGAATCCTGAACGAATAAAATTCAAGCAACTTAAACAATGAGGTGTTAATAAAATCACACTCCAGGAAGCCCAGAGGTAGGTGGTTCCAGAGTTGGGTAATTAAGGGATCCCATGGCCTTCTGTTTATTTCCCTATTGTCATCCCCCAACCTTTGGAAATGTCCTTCTCTACCTTAGCCTCAAGGTGACAAGAGTCAAGAGTTCTCTAAGGGGCTTTGTGGGTGGCAGGAGAAGGGAAGGGTGGAGGCCGGGTTTAGCCAGCGGGGTGAGTGAGTGAGTCACTGGGTGGCTGGGCCCCTGCAGCCACGTACGGACAGGCTGCAGCACCCACTGCCCGCCCGGACTGTGTCTGGGCAGAAATGGGCATGTCTGCTTTGCAATGGGCTTGCAGCGGTGCTCGGATAACCCTGTGAATCAGGAAGGCCAGAAACGCTTATGAGCCCTTTCTCCCCACAAATCACAGGCCCCCCAAGTGGACATGACTCCTGTCCTCACCTACAGGCCCAGGCCTGAGCAGAGCAGAGAACCGGAATCCCGTCTCCAGCTGGCGCTGGATTCCCTGGAGCAGGACGGGCCCATCAGGAATGGAAGAAGCTCTCCGATGCCCCCTTCCACTTTGGGCTTTTTCTAGGTCCCATATCCAGACGCCTCATGCTGGCTCCTTCTGTCCACAGGGCCGTCTGTCTGCTGGTTTCCCAGGAAGAGCTGCGAGGCAGGCCTGGTGGTGGCAGAATTTCCCATAGTGTTTCAGTCTTTGGTAGCATCTGAAATCATAGACTTAGCCATGATCTGGGACCGTGTGTGAGCTGGAAGGAACCTGAGAGCAATAACTTAATTTCATAGATGTGGATACTCAGGCCCAGAGAATGGGAGTGACTTGCCCAAGGTCACACAGCTGGTCAGCAGCAGAGGCAAGAGCTAAGGCCCTTTGCCCTCCAAGTCCCCACTCTGTCACCATTGCCACCTGCCTGGGACCCATCGGTTGCCCTCCAGTTGGCTCCACCCGCTACTCTCTGAACCCAGGACCAAGACTAGGCAGCAACTCTGAAAGGTGGGACTGCTCACCCCAGGCTTCCCCTGCCAGTAGGGGAAGGCCCTGCGTCTCTATCCCAAAATGGTTTACTTGTCTCCTGCTAAACATAGCAAAAGGATGGAGTAAGCATCCATACAGCAGGCGCTGGGATGATAAATAGGCCCTTCAGAAGCAAGTCCTACCTTTCCCCAAGGGGAGCAGGGCTTGGCAGGCTCTGGGAAGAATTTGCTCCAAGAACTGATGCTAGGGAGGGTGTGGTGCCAGCGTGCGTGGGAGCTCTGCCTGTGGGCAGGGAGGGAGGGCCCACCAGGGTGCAGGCTGGTGTAAATGTCTGTGTGCAGGAAGAGGGTGGGTGGTGTCGACATGCAGGAAATACTGGACTGGGAGTTGGGATGTCAGGGTTCTCTCTGCTACGTGGCAGCCCCATGACCTTGGAATTGAACCTCCCAGAGCCTCAGTTTTTCCAGCTGCCAAATGGGGATGCTAAGAATCTCCTTCATGGGGTTGTTTAAGGAAGATCCAAACAAATAGATGTGAGTGCTCTCCCAGGACAAAGCATGAGGCTGCTCCAGGGGTGGGGAGTGGGGCGAGTTGTGCTGCCCCCGTGGGCTCTCTCTGGACTGAGGTGTCAGCAGCGCTTGGTCTGGGTAGAAAAGGCACCCTCAGAGCAGCTCCATGCCCCTTGCCTGTGACTTCCTGTCCTGCTTCCTTGGCTGCCCAAGGCAGCACTAAATCAGGTCACCACTTGTCTTTCCTTGCAGTAGCTGTCAATGCACACAGCTCCTGCCCAGCTCCCAATCCAGGTCATCGCTCCCGCACCCGCCCTCCCACAGCAGGCAAGGAGACAGCCGCTCAGTGCTTTTGTTCTTGAGTGCTGTTCATTAGGCCCTGGCTGTGTGCCTGACACCGGGCCTACTCCTCTAAGGAGGAATAACAGGCACCCTTCGCGGCACGCGATACCCCAGGCTCCATCACGAGATCCTCTCTGTTAGGGGGATATGATCACTTCTGTGTTATCCGTGAGGAGACTGAGGCTCCGAAAAGGTAAGTGTCTCAATCAAGGTCACTCCGCTGGCAAGTGCAAAGCCAAGGATGGGAGTTGGGATGTCAGGGTTCTCCCTGCTACATGGCAGCCCTAGATCTGTGTGACTCCAGAGCCTGTCCTTCTAATGCCCGAGGGCCTGTGACTAGAGGACTGGAGGCAGAAGACGTGAGCGGGAGCTGGGGACCAGGGTCCCTCTGGGAGTAGGTGAGGTCTGAGGGGAGAGAGGCGGGGAAAGGCCTTCAATGTGATGGAGAAGCACACACACTCACCCAGACACATATCACACATACAAAGCCAGATATGCAACATCCAGGCACATACAACATATACACATATACAGCACACAGAGACACAAACCCAGAGATACTACATCCAGACACACACACAGGGATAGATGACACACACAGATGGGCAACACAGATCTCTCTCTCTCTCTCTCCCCCCCCCCCTCTCCCCCTTCCTGTCTCTCTCTCTCTCTCTCTCTCTCTCTGTCTGTCTCTGTCTCTCTGTCTCTCTCTCTCACACACACACATACACAAACACACACATAAAAGACACACACAGAGACTCAGCTGCACACAAAAGACACACAGACCCAGAAATGCACACCCATGTTGACACACATCAGAGACACACAGACCCAGTGACACTCAGCCGCACATATGCACAGACTTGCTAACATGACAGCACTCAGACACCCACCCACACATCCCGGAGGGAAGGGAAGGAAAGCCAGGACCGCCTCATTTCCTGGCCTCCTCCTCAGAGGCGCAGGGAAAAGCCTTCCCCAGAACTGCTGAGTCAGCAGCGGGTGACAAATGAGCCTCCAGCGCAGGCTCGGGCACGAGCACTTAGCAGAGCACTTAGCATTCGGAGCGCGTTCCCGGTCCTGCCAGCGCCAGCCACGGGCACGAGGAGGGGGCAGGGGGGCAGGGAGCAGGCCGGCTGCCTGTCAGGGGAGGCCCTAGGGAGGAAGTGACTCACTTTGACTTTGCAAACGCTGGACTTCGCAGCCCAAGGTCATGCAGCAGGCGTTGCCAGCCTGCTTCCCGCAGAGAGGTGGGGTGGGCTCTGGCTGGTGCTGGACTAGCCAGCCTGAGAGGGGCTGGACGCAGCGGGGACCGAGGCCGGGGCTGGCCCTCCCCTGTGAGAGGGAGATCTGTGTGTGTTGCCCATCTCCAAAATGCCTAGGGCTGGCTCAGGGGTCTGAGTCTGGGGGTGTGGAAGGAGGTGATCCTTGGGGTCCTTCATAAACACTCTTCTCCATCCTTAAGGCTCCCACTGAAATCTATGGAAAGGGGCCATCCAGGCACACCTGGGTGGCCATAGCCGCCTACTGGCCTGGCTCTTCTGCTCCGCGGCCCCCCTTATTTATTCTTCAGGGAGAAGAAACCAGTGAGAACTTTTCAAGGCATCAATCACCGGATTTCCTCCAACAGCCTCCCACCTCATGGTAGGTAACATCTTCCAAATGGGCCGCCCTTGACCACGAAAGGAGGAGGACAGCCCAAGCCAGTTTGGCTCAGTGGACAGAGCGTCAGCCTGCAGACTGAAGTGTCCCAGGTTTGATTCCAGTCAAGGGCACATGTCTGGTTGAGGGCTCGATCCCCAGTAGGGGGCGTGCAGGAGGCAGCCGATGGATGGTTCTACCTCATCACTGATGTTTCTCTCTCACTCTCTCCATTCCTCTCTGAAATCAATTTAAAAAAAATATTAAAAAAAAGAACTTACAGAAGATAAGTAGCAAAATGCTTCACATTTAAAAAAAATGACACCAGGACAACACATGTGAACCAGGGCTGCCCCAGGCCCTCAGCCCTACATCGGGCTTGTCCCCACCTCAGACCTTTGTCCTCACCCCCATCTTGGCATTGCCAGCCCTCCCCCCAGCATGCCACTTTCTCAGCGAGACGGTCCCACTGCCGTTCTCCATATAGTAACTCTGCTGTACCTCCTTCAGAGCATTCCCTGCTATCTGGGCTTCTTTGTTTATCTCTACTCCTTTTTTTGTCTGTCCACGCTCCTCCCTCCATAAAAGACCTTTTCTGTTTTGTGTGACCCTGCTGTGTCCACAGGACCAAGAATGGTGCTCAGCAACATTGACTATGTGGGTGCACAGAGGAGGGGCAGGCCTGAAGGGAACACAGAGGGCAGCCCTGGGGAGACGCAGGGAGGAGAGGGACAGGGCCTGCGAGGAGCGTTTGCGTGCAGGTCTGGACAGGGGCTCAGGGGAAGCCACTGCGCCTGGGACCAGCACAGAGGCTCGGGAATCCAGACCAGGCTGAGAATCCCCGCCCTCTCGCCCTCTCCGCGCTAGCTCTGTCCTTCGGCTGGTTATTTACTGGATAGAAAATGAGAATGAATGCCACCTCTCTCCTGAGGGCCTCGGTCTCCTCCCAGAGGCCACTTCTTCTCCATGCCAGCTCCTCAGCTCACTGGCGCTGCAGGGGAGCCCCGAGGTGGAGAATTCCTTCCCTTAGGAGCGTCTTGGAGGTGCCAGCCATGTTTCCTCCCCAGGTCCTGCCAGGCCCCTGCTCAGTGTCCTCCTAGGGCAGTGATGGCGAACCTATGACACGCGTGTCAGAGGTGACACGCGAACTCATTTTTTTGGTTGATTTTTCTTTGTTAAATGGCATTTAAATATATAAAATAAATACCAAAAATATAAATCTTTGTTTTACTATGGTTGCAAATATCAAAAAATTTCTATATGTGACACGGCACCAGAGTTAAGTTAGGGTTTTTCAAAAGGCTGACACGCCGAGCTCAAAAGGTTCGCCATCACTGTCCTAGGTGGACAGGGATTGAGCAGGGATGCACTGCTCAAAGGTGGACCTCGGGGAACAGTAGGGAAATAGAAACACTACGAAGTGTTCGTGTCCTGGCTCTGTGGCTCCGGTCACCTCTGAGCTGGAGATGCTTTTGCTTTCATTTCTCCTGTCTTCTCCATGCCCCCTGCCCCGGAGGGAGTGTCCAGTAAGATAATAATCAGGATGGTGCTTTAGAAAGTAGCTTCGTTTGGGAGATTTGCTCATGGAGGGAACGGGGGAGGGTAGAATACAGAAAGCTGCCAAACCCCTTTCTCCCAGGCCCAGAAGGCCCCCAAAGTGGGGGAAGCATTTCTGACCCTCCCAACCCCCAACCCATCTCCGTGAGTTCATGGGCCCAGGCCTGGCCGGTCCTGTTTTGGTGAAGGAAACAGAAAGTGAAAGTGGCCCTGCGAAGGAGGAGGCCTGGGGAGCTTCCGTCTGCAGAGAGACCCCACTGAGAACGGGCAGCTCCTTGCCCCCAGGCCTCCAGGCCTGAGCTGCCTGGGGAGCCCTTGCTCCATGCCTGGGGCTCCTTCCTGCCGCAGCCCCGGGCAGAGCAGGGGACTGGGCAGTGAGAGCGTGGCCTGTAGCCACTGTTCTCCAGTCTTCTGTCCTGACTCAACCTCCCGAGTGGGTGAGAGGAGGGGAGGGACGGCCTCGTAGCCAGGATTGTCCCCATGGAGTGGGCCAGAAGCTGGAGCGGCCTGCTCCCGGGTCAGGATGCTGCCTCAGCTGGGACTTTCCTCTGTGAGCTTCCAGCAGAGCTTCCAAGGGCGTCCTGGGAGGCCCGAGGTATGGATGCAGGTGGAGGAGAGTGACAGGAACAAGACTCTAGTGTCAGCCAACCTCAAGCACTAACCACGGGACTGTGAAAACCGCATGTGCAGTTGGCATTTCCCCATTCATCTATTTATTTAACAACTATGTTTTGAGTGCCCGCTGTGTGCCAAGCACTGTTCTAAACACAGAGGACACAGCCATGGGAACAGATGAAAAAGAAAACAGAAAACAAGCCCTGTCCTTACATTCTAGAGGAGGGAAATAGTTAATAACCAAAAGAAGCAGGTGACATGGTATAGAAATGGTGATCTATGCTGTGGAGAAAAGTAAAGACTGGAAGGAGGGCGGTGTGGGATGGAGACAGGTTTGCACGGTAAGTAGAGAGGGTGAGGAAGGCCATGCTGAGAAGGTGGTACTGATTCTGATTCGGTAAGTCTCTTTAATTCGCACAAAAGTCAAGGCTGTAGGTATGATTATTATCATCCCGATGAAGGACAGGAAATCAATCCCCAAGGATGAGTCCAAGGTCAAATGTCTGGGAAGTGGAAGAATTGAAAGTTGAGCTCAGGCTCTGTCTGTGCTTGTAACCACCCTGTGATATTGGGCAGAGAGAGAAGGAAAAGACAGCATGGAAGGGGAAAGGGAAATAAAGGGCGTATGGGGGCCTCACAATGGTGGCCATCTGTTTTCCAAACTGAAAACCAGGACACGATCTGAAAAGATTTTCCCGTTGCCTGTGATGAGAGTGGCTGTCTGGGAGGGGCGGTTTGGATGCCGGCCTGAAGGGTGGGATTTCTGAGACATTCCAGTGGCTTGTGGGGCCCACGAGGCAGTCCGGGGGTAGGGCATTGCCATGGCAACCCCAGCCTGGCCTCCGGGGCCAAGAGCCTGGTGCAGGGCCACATGGCAGGGAAGCTATGCTGGGCATGGACCCAAGATTCTGTGGGCCAAGGGAGCAGACAGGGCCTAGGAGACTGTGGAAAGGAGAGAGGGGTATGGCCTGCAGCCCATGTGCTGGGCCAATTAGGAGGGTGGGCTGGTAGGTTTCAGGAAGCCGCCTGGCAGGAGTCTGAGAGGCATGTGGGGCAGATCCCAGGCTTTCCTGTTAGACAAGACTGGGTTTGAAGCTTCCTGTTCTCTGGGCCTGAGCAAGTCTCACAGCTCTGATAAGCTCGTTTCCCCATCTGTGAAATGGGGACAATAATGCACCACATAGGATCGTTGCAAAGATGATCACATGTGGAGATAATATATGAACTATGCTCTGCATATTGCAGACTCAGTACATGACTACTGCTGCTTGCCTCCACCCTGTAGGGCATTGGGGCCATGCCAAAATGGCGAGCCGGTTGGAATGGGAAGCCCTGTGGGGCTTGGGAAACGGATGACCCAGTCAACCAGGCCAGTTGTAGCTTCCCAGCCAAGCCCTGCACGTGGGCTGGGGCTCGGTCAGCAACACAAGAACAATACCCTTCCCAAACAGCCAGGCCACAGTGCAAGCCCTCCGCGCCCCTCCCTGCCCCCTGGCTCCCACCACTGGTCAACAAGCTTGTCCACCCACACACCCCTGCGCTGGCCTCCTGGGGCTCCAAGACCCACAGCACCCTCTGCTGGGGTGGGCAGCATGGTGCCCCTAAGGTGAAACAGAGGCACGCCCACTGTTCCCGCAGTGACGCCTTCCCTTCTGCCTGAGCCTTCTAATAACCTCATTGCCGCCCTACTGCTGCTTCTGGAAAGATTGTTCTTAAAACAGGGAAAGACCCCGAAGAAACTCCAAAGGCTTTTACATCCCCCACCACTCCCGTGGGCTGGGCTGCACCCCTCTGCCCACGGTCCCATGGCAGAGTCAAGGACAGCTGGAACCCACCCAGCTTTTACCAGGGATTCACCAGGTGACCTTGCGCATCCTCTCTGGGCCTCCTTTCCTTCCTTTGTAAAGCGAAGAAGGGTTTACATTACATCATCTCTATAAAGTCTCGTCATGACATCGAAACGATTGCATTCATCGATTCTTTCATGCGTTTGTTCGTTCATTCTCAGCACCACCCCTTCCTGACGGACGGTATGCTCTCTGTTCGTTTGCTGTCTGTCTTACTTCCACGAGGGCAGGGGCTTTGGTTTGCTGTGTTCACTACCAGCGGGCGTGACAGGTAGCAGGAGCCCGCATTGGTCCATGTCCTGGAAGGGAACTGAAGCTCCCATGCTCAGACAGGGTGATGGAGGGGAGTTCCAGCAGGGCACTCCTGCATTTCTAAAGTTGTAGACAAGCTAAGGAGAACGAACAAAGAATGGTGTGACCCAGGGCTCACAGCAGGGTAGGGGATGGGCCTGAGAGAGCATGGCCCAGCGGAGCTGCAGGAGAGACGACAGGATGGGAGCTGTGGCCTTTGGCAGAGAAAAGCAGCCGCTGCCAACCTGTGGTCCAGGGGGGAAGCCAGTGAGGAACAGCCCCACCTCATTCTCCTCCTGCCTCTAACTTCCTGCCGCTGTTTCCTTTGGCTGAATCCAGCAAGGAGCCAGAGAGCAAGAGAGCGCTGTGACTCCATCTTTAGGGGCCAGGCCCTGGGCACAGGGGGGTGGGGAAGGGTGGGCTGTGGCTCTGGTGGGGAGATGTGAAATGTTCAGCACACGCGCAGTAGGTGTCTGCCGAGCACCTGCTTTGGGTCAGAGCTTCTACCTGGAGACCCACACGTGACATAACATTGTACAGAGCAAGGTCTCCGCCCTCCAGGCGGCACAGATATGCCATGGCTGGCTCTTGACAAGCAAGCCCCTCTTCCCTCTGCCTGGGGGTCTCCCTTCTGTGTCTTATTTGGGGGAAGCAAGTAGACGAACAGTCTGATTTGCGCAATTACCCTGACAAATGGACATGAGGGAGGGACGGGGTAGGTGGCGGGCCTGGGAGCTCTGGGTGATGGGAACTGGTTGGAGAGCCAGGAACCAGCTCTCAGGAAGGTGACCTTGGAGTTGTGTTTCAGGTTCCAGTGTCTGAAGGGTTCAAATCCTCCTCCTCCACTCCTTGCTGTGTGATCTTGGACCTGTTCCTCGATACCCCTGCTTCTGTTTCATCATCTAGAAAAATGGGGGGATAAATAGGGCATAGGAATTTTGTGAGGATTAAACAGGAATTTGTGCAAAGGGCTTAGCACAATGTCTGGGCACATGGCAAACACTAAGGTTATAATTAGAGACAAGGGCCAGCCCCCAACACCATTCCATTTCCCACCAACAAGAGCTCTCCACCCCCTCTCAGCTCCATTTAGTCCTGAATGTTTTAGGTCATTCTATGCCTGGCATGCTGCCAAGGCTCTGACAAAGACAGGAGTTTCTGCTCATTCATCCTAATGCGAGTTCCTGCGTTTATGATAATAGGGAAAAAATGCATGAAAGGGCTCGCTGCCTGTGGAGGGGAAATCTGCTTAGAATTGAAAATCTGAGTCCTTCCTTGGCCCAGCCTTCCCCTTCCAGCGCTTTGGCAAAGGCAGCAGAAGGGGGGGCGGGGAAGGCTAGGAGGAAGAGGAGGGGAGCAAGGGGTGGGGAGGAAGAGCTGGCGGAGGGGACAGAGGGCGGTGGGGGGCAGGGGCGAGGCCCTGGGCCCGGGTGAATGGGTTTCAGGGTGGCTGAGGAAGCCTGCCAAAAAGGCAGAGTGAAAAGGCCAGGCCCCGTGTGGCGCTGCTCACGGTTTCCATGACGACACCAGCTGCTGCCTGGGCCCTGCGCTTGCTGGCTCCTTCTGCGGGGACTCGTCTGCCACCACATGGTTGCCCAGCTCACCAGGAGGAAAATTCTGATGGGTCGTCTTGGCCTGGTGTGCCACCAGCTAATGCCATGTGTTCTAGGCACCGTGCTGCGCTTCACAGGGGGCGGGGGGGGGGGGGC
>NW_005354673.1:4907085-4914913 GCF_000412655.1 Myotis brandtii
CCCGCCGGGCGGGTGGGGGGGGGGGGGGGGGGGGACTCCTGGGAGCACTTGCTTCATCCAGTCCAGTGTGGAGGGAGGGGCTGCCTCGGGGCCAGATAGGTGGGATGGGGATGGGACAGGTTCTCGGAGGCCTGTGGGCCTCTGGTGGGAAATGGTGATGTATTTGTTAAGGTGGCTATGCCTACAGAGGGTGGATGGAGGGTGAATGAGGTGGTGGGACAGAGAGGCAAGGTGTGTGTGTGTGTGTGTGTGGGGGGGGTTATGCCATAATTCAGGGCAGGAACAATAGCCTGACCTAAGGCCTAGAGCTATTTAAGAGGTAGAAGTGACTGCATCTGAGGTTGGGGTGAAAAAGGTTGATAGAGTGGGAGCCTGGGACATCTCCCAGGGCAGCAGGTAGGTGGGGCTGTGCTCCCCAAGACAGAAAATAGGGCCTTGAACTGTCTGAGAAGTGGAACTCCCCTGCACCATTGTTGTCTACTTTCTCTCTCACCCCAGAGCCTACCAAAGACTGGGATCATGGTGGGGCTGTCCAAGTTTGATGAATGGATAAGTGAGAGGAGGAGAGAGAAGGACGTGCATGGAACAAATGAGAGAGAGAGAGAGAGAGAGCGAGAGGTGTTCTACCCAAATACATGCCAGCCCCCTGGACCCATACCATCCAAAAAAGCCCTGGCCTCTCACATGCAGACACGCGTTGTGTCGAACTTTGTCACTTAGATGGTGTGATTGGTTTTGTGGTTGTTGGTCATCTCAGCATCCAAATCAGGCATCACAAGTTCATTGCGGTTGGGTTTTGCTGTTGGAAACCAGTGGAAGGACTGATGGAATGATGTTCCAAGGAGAGTTGTGTCAGGGCGGAGCCCAGTTTCCTGCATCTCTCTGTGAGGGTGCTGGTTCGCAGGCGCCCCTCCTTTTCAGTAAGCAGAGCCAGAGGGTGGAAATGTAACGCAGAGGAATGGGCGGTGTTCACTTCATGCTCTGTGGAAGGAATCACCTGGGCCTTCCCGTATGCAGCTTCTCGTTGGGCACTTCTAAAGGGCTTGGTGGACACAGAGCTTCACAGGGACACAGTTACCTGTGTCATTCATTATTTTTTTAATATATTTTTATTGATTTCAGAGAGGAAGGGAGAGGGAGAGAGAGATAGAAACATCAATGATGAGAGAGAATCACTGATCGGCCGCCTCCTGCACTGAGTCCACAACCCGGACATGTGCCCTTGACCAGAATCGAACCCAGGACCCTTCAGTCCGCAGGCCAGCGCTCTATCCACGGAGCCAAAGCAGCTAGGGCTATTTTTTATTGATTTTAGAGAGAGAGGAAGGGAGAGAGAGAGAGAGAGAGAGAGAGAGAGAGAGAAACATTGATGAGAGAGAAACATTGATTGGCTGCCTCCCGCATGCCCCACCTGGGATTGAGCCCGCAACCCTGGCATGTGCCCTGACCGGAAATCAAATGGCAACCTCCTGGTTCCTGGATCAATGCTCAGCCACAGAGCAACATCAGCCTGGCCCCGGGTCATTCTTAAGGGGAACTAGCTGGCCAAGGGTACACTTTATTGGATCCCTCTCACCTATTCCTGCCTCCCTACTCGTAACATCCTGATACCTCACCCACACTCTGCTCACAGGACTCAGTTTCAGTGTCGGCTGCCCCCTTACCTTCTGCAATTGTTTTGTTTTTGCTGTATATTCAGATGTTTATTGTGCAAGTGTAAGGCCCTTGAAGCAGGGACTTTGTCAATATTGTTCTCCACTAAAATGCCAGTCCCTACAACAGTTTCTGGCCCCCAGGAAGCATTCGCTTTTTGCTGAAGAATCAGTAAGTGGATGCGTGAATGGATGAACCATGAGAACTGGCCAGTGTTTCTTAAATGCATTTCTCCTCTGATGGGGTGCAGTAGGCCCATGGGTGGGTTTTTTGGTCCATCTCTCTGTTTCCGAGGAAGGCTGAATTCCAAATACCCCTGTAGACTGGACAGGGCAAGAGTATAATTTGTCACCCAACCTGTGCGCCTGCAGGTGCCAGGCCCAATGTGGGAGCAGGTCCAGCAGTGGGCAAGCTAAACAGAATCCTTGTCCTCATGGAGCTTACAAGATAGTGTGGTAGACAAACAGTAACACAAATGAATGAGTGAGGTCAGTACATTGTAAGTAATATAGATGAAATGAAAAAAAGCCTACAACAGAGAGTAAAAAAGGGAATCTAATTTAGATAGGCAGCCAGGGGAGGTCTTTGTGAGAACGTGACCCTATAGCTGAGGCCTAAAAGTTGAGAAGGAGCCAATGGAAAAACGGATAGAATGCTATTCCAGGAAGAGGACCAGCAAGTGCAAAGGCCCTGGGTTAGGACACAGCTTGGCATCTTGCAGGAAGGACAGTGATCAGGGAGATGGGGCCGAGCCTGGTGTTGAAAGGCCTTGACAGCCCATGGTGAGGAGTTCGGTTTTTATTACAAGTGCATTGTAAGGTTTATGCAGGTAAATGACATCATGTGCCCCAGGCTCTGCCTTCTAGGTGGGAAATGAATTGGGAGAGGGGTGGAAAGCAGAATCTGGAAGTGAAGAGCACAGTTAGGAAGTGAGAGACGAGAGTAACTTAGGCAAGTGAGGGTGCTGGCCACAAGGATGGAAAAAGGTGGGTAGAAATGACCCCTGGCTGGACGTGGGGCTGAGAGGACCTGGTCATGGGATGGGGTGGGAAGGGAATGGGGCAAGTCTCCGGGACACCCAGGTTTCTGGCCCGAGGAATCCAATAGACCTGGTAATCGATGTCCAGCCACCGTCAAAGAAAGACCCTGTGTTTATGGGACACGTGAAAGGCTTTCCTGTGGAGCCTGCATGGTCTGGGCGTAAAAGGTGCCACTTCTGCTCGTTAAATAAAGAGCCCGTGTGAATGGCGCCTTGTCCACAGGGGCCGGTGAGACACAGTGTCCACGGGGGCAGAGCTCGGAGAGCGGTATTGTCAACCGGTGCGGCATGGTTTTGAATTGTTCACTTCTTTCCGTGGCTGCCCTCCAATCCTAGCATCTCAAAGCATGCCTGGCTCTGAGGGACGGCGCTCTGCCTTTGAAAGGCCTCCCTGCAGAAAGAGGAGCATCTGGGTGGCCCCCGAGGGCAGGACCAGAGGATGAGTGCGCAGGGATGGAGATTCTAGCTCAACACAACAATGATAATCAGAGCTTTGTCACAGGGATGAGCCTCCCATCCCTAGGAGTCCTCGAGCAGAAGCTGGCAGGAGGTGCCTGGAGCTAGTCAACAAAGACACGGGATGCCTACGGCTGTGGACAGCCCTGTCCTCCAGCGTCCCTGCCCCTCAGACGGACAGCAGCTGCCTCCCATGGCCCGCACAAAAACCCCTCTGCCGGCCGGCTGAGGACAGCCGCTAAGTCACAGTTAAGCCTGCCCTGCTTGCTCTGGGTTTAACCATCTGTTTCCTCCCCGCCCAAGGCCAGAAGAGCAAACCCCAACGTGGGTGGAGCAGTGGGTCCGGCTGATGCTGTGCAGGCCTGTCCAACGTCTCCCCGCTTTTCAGGAAAGAGCGTCCTCATCCTCACGTCTGTGAGGTAGTGAGGCCAGGCATGGTCCCCCGAAACTCCTCCCTCACAGGCTGGACTCCTGCAGGACACGCCTCATGGGTGCGAGGAGGGGGTGCTCCCGATGAAGCCACATGAGCAACCCTAAACCCCTGCCCCTCTTCCCGGCCGTGCTCATAGGAAGAGCAGCAGTGCCCCTGGGTGGAGAGAACTCTACCCCTGGGAGCCTCAGGGACAGGGCCCACGAGGCCAAGACTCAGGCTGGTCCCAGCGGCAGGGGGTGTAGGCTACCACTTCCTGAGGCTCTGAACCCTGGCAGGAGGGGCTGCCTTGCCCCAGGGCTGGTCTCCGCTGCTGCAATAGACTCTCCAGCTGCTGGAGGGAAAGGGCTGGCCTCTATGCTGCTCTGGAGAGGGAGAACCCGGCCTGTGAGAGCAGCCCCAGGCTACCAGGCCACCATCGCATCTGGGCCACCCCTGAAGACTTTAGTCCGGTGGTTCTCAACCTTCCTAATGCCCCGACCCTTTAATACAGTTCCTCCTGTTGTGGTGACCTCCAACCATAAAATTATTTTCGTTGCTACTTCATAACTGTAATGTTGCTACTGTTATGAATCATAATGTAAATATCTGATACGCAGGAGGGTCTTAGGCGACCCCTGTGAAAGGGTCGTTCGACCCCCAAAGGGGTCGCGACCCACAGGTTGAGAACCACTGCTTTAGTCCTTTCTTTGCATCCCTGATCCTCGGTTTCCCTATCTGAAAAGTAGGGATCTAATAATGCCTATTTTCTGCGAGAATGGAGTAGAATAGTGGACAGGACAAACCTGGCACCGTCCTGGCACAGAGCAGGTGCTTGATCATGAGTTTCCTCCTGGATGTTCTTTCTCCACCACGCTCCCCCCTCCCCTATCATCTATGGGAGTAGAGTTGCTGGCAACGGGCTGCGGGAGGGTGGGCGGGAGTGGGGAGGGGGCTGTACTTGTAGGGAGAAGGGATCCTTTTGGGCTGAAAGAGCCCAGCCTTTGCTGATAGGACTGCAAACTTGTATTTTGCCAAAAATTATAATCATCATCGAGAAGGCAGGAGAGAGGGCCAGCTGCTGAACGTGGGCTCACTAAGGAGAGTGCAGGCTTTCCTGTGGGTGCCATGGCGAGCGTGGGTCTAGCTGGGTGCACACCCACCGCCCTTGGCTGTGGCCCCACCCTGGGGATGGGAGTGGGAAGGGACCCTGGGCTTGGAGATAGCAGATTAGCATCCAGACTTCCATGATTGGGTTGGAGGCCCAGCTAAGAGCTGGGGGCCACCCTGCAGGGGGGGGTGGCAGGGGCTGGAGGGCTCTAGCTCTTCCAGCCAGCTGACCCTGTTATTTTTAGCTCTGGAATGTTCCTCTCAAGCCCCCTTCAGTTCTGTTTATCTTGCTTTTGTGTCCCTGTTCCTCTCCAGGAAATTCTGCAGCAGGAGTGGAATAAATGAGGGGAGGGAGAGGAGAGCAGGGGTGCCAGAAAGAATAGGAGAAATTGGCTGCGGTGGGCCGTGGGGAGAGTGGGAACTGTTTCCTTCTCCCGCCCCCCCCCACACCTCCACCCCCCCAGAGGCTCCCTTTCCTCCTTTCTGCATTTCCTGGGGTTGGGGCCACCAGGTATCCCCTCCTCCCTCTCCACCACCACGGATAAGACCTCCATTGTGCTTGTCAACCTGGGCCTGGATGGCTTCATCCTCTCACCTCTCCTTCTGTGACCTCAGGTGAGGTCATACCGAGGGTAGGGTGGGCAGGGAGGGTCGGCCCTCAGACCTGTTCTGGACACACTCCCGGTCCCTTGAAGGAACTCCTGTGTGAAAATGAACAACAGAGCAGTGGCCCGGGGGACAAAGGGTTGGTGTGGAGTCTGGTTGGCTGACTCCGTCCCGCTCGGCCTCCGTTTTTTCTGTATAAAATGGGAATTCTGGTACCTCTCTCGAGGGAGCTGCTGGTAGGACCGCATGCAAAGCGAATAGAAAGCACTATTGACAAGTAGCAGCTGTCCAGTAAGTGTCAGCCAGTGCCATTAGGTCTGATGGGCCAGTCACATCCCACGGGGTGCTTGTGGGGTCCTGATGGGGCAGGGGTCTCCTGGAGTCTTTTCAGAAGCAGGTGGAGAAAGCCACACCCCTCCCCACAGCCTCCCCGAGTCACCCTCAGGCAGCTGAAGGGTGTGTCGCTTACCGGCTTCTCTCCCCACACTGCCCCCCCCCCCCCCCCACAAAGCAGGGGCGCTGGTCTGCACTGATGCTGCCGGTGCAAGACCAACCCGAGGAGGGGGACTTCCAGATTACACGCCTCCTGCCAGCCCCAAGCCCAGACACTAGGACTCAGGGCCAGGAGAGGAGCGGGGGCAGCAGCTGGAGGGGGCGGAGTTGAGAGGGGAAGGGAGTAAGTTCCAGGAGCTTGCTGGGATGATTTCCTTCGAGTCCTTTCCTTTGTGCATCCTTATAGGAAAAAGCCCATGGGCTCCCAGGAGCTCCTGGAACTCAGGCCGAGATGCCTAGTGGTCAGCGTGAGCCTTGCGTGTCCTGGGGCGGAAGGAGGGCAAGAGCTGCGGTCAGTGAGTCAGTCAATAAACGCAGGGCTCTGCTCCAGGTCTAGTTGGAAAACTATGTGTGAAGGGGGAGGGGTGGGCATGCCCAGGTCAGTCTCGGTTGAAGGCAAGGGAGGGGGAGCCACAGGGGATAGCCAGTGTCTCCGGGCGGGCATGGGTCTAACATCACGTAGAGGTGGAGCAGAGGCAGCAGCTGCCGTATCCCGGGAGGCACTGACCTTTAGAACCAGAGACAGAAATAGCTCAGAGGACAGACCTGCGTGGGGGAGATGTCGGGCTGGGCAGGGCAGGCCCCAACAGGAGGAAGGGAAGACAGCCATATCGGGCATTTCACGGGCTTTCTGAGGAAAAAACTGAGGCCCAGAGAGGCGTGGCCTAGCCTGTAACGGGCAGAGTTGGGACGGAGCCAAGCCTAGCTGGTCTGACAGCCCTCGCCACCACATTGCCTGCGGCACCCATCCCCATGCCCAGGCACTGTGGCCATCACGGGTGGGGTGAGGTTCTCGGCTGAACCTGTCCTCTTGGCTGCTCAGATGTGGGGCAAGAGGAAAACCTCTCATCGAGTCCTGGAGGCCTAGCACGGTGAACCTCAACGACTGCTGTTTATTAAGTGACCCCAGGGCCCCTGCACCTTCTCCTCCTTGCTCAGGGAAGGAGGGAGGGTCCGCAGTTCTGCTACCTCCCCCAAGTTGTGCTGGGCTCAGGGCTGGGCAGAGCCCCCCGGAGACCCCTCCCTGGCAGCAGTGGCAAGGACAAGCTTTCGGAAAAGGCCCCAGCAAAAGCTGAGGTCTGGGAAGGCGAGAATAACAGGCTCAAAATAACCGGATGACTGGCTGGCTGGCTCCCTCCTCCCTCCCCACCGACAGCTTCCCAGCCTGCAGCTCCCAGCTGTTTCTGCTTATCTGAAGCCAGGGGGGCTGGTTGCCTGGTTACCAGTGCTTCTGATTAGCAGTTGGGTCCTTCTGGGGCAGGCGGAGCTGTGGCATCCCAGCCAGCGGGGCGTGGCATGCCCGGGTCCCCCTGAACCAGCCCTTGGAGAGGTGGCACAGGAGGATTTGGGGGGCAGCATGAGGAATGCTTACAAAAGGACTCCCCTTGCCAGCAGTTGGCTCTAGGGAAGTGTTTTGGAGCCAGAGAATCTGGCCCTGCCACTTGCTGGCTGTGTGACTGGTTAATTAACCTCTCTGAGCCTGTCTCTTTACAGTTCCTACCTCAAAGAGAGAAGCGTAAGAGGAAATGTGGTCATCAGATGAACACTGGGAGCACAGTTAGGGACTCGATGAGTTTAATCCCTGCCCCCATCTGCCACAGTCGGCCCCTTTGGATCCCGCTGTCCCTGAGGCAGGCCGCTGGGGAGCCACAGAGGAGGTGGCACCCTCCTGCCTCCTTGCTCCAGAAGGAGGCCCTGCCATACCTGCCTGGTGCCCCCAGTGCTCAATTGGGGCTGGGGAGGGATGGGTCAGGGAAGAGTAGACAAGAGAGCAGGCACAGGGAGTGGGCAAATAGCCCAGCCGTGTGCGTGGCCCCAGGTGGCCTGTCTCAAGCCCTGGCCACAGGAGGGCACGTTCTTCTGATCTCCTCGGGCCCAGTGGTCCCCAAAGGACCTTCTTTGCTTGAAAGGCAGACCTGGGCTGTGAGCCGGATGGGAGAAACCCAAGTCCAGTCTGCAAGGAAGGCCTTTCTCAGGCTCACCTCTCAGCTCTCTTGAACACC
>NW_005354673.1:4915080-4933847 GCF_000412655.1 Myotis brandtii
ACCCAGGGAGCAGGCAGCAGGTCTGGATGAGAAGCGGCAAATGAGGAAAGGGCCCCAGTGACCCCGAAAGGTGTGAGTACCCATCACAGACCCTCTTCTTGATCCTCTTGACTTAAGGACAGAGGAGAAAAGGGACAGTGGGAGGGGCAAGGAGGGGATACCATTCACCAGGACCTTTCTCTTGAATGGAGCATGAGATCAGCCTGTGCTGTGGGCAGCAGAGAGGGGAGCCCATGAATAATGCGGAGAGAAGCACGGGGCAGCTAGACATCGGTTACTGTTTCATCAAAGATGGGAGTAGGTCCTGAATACAAATGAAGGAGGGACTGGAGGCTGGAGCACAAAGGGAAAGCTTGGTCCCACCTTTGGGGCTCTAGGCAGAAGCTCTGTTGGGCCAGGTCATGTCTTCAACCTCCTGTGGCATCCACAACAGACCAGGCCCAATTGCCGGGCCTTGCCCCAGGCCGGCCTTCCAGCTGGTTAGGGCAGTAGGAGGCAGTGCCCACCTGTCAGTACCTTCCCAGAGGTGCCATCACCAGCAAGGAGGGTGGAAGGAAAGAAGGCTGAGAGATGAGGAGGAATCCAGAGTAGGTCTGGGTGGAGAAGGGAGCGCCAGCAAGGAGGGTGGAAGGAAAAAAGGCTGAGAGATGAACTTTCTGGGGAAGCAGAGAGCTTCCAGAGCTGGGGTGGTGCACTTCGGCAGCTTGGGTTTGGGGGCATTCTAAAGGAGGGGGGTTGCATGAGAGTCAACAGAAGAAAGCAGATGTCATCAGGAGGAATCCAGAGTAGGTCTGGGTGGAGAAGGGAGCAGGCAGTGGGTCTCCTCCCGCCCAGAGCCATCTTGCCAAGGAGGCCTCAAAGGTATACCTTTGACTGTTTTCCTGAGTTCAGTGGGAATCTATGGAGGATTTTAACAGCACAGGGATAAGATCAGAGCTGAGCGAGCTGTCCACTCAGGTTGCTAGGTGGAGACGGAGGATGGCAGAAAATCTGAAAATGTAGATGATGCTATGGTCACGTGAGAGCAACACAGCGTTTGTTCTCTGTTCGCTTCTGCTTCCAGACTTAGTGGTCATGTCGCTTGGGAAAGAGGGAATAAAGGGGTGAGTTAAGGGACCAGCAGAGCAGTCCAGTGTGAGGCTGGGTGGCAGAGGCCTGGGCAGCTGCTGAGGGTGGGAGACGGTTGCCTTTGGAAATTGGGTCAGGAGTTGGAGGCTAGCCTTGCTGCTGTGATGGGCCCTGTGAGGTCAGACAGGCCTTTGGTGCTGCTCCCCAGCCCACAGGAAGAAGGGGCCAGGCGAGGCTCTATCAGTCCTTCCAGCCCTGCCTGGGCTGCGGCAATTCTGTCACCTGGCACAGCCTCGGCCCAGGCCCAGGAGGGGGCCCCCTGCTGCCTTTGCTTCCCCACCTCTGAAGCCCAGGGCCTGAGGCCTTTCTTCTCTGTGTCTGAGTCCGGCCCTGAAGCGGCCCCATGAGGCGCTTTCCTGAGGGCAACCCTCCAGGAGAAAGGCTCCCCCACCCCACGCACACACCTCCTCTCACAGAGAAAAGCCCCAGGGGGTCTGGGTCCCTGGCTGCCCCAGGGCTGCCCTGGGGGGTCGCCTTGGGTGGTGGGGTTGAGCACCTGTTTCTCCCATGAGTGTTTACTGCTCCCTGTTGCCTCCCAGCCCCCAGAGCTCCTCTCCTGTTGGCGCCTAGCTCCATACAATTACACCACAGAAAGCGTTTCCCACAATCACAACCCCAAACCACACATGTGCCAAATAATCCAATTACAGGAGCAATAGCAGCCCTGCAAGGAAACGAGTTCACCTGAGACTGGGGTGAGGGGCAGGACAGGCTTTTGGAAAGGCCCAGAACAGGGGGGATTCGGAGAGGAGGCGCTGGGGCTGCAGGAGACAGAGGGTCCCAGGGACCTGGTGAAGACAGGTGAGTGTCAAGTCAAGTGGGAAATAGAGAAACAAGGGGCAAAGGAGTCTCTACAGCAGGCATGTCCAACTCAAAGGCTAACACGGGCCAGATAAACAAGGCTTACGTTTACGTGGGCCGCAAAAAACAAACGCTTCAATTTTCACAGAAACGTAGGTTTACTTGGATAGAGACATGCTGAATACAAAGGGCTGAAATGAATGACTCATCGTTAACATAAAATAATAGAACATTTTAATAAAAATTAATATTTTTTCTTGATCATTAACTTATCAGACACTGAATAACCGCACAAATTAATAAGCGTAATGCACATAAGCCTATTTTTCTTGTTCTCCAAAAGCGAAATATTTCCTGTTGCGCACACCAAACAAGTCAGGCCATGACCAATGATGTGGCAATCGGCTGCTAAAATATTTGCTGCTAGTATTAGTGGAGAGAAATGGTGCGCCTGCGCGTAAGGTGAGTAAGGGAAATGAATGCAACACGATGATAGTAATCAGTAATTAGCGAACGTTGTAATTTGTTATTAATAATTATATATAACAGGATATTGTCAAGCTTAAGTTATGAAATTTTTATTAAAACGTTTCTTACATACTGTTATATTGGCTGGGCCGCAAAAATATTCGTTGTGGGCTGCATGTGGCCTGTGGGCTGCGAGTTTGATATGCTTGCTCTACAGGGTATAGGAAATAGAAAGTATCATTTATTCACACATGCTTCATTTGTGTCCACACCTACGGTGCTCCAGAGAATGTTCTGCAGATACAGAGAAAGGACACAGCCCTAGTGCTGGAGCAGCTCAGTGCTGGGAGGGGCAGGGCCCCCGAAGACAGGGTTCAGCCCTGGACTAGAGGCTGTAGGGGCGGGGGTCCTGGAGGTGGTGGACCCAGCGCAATCTATCTTAGGGGAGAAGTAGCAGACACCCGGGAGAGGAGCAGCTGTGCAAAGGGCCAGTGGCGGGAGACAGTCTGGCGCTTCCTGAGAGCCAGGGTTAGGCCATAGCATTGTGGCTTGAGCAGTTTGTGTGTGTGTACACGTGTGTGTACGTGTGTGTACGTGTGTGTGTGTTTGTGTGTATGCATGCACACGTGCCTACAGACTTAGGACGGTGTGCATAGCAGGTAAGAGCAGCCTTGCCAAAGGCCCTGTGCTCTCTGCTGCAAATTTTAACTTGAATGCACTGGAATGCATTTAGATAACGTGGAGCGACAGGGTAAGATTTTTGTTTTGAGGACAGAGGTGCTGGAGACTGGAGCTGAGGAGCAGCTGGTCGGGAAGCCTAGCAGGAATCTATGTTTGAAATGACAAGGGCCGGAAATGATCCTTCATGCTTCTCTGGGCTCCCCTCCTCCGCCCCCCTCCCCCAGCGTCAAGCATTGTCCTTCTCTTTACAAAGAGCAATTCACTTAATCATCCTAAGGTCCTATCACCCGGTGCTACTGTTATCCCCACTTCTCAGGCCAGACAACAGAGGCCCAGAGGAGAAAAGTAACATTTTCAAGTCCCCGAATGTAAGCAGGGAAGCCAGCGCTTAGTCTGGGCCCTGGCTGTTGGGATGGTGAACGTGGGCCAACTAGCAGGATGTCAAGGAGGGAAAGCCAGGCTCAGATGGAAGCTCCGTGGGGGAGCAGGGGTGAGGGAGAAGGAGAAAGCACAGCTGAGGGTGAGGGAGTGTCCTGGGTCAGGTATGTCCCCCCCAAATTCATGTGCACCGGGGACCTGTGAATGCGACCTTATTTGGAAATAGGGTCTCTGCAGATGTAATAAGTTAAGATGAGGTCATACTAGAGCAGAGTGGGTCTGAACTCCAGAGACCAGTATCCTTATAAGAAGAAGGAAATTTGGACACAGGCACAGAGACACCCGGGGGAAGGCCACGTGACCATGAGGCTGAGATTAATCAGTCTGAAAGGCCAAGGATTTCTGGCAAACATCAGAAGCTGGAAGAGGAAAGGAAGCATTCTTCTCCAGAGCCTCCGGAGGGAGCACGGCCTGCCGTCACCTTGGCCTCAGACTTCGAGGCTCCAGGCCTGTGAGAGAATAAATGTCTGTTGCTTTAAGTCACCCAGTTGGTGGTGATTTGTTAGGGTGGCCTTAGAAAACGAATATACTCTCCCCACTTCAAAGACACGGACCCAGAGAGGAGGACGGCCGCCTTTCTAACTTGGTCGGGCAACGTGGAAAACACAGGGAAAAGGCAGGCGTGGTCCTGCAGGGAGCCTGAAAAGAGAGCCTGGAGCCGGTCTGGGAGGCATCGGCGACGCCGCTCTGACTGTGTAATCATGAAAGGTCTTGAGGAGAAGGAGAAGGGGAGGAGCCTGAGAGATGAAGAGCTGGCAGATGAGCTCAGACGGGAGAAGGACACATTCAAAGCTGGAGGAAGGGCACAGAACCAAGGGCAAGAAGAAAGGAACCGCGGAGACGGCCCGCTGCACCCCCACACGGGGCCGGGGCTTGTAAAAGGGCCAAGAGCAAAGCAGTGCTCTGGAAGGTGGGGAAGGGAAGGCTGGAGTTTTTAAAGTTTTGCTGGAATCAGAGAGACTTGCTTAGGGTGGGGGCTAAGATAGGCTTCCTAGATGGCAGATATACTCAGATGCGGCTTGTCATCGGTTGTCTCTATAAAGATAATGGACTGGGAAGCACAATTCTTTTCTTCTTTTTTAATGGAAAGGGTAGCATGCATATTAGCAAGAGGGCGTTGAAACCCAGGATTGGGGAGATGCGATGTCTATAAGGGAATGAGATCCTGCCGCGGGAGGCATTCAAGCAGAGCGTGGGGGAACCTCTCGTCAGGGGTGTTAGAGAGGTGGTTCCTCTGAGACTTGTAGTGGACACAGCCGGCTCCTCATGGGCAGGTCTCCCCACCCTGGGTTCCCCTCCATCGCAATGAAGGGAAACCAGACAGTACCCAGAGGCACTCCTGCTTTGCTGTGGGGAGGAGGCTGGAGAAAGACAGCATCGAGTTAGGGCCTCAGCTCAGACTGGGCAGACCAGGCAGATCAGACCTTGTGATGTGGTTTTCTTGCTATGAAGGTGTGGTGACCTTCAAAGTACAAACCAAACTTTTCGGCTTTTTATAATTCACTCAATCATCACAGTGATCCTATCAAGATAATAACACTACTATTATCCCCACTTTGCGGGCCAGACAACAGAGGCCCACAGGAGGAAAGTAACATTTCCAGCACTGAATGCAACACCCATCCCTGTCTCCCCACCCCCCTCCCCCATTTCATGCCCGCCTGCCCATCTTTAGCTTCTCCTTCATCCCCAAACTGGAGCACCTCCCTGTCTGGTCACTGTGGCCTCGCACTGCTGAGGATCTCGGAAGAGCAAGGCCCTCTCCTGGGTGATGTGGCGGCAGGGAGAACAGTTTCCCTCTTTCTCCTCCTGCTCCTCCCTCCTCTGCCTCTTGTCTTTGTTCTCCTCCAGGCCCTCTCTCTGCCTTCACAGCTAGCTGGCAACATTAGCTGGCTGGGGATGAGCCAGGGCGAGCCCTGGCCTCCTCTGTCGTCCGTCTGTCCATCAAATGAGGGGGGCGCGGGGAGGCTGTGAGCATTAGAATGATCTCTCCGGCTCCCGACCCCCCTCCGTCCCGGAGGTTCGATTTCCGAGGTGCCTGGCCCCACCCCCAGTGTGTTGACGGCAGGTGGGGGAAAGGAGACAGAACAGGGTGCCCTTGGCTGAGGACAGGAATCCGCATGACGTTTTCTCTGACCTTGAGCATGCCTTCTGCCTGCCCTGCCTCTCAGGGGAGACAGGGAGCTGGAACTTGCCCCTTTGGCACTGGCAGCCTGTGTGCAGCTTTCACGAGTTCTCTAGCACAATCGAGCCACCGTCCCAGTCTGAGGCCTGGGACACAGCACCCGGGGAAGGGGATACCAGGGGAGAGGCGTGTCCTGGGGCCTCTCAGCACCATTGCTGTCACCTCACTGTCCAGCAGACGCCAGGCGCACGGTTGGCCTGCCTCACCTGGCCTGACAGCCTTCTCTCCTGCTCCAACTTAAGGTCCCTGACGCCTCTTTCGCACGCACCATAGTCGAGGGTCACCTCACCTGTCTGGGCCTCAGCATGTGACCCGCGAGGCCAGGCCAGTCGCGTCGCCTGCTCCGGTGTTGAGGGAGAGAAGCCTCTGGCTTACTTTGCTCTCTGGCCTCTTTTAAGTTCCGTCCCCCTTTTTCTCTAAGATCAAACAAATAAACACTTGCTTTATTCTTTTTAAACATTTAATACATGTTTGCTGAAAAAGAGAAGCAAAGAGGCTATCATTATAATCACCACCTAAGAATCAATCACTATTAACATTCTGGTGGATATTATTTTCCTCTCTCCCCCCAGACACTGAGGACTGATCAGTGACAGACCAGGCAGGGTCCCTACCCTTTAGGCCCGTGGGAAACACTGCATATAATCTATATGACATCTACTGACAAGACGGAGCCCTCTCTCTCTGTTCCCTTTCCCTCCTCTGTCTCCATCTCTATTGCCATTGACTTCCTCCCCAAGAATCCTTCTTTTCCTTTTGCACATCTACATTGTGGCAGAAAAAGGCTTCGTATGCAATTTGAAGGTGCTGGGCATGGATTGGGGGTAGAGAGAGAAGACAGTCCTCACCTGTCAGAGGCAGGATTGGCTCGGGTCCTTGCCTAGAGAACACTCAAGGATGCACATGCCCCACACCTTGTATCAGAAAAGCCACACCCCACTGTGTGAAAGGATGCGCCCTCCGGGCCCAGAGAAAGGTCTAGTCACGGAGGTTGGACCCCATGGTGACGGCCCAGCCAGGGGCCAGGACCCAATTTGCTGCCACCATGGTGCCGAGGGCCTCCCATTGGCCTTTCTTGCTTCCCAAGTGATGTGAAGAAGGAGGAGGGGGTGTTGAGATGGTGAGGAAGGAAGGGAAAGTGAGAGGGGAGGGATGGATAAGAGAGGTAGGAAAACCAGCCTTGTTTCCATAGCAACCACACATGTGAGCCAGCTGCTGTTGCCATAGAAACGAGGAGAGCCTGCTCAGAGGCGGCACTGTCTCAGGGGAGACACTTTTTTTTTTTTTTTACAAAAAAATACCCTTTGATAAAAATAAAGAAAAAATAATGAAAGCCACCCTCTCTGGGATTCAGGGACACTGCTGAGTGAGGTGACAAAGGAGAGAAGGGGGCTGGGCTGCGGGGAGAGGCTGTGTGGCCAGGCGCTTCTACCTGCTGCAGAGAATTGCCGAGTCAGTGTTTTAGAGCTCAGGGGCTTCCGAGATCACCCCCACTTGATGGATGAAGGAGGGAGGGAGCCTGGGGACAGAGGCAGGTGGTTCACTCACGGTCCCAGGACAGGATAAAGCAGCTCCTGGAAACCCAGGGCCTCTCTGGAGAAGGGAAGGATTCTATGGGGTGTCTGAGTGCAGCCTCCGGGGTCTTCATGAGCCAGTGCGTGGAGACTGGGAAGGAAGAGAGACAAATGGCCAAGTTCAAGCCCCTTTAGCTGGAGTGGGGAGTCTGGCAGGTGCCTTGGCCTCTTTCTTCCTCTCCCTTTACTCCACCCCTCTGCTGAGCTCAGCTTCCCAGGTTTTGTCTGTGTCTCAGAGGACCAAGCCAGGTATGTCCCCACCAGAAGAGCTGGAGAGAAATTGTTAGCCAGCAACCATGAGCCAGCCTCCCAGTCTACAGATAAGAGAGGGAAAAAGAGTGGGAAACACCTAGAGGAAGCTACGCCACCTTCTCCAGGGAAAGCCTCACCCGCCTAACACATCAGTGTGGTGGAACTGGGGCAGCCAGTCATGGTCACAGGACACTTGGTTCCTGACTAGATATTTGGCCAGGAGATGCTCTTGGTAGGGTCAAGTCCAGGGGAGAGCAATCAAGACACAGGTTTCATACAGGAAGGTAAAGCCTTAAAGTAGTCAGGGTTTCTGAACTGCAGGGTTCCATGCAGCATCGCTGGGCCCTGGCCAGACAGGGGAGGCAAAGGGTGGCCTCTGAGTGCTCCCACTTCACCAGGAGCACCTCTGCTCTGATCCCTTTCTTTACATGTCTCACAAAGCGCGTGCCCAAATGCCATCTCATTTAACAACACTGAGAAGCAGATGTGCCCGTCCCTGTTGTAAAGATGAGGACACAGTCTCAGAGAGGTCAAGCTTCTTGCCTAAGGTCACACAGCTGGAAGCGGCCAAGCCAAAATTCCAACCTGGCTCCAGAACAGATGCCAGCCCCCTTCACAGGAAGGGAGGATGAGACAACAGAAGGTGCGTTCCTGCCCAGGATCTCCCCCTCCCCCCGGGCCTGGGCCTAGGGCCCAGGGCCCAGGGCCCAGGGTAGTGGCACAGAACCGTGCAGGTCAGGGACACATTCTGGGAAAATGATTTCGCTGCCTTTGTCCTGGAGCTCCATTTCCTCAGTTCATGGGGACTTTGTGAGGCCTCAGCCAGGAGCCCTGGAGGTGAGGGTGAATGGCAGGAGGGATGAGTGGGGGCCGGGAGGGTGGGACTCTGCCCTCACCTTCCTGGAGTGTCTTGTACCTCCTGTCAGCTGCCCTTCCTCACTCCCCCCTTCAGCCTCTAAGGCAGAGACCACGTGGGTGAGTTGCCATGGAAACTCAGAGTTCTATTTGAAAGCAAGGCAGGGTGTAATCGGAGCTGGCTGGGGGAAGGGTGCTGGGGCTGGGACACAGAGGTGGGGTGACTACACCTGTTTGGCTCCTGACCTCCTAGCTGATCTCTTCCCACCAGAAACCATCGTTTGAAAGACCTCACCGCCCTTCTTTCCCGTAAATCACCTGCCTCCCACAGTCCCACGGCCATTGCCCTCTTTCCCCGAACTCATTTGAAATCTCAGGCAGTAGCCACACAGGCCCTGCCCTGATTCCCCAAAGAAGGAGTGATTATCCCCGTTATGCAACACAGGGTGGCGAAAACCCAAGAGAGATCGTTTGTGCCATACAAGGGTTAGGACAGAACCTCAGGGGTTATCAGAATTGCAGGCTGTGTCTGGGGGAAGGAGGGGACAGTGGTGGGGACATAGCGTTCCAGAGACCGGAGCCTGCACCCCACCCCTCTTCTCCCCACTAAAGTTCAACTGCAAGCATTCAGGCAGGGCCTCGCTGACAGAAAACTGGGAGGCTCTGCGTGTGACGGAGGGTGAGGGGTGGGTTTGCACTGGCCTCAGCTAGACTTTCCCCTTTCCCCGAAGTTAGGCTCCGGTCCTCGCCTGCTCAGGCCTGGTTTGGGCGGCACTGCTCTCGCTGTGTCCCCCCACCCTGCCCCCACCCATGGCAGAGCCGTTAAGAATTTTGCTTCTCCACTTTGCTGTGGGACTTGCGCAGATTGCCTAGCCTTGCTCAGCTTCAATTGCTTCTTCCAAGAAGCAGGAATAAGAAAATAACTGTCTCCCAGGGTTGCTGGAGGATTCAATGAGACAATGTATTCCAAATGCTTAGCATAGCGCCTGGTGTCAACAAAAACAAAAGTCTGATTAGTATTATTATCCCCCCCCCCCACCCACACACACCCCAATAAACCCCATCTTATCCACAAAACCCTCCTTTCTCTAAGGAGGGAAGAACTGGTGCTTAGAGCAGCCACCTCTGCTGAGTGATCCCCAGGCATTTTCTCACGGCATTCTTGCAACAGCCCTGGGAGGGAGGGGCTCTCCTTGTTACCGCCATTCTACAGAGGTGGACACGGAGGTGCAGCGAGTGTCTTGCTCAAGGTCATTGGCTAGTGAATAAAAAGCAGGGCCAAGATTCAAACCCAGCCTGCCTGGTTTCAAAGCCTTACGCTGTTTCTATCACAATAGGCACCTCCTATATGTGTGACTGTCCCTCCCCCAGCCATATCCCTTCCAGCTCAAAGCAGGTTATTATTGCTTCTGGTTTCTCTGTTGCCCTCTCACTGGACTCCCTCTGCAGCAGGGGAGCGAGCAGGGAGCCAAGCAGAACCAGGGAGGGACTCAGACATTCCTAGTTCCACTGGGAGCTTCTAGGCCGCTGCAGGGAGCTGCGTGTCATGCAGGGTGGTTGTAGGAAGCAGGTGACCGGGCACAGGAATCCCCAGGTGGGAAGAGGGTTCCGGGTGCTCGTGGGGGTTCTCTGGATATGGAAACAAACTCTCCCTGATCCACTCTGACCTCCCAGACCAGGGCTGTTGAGACTTTGACAGATGACCTTGACCTAGCTTTGTCTGTTTGGGGACTGGAAGTGTCTCCTTAGGACAAGAGGAGACAGAAAAGGCTGGGGAGAAGAGGGGAAAGAAAAGAGAACTGGAGGGAAAGAGGAGGAGGGAGGAACCAGAGAGGAGGAGGGGAAGAGAGACGGCTGGAGGGGAGGGTGGTGGGAGGGGAGAGCTGCCAAGTGTGATTCTGAGCTCTGAGGAAGAAGAAAGGATGAGAAAGCAAGAAATCCGTTTCAAGGGAAGGATCAAAGGGGGAGGGAACTGAGGTTGGTGAGAGGATGAGAGAAAAGAGAAGGGGGAGAAAGTGAATGAGGGAGAGTGAGCGCTGGGGGAAAGGGAATAAAAGGATGGGGAGAGGGGAGGGGAGAAAGGAACAAAGGCAGAGACCAGGCAGCTGCCAGTCCTCCCTCCCGCCAAATAAAGGCCTCAGATGGCCACCAGTGGCTGAATGACCTGGGCGCCGGCCATCTCTAAGTCTCAGGTGGCTCCTGTCTGCCTTTCTGGCTCAGCCTTTCTGGCTTGGCAGTTCCATAGGAGAGGGGACTCTGTCTTCCACCATCCACCCCTGTTCTATGAAGCCCCATGATATCCTCACCCCCCACCCCCAGGGCTTTGTGGCTGGTGCTTGCTGCCTGTAGAGTCTCCAGGTGCACTGTCCCCGACAGACCTTCTAGAACCTCCCAAGGGGCAGAAGCCAGTAGCTGTGCAGGAGTTGGGGGGTGCTGGGGAAAGCAGGTATGCATACAGCCCAAGGGATTCCCCCCCTCACTGCCGAAGCCTGGCACATTGCTAAGGAGGCAGTGCCCAGCAATGGGCTCCTCTAAGCACTAAAATGTATTGAGAGCTTAGCAGGAGCAAAGCAGGTTACATGCTTCTCATTCCATCCTCACAGCATCCCTAAGAGGTTTGCACTGTTGTTTCCGTTTTCCAGAAGGGGAGGGAGAGCTAAGGTTATTTGTCCAGCTCATATACCAGGTAGCTAATAAGAGGAGGGACTTGGCATCTCATTGGTGGGGACAGAGGTCATGGCCCTCTGAACAGGGGCTGGGCTGGGTTAGGGTTAGGGGTTGGCAGCTCTGAGGGGCTGTGGAGAGCTAATGGACTGTGATGGTTTGGGCAGGCTGCAGAAGTCTGTGCCTCAGTTTCCCCGCCTGACGTTACTGTTGCTGTAGAAATGTACCTGAGGGGGAGAGGGCCAGCGAGCAGGGCGCACAGTCACTGTGGGTCTCTCGGAGGGAGGAGGACTTGGCACATGGGAAGAGAGCTGTGTAAATAGTGTTCCCCTCGCACCAGCCCCAGCAGCATCTCCAGGGGAGGTCAGATGGGTGGTAATATTGCCCTGTTTTCATGGGGCTTCTGCGAACCTGCGGACCTTCCTCTAAAGCACTTTCATATATGGGAACACACACACACACACACACACGTACGCACACACACGCACACACACGTGTGATTCCTATCTGCACAGCCACATCCCATGGCACATAAAGCTCTCCTGGCTTTATTTTATCCAACAGGAGGAGGCAGCAGGGGGACAGATGGGGCCTGGGTGCATGGGCAGTGAGTTGAAGTTCTACCCTTAGGCATCCTGTGGGCTCTCAGGGAAACAGCACCCACTCAGCACCCACTCTGCATGAGGCCTCAGCCCACTCCCACCCTCACAATACCCAGGGGTCATCCTGCAGACCTGCAGGTGCCATTGCTCCCTTGGCATGACCTGGCAGCCTCTCCGCCCCCTCTCCAGCCTGAGTGAGGGGCCGGGCCTGCTCCCTGCCCTGCTCCAGGGCTCTGGTGGATTCCCCGTCACTTTCAATCAGGGTCCATGTTAGTTCCAGGGTTTGGAAAAGGGCTTCCCCACTCCTCCTCCCCCAGATGGCAGCTCCCCTTCCCCAGGGACCAGGGATGCAGCAGCCCTGGTAGCCTGCAGTTGCCATGACAACAGCAATGCTTGGGTTTCTGAGGCTGGGGGGGCGCATGTCAGGGAGGGTGTGTATGTCAGGGAGGGGGTGTGTGTGTGCTGTGTGTTTCCATTTTCAGCCCCAGGTGAAGGGGACTCAGGGAGCGGAACCCCACCCTCCTAGGGAGGGGTGGGCCCCTCCTCCCAGCTCAGCCCCAGCCAGCTCAGTGGCATCCCAGCAGCAGGGACACTGGACCGCAGAAAGATGCCCCAGATGGAAATGGAGGGAGAGGGTGGAGATAGGCATCCACACTGTTGTCAAAGCAAGAAGGCCCGGATGTGGTGGGAGCTGTAGGAAGGAGGGAGCCAGGGCACCAGCAGGCACAGTGAAGGATCCAGAGGCTGGGGGTGTGGGGACCCAGGAAGGGGTGGGCCTCTTATTTCTGCCATCCAGTTCCCCCCACCTGCCCAGGGGCGGTGGCGGGGGGTGTCTCCCACTTTTCTTCCTCGGCTGAGAGAAGGCCTCTCCGCTCCTCCAACATGATCTGTAATTTCCGGCAGACATTTGAGGTCCCTGACATCTGCATAATGTGGGCCAGTCTCTTAGCAACGGGGAACAGCTGTCTGGCATTTCCAAGATTAAACTGTAACTATACACGGTCCTTGCCAGGGGGAGGGGGGAGGGGGAAGGGGATAAACACTGCCTCCTGGCATTTTCAAACTCATTTAGCTTTTATTCATTTCCTGCCTCCAGTAAAGAGGCCAGGGATTCGGCCGGGGCCAGGCTGTTGCTGCCCCTGCTTCCGCGGCTGCTGCTGCGACCGCAGATGGCTCTTCACCCAGATCTGTTTGCTAGCGGGAGGGGAGGGGAGAGGGGACAGCGCTAGCCTTTTTGTTTGTATTGTATTTATTTTCTGTAGGTGCAGCGATCCTGGCACACAGTGTGGGCGGCATATAGTGTGGGCGGCACGCCCGGGAGGACAGGCCATGTGGCCCATCAGCTGAAGCCCCCGGGGCAGGTCCAGCCTGTTTTAGTTTCATCTAGCTCCACTGCTGGTAGTTGTGTGCCCTGCGTCCAAATCCCTTTACCAGCCTACACCTCCATCTTCCCAGCTGCAGAAGGAGATGGCTCCTCCACCTCCGTGGGTTACTGTGAGGAGGACATGAGCACGCACTAAGGCAGCTGAGCCGTGATTCATAATGTGCCTCTGTTCCTCAGGTCACCCCCTGCCCCATCCCCTGCGGCCCAGAGTCACAGCCTAGTTCCCTGCAAGCCAGCACCTTAACAGTTCCCCGGAGCCCCAGGCAATGACACTTTTGCCCCATAGGACGTAAGCAGAGCTCAGTGTCCCCAGCAGGGTCCTCTCTGCTGCCTGGCATGAGGTGTCCTGCTCCCCTGGCCGGCTTAGGCCTGGGCAGCTCCTGTGTCCCAGCCCCTCTGCTGCCAACTCCTGCCATTTGGCTGTCGCTCTTGAACTCGTGAATGCGGTGTTTTGGTCTTGCAGCAAGAAGGAAAAATAAAAGGGTGGGTGTGGGGAGAGGGAGAGGGTGGAGGAGGGAAAAACCCTTCAGCCGAGGGAGCCGCCTGTACTGGCCAGTTCCAGGAATGTGTTCTGGGACATCGGTGCCAAAGCAGTGACCCCGGCGAGGCGGCCAGGCTGGAGAAGGGAGAGGCCGGCTCCAGGATGGGCTGCCTCCCACCGCTGCCTCTGCTGACTCATCGCGGCTCCAGCTGGCAGGAGCCTCTTCTGGGGATGGCTGTTGCTAAGATTCCTCGGAGATGACTGATTGCTTCTCCTCGAGCTTGCTGAAAACATGTTTGTAGACTGCACGCAAACACATACACTCCTGTGGGCTCGCACGCCTAGCCCGATACCTACACATGCGTGCTGGGGTGGGTGCGCACGGAGCACCGCAACAGGCTTCCCCTTCCCATCGCCTTCATGACACTTAGGAACGAATGCCTGCACACGCGTGTGGACCAGCACCCACCCCCACAAGGGGCAGAGACACGCCAGGTTGTCTGCAGACAGGAACTCAGGCAGGGGGAGCCACCAGGGTCTGGGCCTGCCTTACTCTGAGGGTTTCCAGGTTTCCTTTTTTTAAAAAAAATATATTTTATTGATTTTTTACAAAGAGGAAGGGAGAGGGATAGAGAGTTAGAAACATCAATGAGAGAGAAACATCGATCAGCTGCCTCCTGCACACCCCCTACTGGGGATGTGCCCGCAACCAAGGTACATGCCCTTGACTGGAATCGAACCTGGGACCCTTCAGTCTGCAGGACGGCGCTCTATCCACTGAGCCAAACCGGTTAGGGCTCCAGGTTTCCTGAGTCATCCTTGGCCTCTGTCCCGCCCCTTCTCCCTCGATTTCTCCATTTTCTCCCTTCTGCTGCCCTGATCTAATTTCCCCCTCCTCTGGCCTGCCAGGGTTTGGATGTCTGCTGTTCTGGACGCTCAGCTGGGAGCTAGAACCCTCTGGAGCTGGATTCCTGGCCTGGACCTGATGCCCTCTGGGCAGGGGGCTCTTGGGGAACCTACTGCCTCTGCTTTCCCTGGAGAGAGGGGGCTGCTGTGAGGACTTGTGGATAGAAGGCCTTTCTCTGGGCTCTGCTGCTGCCAGGATTTGGGAGACATCTGCTCCCCCAGAGCCTTTGCTGGGGGTGATCCTGAGAGCTCGGTGCACAGCAGGCAGCCTGGACTCCAGCCTCCGGTGCATGTGGCCAGTGCGGTGTGTGACCTTGGTCACTTTGCGTTCTTGCTGCCTTGGTTTCCCCACCTGCTGGGCTGAAATGGGACTCCTTGCTGAGTCTGCCAGGGTTTTAATGCGACAGGGCTTGGCAGGCGCTTGGGCACTGGGCAAGGTTGTTTGTCACGGGTTCCTGAGCGGGGGAGGGGCAGGCGGCCGTGCCAGGGCGCACCACACTCCCCCTCTCACCAGCTCTTCCGGCTCAGGCTCAAGTGTGGCTGCTTTAAAGGGACTCACCTCGGGTCTACCCCAGGAGTGATTCAGCGGCGGTTGCTAAGGAAGGCCTGGTACTCGGCCTCGAGGGATGAGCTGTGGCCAGCCTGGATTCAGCAGGCTCAGCAAGGCTCACACCAGACACAAGAAAAATATCCGTCTGTGCTCAGGATCCTCATTCCTAAAATAAAGACAAGGCTGGCTCCACGGTTCCTGCTGGTTTTGACATGCAATGATGCGGGGAGGGGGTGGGAGTAAGAGAGTAAAGCAAATGAGAAAAATAAAAATGAGCTGCACAAAGAGAAGGCTTTGTGTGGATGTCAGCAGCCTCATGTGAGCTCCGGATGGCAGGAGCTCTCTGCAGGATGTGTATTTTGTGTTGTGTCACAAGAATAAACAATCGCAGGGCAGGAGAACACACAGCATCCAGTTCTGAGGACACCAGCCTCCGTGCTCGGGACCCATCAGTCTGTTGCCCAGTGCACCCAGCCCACCCGTGCTCCCCACTCCAGCCATAGGACAAAGCTGGCCCCCAACAACAGGCCTGCTGTCCTATTTGCATCAGTCAGGAGGTGGCCAGAGCTTCTATAGGAGTTGCTTGCTGGCCGGGTTTGGGAATTACAAGGTGAATCAGTCAAAAGGGAAGCTTGTGAACTGGGCACGCAGAGGTGTATGCTCTGGACCTCAGCAGCCCTGTCTAGATGAGGCGGACAGGCTGGGCTCCTGCTGGCCAGGAAGCAAGCAGAGAATAATCACAACGACGCACCTTGATCCAGCCCTTCCTGCATGCCAGGCAGCTTTCTTCATTTGATGCGCATATCCATCCATCTCACCTTCCAACAGCCCCCGAGCCAGGTAATACCATCATTCTTGTTTTCCAGATGTGGACACTGAGGCCCAGAGATGGCAAGAAGCATCTTGAAAGTAAACATGACCAGGATTCCAGCCACAGCTGTTTGTTCCCAGAGGCCAGCCTTTACCACTTCCTCTCATTGTCTCCACCTGATTGTCACACCCCAGGTCTGCACAGCCGACACCAGGCTCACCACCTCACCTTCCCCACTGTGGCCACAGGCAGGAGGAGGCAAGGGTGTGGATGTTCCCTTTCCAATGCCCTTTCTGCCTCCGACCTCTGGGAGCTCCCAGACCAGCCCAGACCAGCCTCACGGCCACTTTTATTAACTTGCTCACTGCTGAGGGACCCAAGACTGAATTAAACTCTTTGGACCTTTTTTCCTCCACAAACTCCCGCCCCATACTGCATGAGGCCTGGGGGACCCCTTGGTTCCTTTGCTGCACTGACATACAACATGTCTTAGAAACTCCTTTCTTCCAGGGCTACCAAGCACAAACTTGCAGATGCTGCCGACATCCCTGGTCACACACACATACATGTGCTCACACATGCACACACATGTTCATACGGGCACAAGATCTTGAGCAGAGTTCCAGACACTCGATGGAAATTGGGCAGAGCTTCCGGGAGTCTCCCAGGTTTTGTTTTGTTTTGTTTTTAATGTCAGGAATGACCAGGGAGCAGCTACCCTGTACAGTTGTCACCGGGCTTTCGCAGCCAGCATTGTGTGCAGTGCACACACGGGTGTTGTTGCTCATAAGCCTGTCTTCCCTCCTAATCTACACGGTCACACCTTTGAGAGCAGGATGTTTTCTGGTGGTCCCCTCAGTGCCAGACTCAGTGCAGCCTCGAGCTGGCGATGGGTTTGGATTTGTGCCTTGATGGGTAAAGGAGAGACAGCAGGTGATTGATGCTAGGTGCATCCACCATCCCAGAGGAACCTTCCATAGCCATCACCCAGACCAAACGCCGCGACATCCTATCTAAGCCGGCTCCTCACTCGCGTCCCACCCCGCCTCCCAACACCCTGCTTCCCTGGGTCCCGCTACCCCCTACCTTCCTTCCCATCTCACACTCAGAGCCTTGATGCACTCACTGAACTGCTGCCTTTTCCCCTTTGATGTTTCTTCAAGGTGAAAAGCGAGACGGAGGCCTGAGTGGCTGAGGAGAGGGAGGAACTTGGACTTGGAGGGGCTGGGCCCTAGGTCTGGGAGGGTACCCCCTCCTCATGGGACCTTCCCTCCCTTGAGGTCCAACTGGGGCACCAGACTCGCCAGAACTGCAGCTGGACCTCTGTGCTCAGGTGGGATGGGTCTGAGGAACGTAAAGTCCCTCTACCGCCAGGTCCACGGTCTCCTGAGCATGGAGAGTCAGGGTTCAGAGGCTGGAGTATGTGGGTCCAGGGAGGAGGGGAGGGGCCTGCCAATTTCTGGGTGACATGCCTCAGGTCTCGGGTTCGGCTGGAAATGACCAGTTGGAGGCTCCCAGCCCTGCCTGACCTTGACCCAGCTTTGCTTGGGGGTGAGGGCCGGGGGCTCTGCTGGCGTCCCCAGTCACTGTGTACAGTTTACGTAGCCAGCCATGGACCCTTTCTGTGAGGTGCGTGCTCGGGCAGCCCCAGGCAGCCAAGCTGAGCTCCTGGGTGGAGGTGTGCTGAGGATGGAGGGAGCCTCCAGTGCCACCCAGTGGCTTGCTGGGATGGGAAGGTGTAGCCTGCAGACAGGTTGGGAATTGTTCTTCCTCCTCACACTCATCTCATTGTAAGCCTTGGATGGAGACCTCTGTCCCCAGCTCACAGACCATGATGAATGCCTTCGCAAGGGCTCTTCGCTGGCCTTGAGGCTGGGGCCACAGGTCACTGCTCTGCTCTACCTGGGACCGCCTCTGTGTCCCCGTCCCCAGGGTGGTAACTGTGCCAGAGAAAGCCTCTGCCATCGCCCTTCATCCTGCTGGCGACACAACGACACCTGGTGGGTCTTCAGCGCCATCACAAGGAGAGCCCAGAGGCCCCTCATGGGCTGAGCATCCCCCAGGACATCTGAGGGGGAGGGGCGCCCCCTCCCTGCCCACCCTGCTCCTGGGCCGCTGTGTTAGTCCATTCCCCCAGGGGCTAAAACCCACGTGGGCACTGGGGACAGGAGGTGAGTCTTGGCAGGACTCATTACCCCGTCACACAAGGACTTCCGGGGCCTGGCCAGGTTGCGATGTCTGGCACTTGGCCACCAGGGTCGGATGAAGATTCCAGAAAGGTCTGGGAGCGACTGGGCTCGGGGTGAGCCCTCAGTTCCAGTGCCTGGCGATGTTTGGTGCAAAGCAGGTTCAGGGCCGAGTTGGAATCCATGCCAGGCCCAGGCCTGTGATTGCACACCGAGGTCGACCCTCGGGTAGACCGATTCCACACAGTTCTCACAGCACCCACACCAAGTGCCCACACGGTTCTAGAACCACAGAACGAACTGGAAGGGTTCTGCGCAGCTTTGTCACCCACCTCTTACTGTCACGACGTGACTTAGGCAGGGTCACACGGCGGCTGAGTGGAACACAGAGGGCCACGGTGACAGATCGCTTCCTGCGGCCTGTGAGGAGCTGGAGCCCAAGTCCATGCCACAGCACAGCCCTGGCCGGGGACTCAATGCCAGGCTGCAAGGCCATTGCTTTTCTTCGTGCTGATCTCACCAGTGATCCTGGGCAGCATTTCCCTTAACTGCTTTTCTCCATTTCTCAGAGTCGAGGTGTGCTGGATTCAGGCTGCTGGGCTTGGAGTTCAGTTTTACAGTATCTGTGTGAGCTTGGCTTGTTACCCTCCCTGTGCCTCAGTTGCCTCATCTATACTGCTGCCTACTTCACAGGGTCCCTATGAGGACTCGACGAGCTAAGGCAGGGAACGTGCTTAGAACAGCGGTGCCCCTTGGCTAACAATTATCTTCCCACCCCCCCAGCAGGGAGCCCGGGGGCCT
>NW_005354673.1:4933874-4950145 GCF_000412655.1 Myotis brandtii
CTCCGGCTATCATACCAACATGCCACAGACTGGTGGCTTCAACAACAGACGTTCATTCTCTCACAATTCTGAAGGCTGCAAGGTCAAGATCAGGGTTCCAGCCCGGCCTCCTTCTGGTGAGAACCCCTCCCTCCCTGGGGTGCAGACAGCCGCCCAGCTGCCTTCCCGCTGTGTGCTCACCAGGCCTTTCCTCGGTGCGCATGCTCGGAGAGCTCTCTCTCTTCCCTCTTCTTATAAGGACACCAGGCCGATTGGATGAGGGCCCCATCCTTTTGACCTCCTTCAACCTGAATCACTTCCCGAAGGCCCTGTCTGCAAATACAGTCACATTGGGGGTTACAGCTTCAACATATGAACTTGGGGTTAACACAATTCAGTCCATAGCAGAGTGGAGCATGGCGCCAAGAACCCAGATTCTGTGGGCCTGGAACCCATCCCAGGAAGCCCTTCTGGGCCCTGTGGCGGGGGCTGGTTTCCCTGTCAGCAGCTCGTGTGGGGAAGGACAATTCCAACTTGTCAGGCATCAACCTGGCCTGGGGGGCTATTCTTAGCCCCAGGTCTCTACAATCCAGTGCCAAGGGATGCAGACCTCCCAAGATGGGGTGAGTATTGGGGGCACAGCCCATGCTGATGTGCACCACGCCCTGAGAACCCCTGCTTCCCACCTCTGGGGAGAGCTGGCTGCAGGCTGTGCCTGACAGATTCCACTTGCCTGTTTCTCGGGGTGCCATGTGACTGGGGCAAGGGCATCTTTTTTTTTAAGGCTGCTATCAAATTTGAGCTTGAAAAAGGTACCTGGTGGCACTGGGCCATGGGTTAGGTTAGGAGAGCGCCCCTCCACGGGCTGAAGCTAAGAGACTGTCAAAGCACATGGCAGGAGCGATGTGCCGAGGTTCTGGGGTTTGCTGGCTCAAGCTGGTAGATTCTACCCCTCTCTCAGTCCTTTTGCTAAGGGTTGTATTTTAGGACTGTTTTGGTTGTAAGTTAAAGAAACCCAAACCAAAACTTAAGCAAAAAGGGAATGTATTAATCCACCTAAAGGCATCACCTTCAGGCACAGTTTGATCCAGGGGTTTAAACAATGCCCTCGGGGCTTTATCTCCCTATTGTCTTGCTCTGCATATTGGCTTTATTCTGCAGATGGTCTCTCTTCCTGTGTCAGGAAGCAGACAGCTGGAATCCTTAGACCAGGGGTCCTCAAACTTTTTAAACAGGGGGCCAGTTCACTGTCCCTCAGACCGTTGGACGGCCGGACTATAGTTTAAAAAAAACTATGAACAAATTCCTGTGTACACTGCACATATCTTATTTTGAAGGGAAAAAAACAAAACGGGAACAAATACAATATTTGTATTTGCATGTGGCCCACGGGCCGTAGTTTGAGGACCCCTGCCTTAGACTCACATCTTTCCAGCCTAATAAGTCCCTGGAAACATCATTTCTGTCTTTCCTATCTTAGTGTTGTAGGGAAGAGTCTTACTCAGCATGCTCAGGACCTAGTCCATTAATGAGCCAATCAGCATAGGGAGGATCCTCTGACTGGGAGACCTGGGCCACTTGCCCACCCCTATGTTCTTGGAAGGATGTAGGGCAACATGATTGACAACTGCATCAGCACCAACTGGAAAGGGAGAGAAGCTCTGCAGGGAATCTCGAGGAGGGGGGAGGGGAAGTGAGTTGGATGTGCAAAGCCATGGCTGCCGCTCTTCTCAGAGGAGCTTGCCCAGGAGGACTTTTGTCTTCGAATCAGAATGTCAGTCCAGGAATGTTAAAACTTACCGGGTCCACCCCAACTCACTTGACAAGCGGGAGAGCTGAGGCCAAGGTAAGTGCTTTGCTCAAAGTCACCCTCTGTTCTCCTGCAAAGGCATGACATCATTCCTGGCTCGTCTCTAATTATCCCAGTCAAGAGCCAAGTGCAGTGGCTGAAGGGCGGTCTGAGGATCCCCTCCTCCCTCAGAGGAGCTCAGCAGAGAGCCAGGAGGTGAGGAGGGTATTGCAGGAGGCTCCCTGCTGATCAGCCCAAGGCATGGGTCTGCCTGGCTGTTCGCCCTTCTCAGGGTTATAGGCCAAGAGCCCCCACCCCTCTCTGCCTGCTGAGGCCAAGGAGACTGCAAATGGCTGTCAGGACCTGAGAAGGTGTGGCTGGCAGACTGGCTAAGGATGAGGAGAGATTACACAATAGCGAAGTAGACCTCACGGGTGTCTGTGTGATTCATCTGAGGGTCTGAAAGTCATGCTAACCTCCAGGGAGAGGTGGTGTGTGGAGTGGGCTTAGAACAGCCTCATAAATTCTGGTCAACATGGGATACTCAACCAAAATCATTTCAGGCGTCGTCTTTTTTGTTGTTGTTAATCCTCACCCAAGGATATTTTTTCCATTGATTTTTTTTTGGAGAGCATGAAAGAGAGGGAGACTGGGGGGAGGGGGAGTGGGGAGGAGGGAGAGAAACATCAATGTGAGAGAGACACATCGATTAGTTGCCTCCCACACGCCCAGACTGGGGCTGGGGATTGAGCCTGCAACCCAGGTATGTGCCCTTGACTGGGACTGAGACCCTTTGGTCTGTGGGCTGACACTCTAACCACTGAGCAAAACCGGCCAGGACTCATTTTATTTTTTAACAACCCATTTGCACATGCTGTTTTGTAACCTGCTTTTTCCCCCTCTCACCCAGTTATATATCTTGAACATCTTTTCAGGTCATTAACTGTTCTTCTACCAAGAAATGTCAATGGCTGCCCAGTGTTCCATAAATAAACCATGATTTACTTAACCAGCCTATTGATTGCTGGACATTTTGTACCTTACTCTTGACCTTGTGTGAGTCCTGGCTCTCTACCTAATAGCTGTGTGATATCAGGAAAGTCGCCTCCTGTTTCGGAGCCTCAGTTTGCTCATCTGCTCATTGAGTCATCTGATGCCCCATGCCCTCGGGCACTGCTTGGAAGATCCCACAGTGGTGTGTGACGCAGTGCTTGGCACAGTTCCTTGGCACATCCCCCAACATGTTTTCTCAACATGAATCCTTATCCTTTTCCCTGTGGCTCCTTCTTCGGCTTGTTCAGGAGCTCCGGTTCATCTTGGCCACCCTGGGAGATTGCCCCCGGTCTTCCCAGCACTGTGACTTGGAATGAGCGAGCCCGGGCCAAGCTGGCAGGCTCTCACCAGCTTCTCTCGGACTGGAAACTAGTCCTAGGAGCTGCTGGGGCTGGACCAGGCTAGCTGCCTCCATGGCCGCCTTTGGATCAGGTCAGAGCTCGTAGGGAAGACCTTTGGGAATGGCTGTGATATGCATTTCCTGGGCCAGCAGGAATGACTGCCCATTCGCTTCTTCCAACGGGAGTGCAAAGGTTGGCTCAGGTCCCTTGGCCTGTGATGGGCTATGTGTTCCCACCTTGATGTCCAAGGATGTGGCCATCCTGGACAGCGACCATGGGCCATTCTTTCCAGGGCCGTCCCTGGGAGAATGTGTGAAGGTCTGAGCCCGCCTGCCCGCCCTGGATCAGCTTGAGGAGCCTTGTTTCTCCCGCCAGGCTCCCATGGCCAGTCGCTGGCCCCGCTGCTCCCAGCACCCATTTCCACCGCAGAATGAAATGCCCAGGCCCACGCCCGGGTTCCGAAAGAGGCCTCTTAGCCGAGGCATCCGCTTACAACTACTAGAATGCAGGCCCTCAGGAACCCAAGTTGAAAACTGTGTACAGGCCCTGCATACATTTCCTCCCAGGCCTCCCACACTTACTCTCCCAAGCACACCCACATTCACTCACACACTCACCACCCCCCCCCCACACACACACACATGTGAGTGCACACACAACCACCCTAAACAGGTGCCAGACAGCAGCTAATTTAACTCGGCTTAGGTTTTTGGTCATGGTGAGACCCCTGATGCCAGACCACAGTCCATCTTTTCTAATTATGACTCAATTTTCCGTACTCCTTGAGGGGTGAGAGAGAAGGGGCCTGCTCTGCAAATGAGCAATGAGACAGAGGCCCTCCCACTGTGACCCCGTCTGACTGTCCGCACCACAAGTAGGGCTCTGATGAGATAAGACTCTCACCTCCTTTTGACCTCATGATAAGCTCCTGGCTCAAAGTGCTGGAAGAGGCGAGGAAAGGCTGTGGGAGAAGTGACCAGGAGGGGAGGCAGGTGTGGCCTTGGGAAGGAGGCAGGGTGTCAGATGGGCCTCCAAGTACTGAGAAGATCTCATCAGACAAGGCATCAACATCCATCCCCCAACAAGTTCAGAAACAATACAGAATCAGCGTAGAAACCCTTACAATTGAATTTAACTCGTTAGTGAGGGCCTACTGTGCGCCAGGCACTGTCAGAGGATGCTAAAGAGAGGAAACAAGTCCCCTGTGTTCCCTCCTCCCCAGGACAGCGCCATCACCCTTTGGGGGTACATTTCCCCCCACTTTCTTTCTGAGACAAGCTTTCTGAGCAGCACTTCAAAACGTATGAAGAAGTGGAAAATTGCCTCAAAACAAGAAAAGCTCTATTGGGACGGTATCCACAAATTACCTGAAAGATGGGGGAAATGTGCAGCTAGCGATGGACATTACTTTGAATAAAGCACTTTTGATGTTTCTCTTGAGATTATCGTGTTTTCTTTGGATTACAAAATCTGCATCATTAACCGGTTAATAATTAATCTGCACTATTAACCAGGTGGCAATTAATTTGCATTAACTGGTTGATGATGAATCCGCATTATTAACCGGTTGGTGATTAATCCACATTATTAACCGGTTAATGGTTACTCGGAATTATTAACTGGCTAGTAGTTAATCCGCATTATTAACCGGTCAATAGTTAATCCGCATTATTAACCGGTACACCTAGTACTGCTCTCTGCCACAAGTGACTCACCTGAGGTGCACTGACAGGTGCTGGGCCCTGTCCCTTAACAAGTGGCCTAGGCTCTTGCTCCTTTTTGGTTCTTGTGACTATTTTTTAACTGTTTCTCACTCTTGTTGAAGCACACTGGCTCTCCACCAGGGGTGGTTTTGTCTGCCAGGGACATGTGGCCACGTTAGCGACATTTCTGGTGCTGCCATCATCTGGTGAGTGGGGGGGTGCCAGTGAGCATCCCGCAGTGCACAAGACGGCTCCCCACAGCAAAGACTTAACTGGCCCCAAGGTTGTTGTGCTGAGGTGCAGATTCCTGGAGCTAACAGCTCTGGCTGCTGTTGTTGTGTTTCCTTTAGTAGCATCTCTCCCGCTTTCTAACGTGGGATTTCCAACCCATTGAGGGCCTGGCAACTGGTTAATCGAGCTTGCCGACCGGTTCCCAAGTAAGAGTAAAGAGGTGCAGAGTCAAGTGCATGAGCTCTGTGAGCCTGACTTAGCGGGGGGTGGGGCTCAGCGGCTCTAACAAAGGCAGGGAGGTGCCAGTGACAGGGATCCTGGGCGTTCGGAGGGGTGTCCAGACACCAAGAAGAGACTGGTGCCTGAAGGGCGGCTCCCTCCCTCCCGGATCAACTCTGGCCTGCTTCTCTTCTTTGATTTCTGCCTATTCTCTTTGGCCGTTGGATCCTGGCATCTTTGGCTTCTGCTCCCCAGTGTTTCCGAGTCCCAGCCACCTCCATGCTTTACTCTGCTCCGAGATTTGGCTCCTCCTGGCCCTGGCCCTGCAGCCAGGCCGATGGAACAATAGGTTTCTCTCTTCCTTCTAGGTTTTCCACAATGTGGGAAGGCAAGGGGTGCACTGGGGACCTCTGGGCCAGCAGGGCTTTGCCACATTTGGGTGGGGATGCGCTGTATACACAATGTGCCACACTCTGTTCTTGGCCCGGGCTCGCTCATTCCAACATTTTAGGACTTCTTTGGTTGCAAGGGATGGAAATGAACTCTGGCTGAGCTGAGCAAAACAGGAAATTGATTCTATTGGAGAGACCCTAGAAGTATCTCAAGAATTCCAGGACGGGCCTGTCACTTGGCCTCAAGGATGTTCTGAAGCCAGGGTCAGGGGTCCTGTGGGAGCACAGTCCTTCCTCTGCCCTCTGCTCTCTGCTTCCTGCCTCTCCCTCCCCATCTGTTGCCCTGCTTTCTGGGATGTACAGAATTTGGGGGTAGGAAACCCAGTGAAAACAACAGCAGCTGGGTTTCCTTGTCCTCCATTCAAAGGAGCAGCCAGCCTGGGCTGGAACCTCTTGGTTCTGATCCAAACTTCCTGGGGGAGGACTTCCTTTGTAGGTATGCAAATAAAACACCAGGTATCCAGGGTGACATTTATCTTGATGGCTGAGACAGGACACTGAAAGAGAGCTTGGCAAAGATGCAGAGGGAGAGCCAGTTTTTAAACTTCTTTTTTTTGTTAATATTCACCTGAGGATATTTTTCCCCATTGATTTGTAGAGAGAGTGGAAGGGAGGAGGGAGGGAGAGAGGGAGGAAGGAAGGGAAGAAGGGAGGGAGAGAGAGAAACATCGATGTGAGAGAAACACATCGATTGGTTGCTTCCTGCACATGCCCTAACTGCGGCTGGTGATCTAACCTGCAACCCAGGTATGTGCCCTTGATTGGGAATTGAACCCATGACCCTTTGGTGCATGGGCCAACGCTCTATCCACTGAGCCATGCCAGCTGGGGTGAGAGCCCCCGTTTTGAGTGATGAGCTGTGAACGGCTGGGCTGGGTTGAAATGAAAGCAGAGACACTCTGTAGGGTAAGTCTGTGATGGAGAGGGAGGGGTGGCTAAATCCTTCTCAGTCCAACACACTTCTAGGGGAAATTACTGTAGCTCCACTTCCTAAGGAGTTCCCCCTCTGGAGAGGAAGTCATACAGAAAACAACAGTACTGAGCCGGGCTGCCCACACAGTGGTTTAGACGGTGCCCTGCGCGTGCCAGGGTGAGGGGGTGGCTAACGCTCAGGTCAGTTAGCTCAGGAAAAGCTAGAGGAGAGCACAGCACTCGAACCGAGCCTTGAAGGATGGAGGAAACATTGGTTGGCTGACCTGGGGAAGAAGGACATGCCTGAGTTCATGGGAAGCCCTGGGAGTCTTGGGTGACTGCAATTCAACGTCCGTGGGAGGGTTTCTCCTTCCCCTTTTCTCATAGTCCCCTCTCTTCACAGCTCCTCTAGCAGTTTCCTATCGCTGCTGTAACGAATTACCACCCATTTAGGGGCTTAAAACAACACACATGTATCCTCTTACTACTCTGGAGGCCAGAAGTCCGAAATGAGTCTGATGGGGCTAACCTCGAGGGAGGGAATCCATTTGGCTGAAGGAGAATCTGCTTCCTTGCCTTTCACAGCTTCTAAGGGCCACCTGCACTCCCTGGCTCGTGGCTCCTCCCTCCACCTTCAAAGTGCATTCTTCCGACCTCTGCTTCCATCACCCCGTCTCCTCTCCTGTCTTTCTGTCTGACCGTCTTGCCTCCCTCTTCATAGGATCCCCGTGATTACACAGGGCCCACCTAGATCATCCAGGATCATCTCATCTCCAGATCCTTAATCACTCCAGCAAAGTCTGCTTCGCCATGTGAGGTAATAAACTCACGGCTTCTGAGGATTAGGATATAGACATCTTTGGGACGGATAGTTTGGCCTGCCAGAGCCTTCTCCACCACCCTTCTCACTTTCCTCCTTGCTGGAGGCAAAGCCACCCATCTGATTGGATGGTCAGGGGGGACAGCATGACGCTGCTGGGAAGGGCACTTCTCAACTGCGGTGGGGGGCAGCTGGTGCTCCACTTTTGGCTGCCCTGGATTAAGCAGACTGAAAAGGTCTTCTCAGGCTGTCATGGCCAGCCAGGCCCTGTTCCCTGGGGCCGATAGTTTCTCCAGCTCTGATTGGAGGGGTTGTGTGGGGTCTAGATTGGAGGAGGCCCCTCCAATTCTGCATCCAGCTCAGAGTTAATAAAGCTCATCCTGTGTGCAGATCCCTGCTCAGCTCCTTCTGGTCTTTTCTTGATGGGCCAACAGCCCACAAGGAGCAGATGTGAGTGCAGAGGTTCCCGTACCTGCCACAATCCGGGCTCATGAGACCCCCAAAGGCATCTGGGAGGTGTGAGAGGGAAGCACAGTGCCCGGAGCAAGGGCGGTAACCTGCGCCATTGTCCTCCGTGCTGTGGAGACACAATGGAGTTTTGTGTTCCCTTCTGTGTTCCATCTGGGACTACATTTTAAAAGGAACATTCTAAAGCCGATCCTGGGAGTGTGTCCAGGAGGAGATGAGATGAGAAACATGTCACGCGATGAGCAATTACAGGAAGTAAGAGAAGAATGAACATTTGTTGAGAGTCTATAAACCTTAAGGTATTTTGCATGGAGGTGCTCTACTCACTCCAAAAACCCGTGAGAGAAACACATTCATCCTCTTTAAACAAATGAACTCCAAGAGCGTAAGAATATCTCCTGAAGTCACACAGGTAAGGAAGGAGTGGGGCTGGACTCGGAGCCTCGGACCCCCTTTTCCGGCCTCCCCCAAAGCCAGGACCTCAGCTGTGCCCCAGTGCTGCCTCTCCAGAGAAGCTAAACTTGGGAGAAAGCTTTTGAAGCAATTGCTCATTCTCCCCTTTGTTCTTTAACAATAGCACCATCATTTTATTTGAGGCAGCAACGAGTGCAGGTTTAAACAAATAAACCAAAGATATACTTCTTTGCAACCATCGGAGGCCATGAACACAATGCTGGCCTGTGTGACATAAACAGAAATCTGCTGGGTGTTTCTGCGGAAGTTTTGTTTCCTTGAACTTTTCCTTTTCTTTCTTCCTGCGTGGAGTGTGGATTGGAGTCTGGAGGTGGAGCAGCCACCTTGCAACTGTGAGGCAACCATAGAGATAAACGCTACCATTAAGGAGGGTGGAGCAGAGAGTTAGAAAGGAACAGGGACACGGAGGACCTCACAGAGCTGTTATGCCAGCTCTGGGCTGCCAGCCAGGCCTATTGTGATGTCAAGAAATATCTACCAGTGCATTTGGTTAAGCCGCCAAAGTCTGGTTTCTGTTTCATGCAGCTGCACTCAACCTGTGTTAGTAAAAAGGGACACGGCATCTCTCCTAAAAGGCCCGCAGGACTATCCTGGGACGTGGGTTTGGACTTTTCCTATGTTTCTAGGCACTGGGAGCTGCAGGGGAACAGAAACTGGCTCAGTCAGATGGAGAAAGAACCTTCTAGCTATGCTCTTGGTTCGGGCTCAATGGAAAAGTTGACGGTGAGCCAGGCACAGTCCTCTCCCATGGGAGAGTTTGAGCAGAAACTGAATGACCCCAATGGGGGCCCAATAGAGATAAGGTTTGGATCAGATACAGGCTGAACTAGACGGCATGCACATATGTGAGCACACGCGAGGCTCAGCTATGACATCATCACATGACCTTCCTAATTATGAGTCTGCAGGACTGTGCAGTGGGCCTTTTTCCTGATGCACATGTAAGGGAATAAGCCTCCCTTGATCAAAACAAAACAAAACAACTCCCAGCTCTGGGCTAACCCGCAAAAGAGAATCCCAGAGGCTGAGAAGTCATGGCTGGATTAGATAGCCTGGCTGTTCTGACTCCAAGGAAGTGAGTCATTCAAAACGCTCTCGTTATAAATGGCATAAAACCCCCCAAAGGGAACTTATTGACTTAATAGTCTTAGGGCGTGTTGTTTTCAGGCATGGCTGGATCCAGGTGCACAGATGATGCCATCGAGAACGTCTTTCCTTCCATCTCTCTGTGCTGCTTTTCCTGGGGCAGGTCTCACTCTCAGGCAGTTCTTCACTTAGTGGTGGCCAGACGGCTCTCAGCAACTTTAGACATATCACAGCAGCTAGCAACCCCAGCACCGAGATGGTACCATTTCTCCAGTCACTCAGCAAAAATGCCCACTTCTGGTCAATTGTGGTGGTCAAGGACACACAGTGCTCACGTGGCTTAGGCCTGGGTCATGTGCTCCCCCATGGAGCCTGGCGGAGGGGTGGCCCTACATGGACTCCAGCGAGCTTTCAGCGTGGCTAATGTTGGTTCCAGCCTCCGAGCTGCTGCAGAAACCTGCCCTCACCAAACACTCCTGGAGGCTCTTGGTTGCCCGCCACCCTCTTCCTATTTGCAGGAGGAGGCAGTTCAGGCCACCCCGGCATGCTGGGATCCTGCCTGCAAGGACTGTGCTCCCCATGTTGCTCCCACCAGCTGGCTCTTGACCTGTCACAGTTCCCTGCCCTACATACGCCATCCCTGTCATAACAACTCCTCAAGATGCCCCCTCCTCTCCATTCCCACCACCCTTGCCTTGGCTCAGACCATGACTTCTCTCTCCTGGAGTCTCCGAACTGGTCTCTCTGCCTGTAGGCTAACCAACCACCTATGGCAGCTTTCATACCTCTCTGGAACCTTTGACACTCCGCCTTCCAAGAGGTGGAGACTAATTCCTCTCCCTGTGAGTGTAGGCTGGACTTACTTCTAACAAAGACAATGTAGCGGAAGTGCCTATGTGGTTACGTCATAAACACACTGTGGCTTCCTTTTGTTCTGTTGGATTGCAGCTGGGATGTAGCTGCCACACTGTGAGTGGCCTTAAGGGGAGCCTTCCGCCAACAGCACTGAGTGAGCCGTCTTGGAAGCAGATGGTCCAGCCACACTCAAGCCTTCAGAAGCTTGACTACAACCTCAGGAGGGACCCTGATCCAGCACCCCCCACCCAGGCCGCTCCCAGACTCCTGACCCTCAGAAACCAGGTCGGGTCCTAAATGCTCTTTGCTTTCAGCTGCTCAGTTTTAGAGTAATATGTCATGCAGCAATAAATGACACACACTAGTAACAAATACCCTCCAAGCCACCGCCTAAGCGATCTCTCTAAAATGAAAATCCAATCAAGCCATTTTCCTTCTCAAGTCCTTCTGCGGACCCACACTTTCAAGGTGAGGTCCTCACTCCGTCGTGCAGCAGACAAGGCCTCCGTGTGACCTCCACGTGGCCTCCCTGCTGGGCTCTTGGGCGCCATTCCCAACAGGCCTCACATAGACTCCAGCCTCTTCCTTCCCCAGGCCTTGCGCTCTTTGACTCTTGTCCAAGTTGTTCTCTGCCTGGATTAGCCCCAGAATTCCCTCTTCCTTTAACTAACTAACCAACCAATTAACCAACCATTTAACAAACAAGAATGGCTCCGGCTCTGCTGGATCCTGAGCGCTGCCAACTCTTGGGGCCTACAGCAGTCAGACTCTAGCTGACCCACCTCTCCTGGTGTTTTAACCAAGAGAATGTGGCCAAGGGTGCGGGACGGGTATGTGAGGGAACCTGGGAACGAACTCCTGCTCAGAAACCCTTTGTGACTTGTCCCAGAGATCACCGAGAGGTGACGGTTGGTTTTGGGGTGCTGACACATCACTCTGTAATTGCTCTCTGGTTGGCTCACGTCTGTGCATCTTTTTCCGTAATACAAACTCCTTGGTGATATCTATTTATTTCATCCCCCTCCTCCTCGGCCACGCCCACTCCACCCTCTCCTCTTCCAAGGTGCCCCAGGCATGCTCAGCCAGTGAAAGCAGGGGGAGGGCTGAGTGAGGAAGAGGGCGGGGTGGTTTGCTGACTCAGGAAGGAGAGCCACCACTTCTGTTCCCCAACCTGTCACACAGGGTCCCGTTCCCCCACTGTTTGAGGTCAGGTTGCCTAGATGCAGAGTCTGAGGTGGGGAATCTTGTGCAAGTCAGTTTTTGAGGGAGGCTCTCAGGCGAACTTGTAAGGGAGTGAGGGAAGCAGGAGGGGACAGAGAAGATGTTTGGCAAACAGGTGGGTTCAGCTGAGGTGTCTCCCCAGCCCGTCCTCAGAGGGCTTTGGGTAGGAATGGCACCACCAAGTTTGTCCGTCCAGAGGCAAGAAGACTGGCTTTTGTGCCCCAGTATCCTTCAGGCATTGCCTCTGTCTACAAATAACCCACAGTGCAGGCCAGGCAGCTCCCGTAGGCCGGGCAATTCTCAGGAGAAGAGGTTCAGCAGCTGGGGATCACTACGCCCACCCAGCAACTTGGATGTGCAGCTCCTGGCCGGGAGCTGTCCCTCTGGGTCCGCCGTACCCAAGGGTTCAGGCTGCCAGGAACCTCTCACGCTGAGGGTTGGGAGCCCCAAACAGGCGTCCAGCCTGCCCATGGAACTGTTTATGAAGAAAGGCTCTGCAGTGAATGATGTCCCCCCCAAAGTTATGTCCACCTGGAACCTCAGAATGTGACCATTTTTGGAAACAGGGACTTTGCAGATGTACTAAGCTAAGGGTCTTAAGGTGTAATCATCTAGATTTAGTGTGGGCCCTAAATCCAACGACTAGTGTCCTTATAAAAAGACGGGAGGACGCACCGAGGCACACGGGGAAGAAGGCCGCCTCATGACGGAGGCAGAGATTGGAGAGAGGCGTCTACCACCGAGGAGCGCCTGGGGCACCAGAAACTGGACAAGACGAAGGAAGATGCTCCCCTGGAGCCTTCGGGAGGCGGGACAGTTAGCACTTTGACTTCGGACGTCCAGCTTCCTGAGCTGTGAGAGGATACATCACTGTTCTCCTAAGCCACCCGGTGTGTGGTCATTGGTTATGGCAGCCCTAATACAGGCCCCCAGGCCTGGGCAGTGGAACACACACCACCCCAGGCTGGGCGTCTGCCCGCCACTAACTTCCTGTGTGACCTGGGCAATCATTTCCCCTCCCCGAGCCTCCGTTTCCTCACTTGTCACTAGAGAGGACTGGATAATCAGCCAGTTTTTAACTCTGGCAGGTTCCTGGCTGCAAAGTTTTAAAGAAATACAGATCCCAGGTGCCCTCTGCTAAGCCCCGGCCAGGGGTGTGGCCCCAGATCCGTCTCAAGTGACTCTGACACAGCGGGCAGGTGCCTGCACCGGAGGCCCCGTTCGTACCCCTGGAAGAGCAGGTTTCAGAGGAAGCTTCCCGCTCTGGATCCCATAGGTCCGTGGTTGGCAAACCACGGCTCGTGAGCCACTTGCGGCTCTTTGGCTCTTTGAGCGTGGCTCTTCCACAAAATACCACGTGTGGGCATGCACGTACAGTGCGATTGAAACTTTGTGGCCCATGCTCAGAAGTTGGTTTTTTGTGAAAGAGCCAGTATTTTGTGGAAGAGCCACACTCAAGGGGCCAAAGAGCCGCATGTGGCTTGCGAGCCGTGGTTTGCCGAGCCGCAGTTTGCCGACCACTGACGGCGCGATCTCATAGGGAATCAGAAAAGGCTCAGTGCAGAGGCGGAGGGGGTGTGTGTGTTCTCACTGCTGTAAAAATACACACATAAAAAACCCGGCCTAGGGCCCTGGTCGGTTCGGTTCAGTGGTTGGAAGGTCGGCCCATGGAACAAAAGTTCTCGGGTTGATTCCCAATCAAGGGCACGTACTTCAGTTGCAGGCTCAATTCCCAGCCCAGGTTGGGTACATGCAGGAGGCAACCAATCCATGTGTCTCTCTTGCATCAATGTTTCTCTCTCTCCCCACTCCTTTGCTTCCACTCTCTCTGAAAATCAATGGGAAAACATCCTCAGATGAGGATTAAAACAACAACAACGGGATAGGGCTGCACAATAGTGCCCTTAGATGCAGACAACATCTTTGAAGGGAGGATAGGAGTGGCCGCCTCCAAAGGGGGTCCTGCAGGGGGGTGCACACTCCCTTCCCATTGCCCGCTCCCTGTCTAGTTTGGTTGTCTTATCTTGTGCATGTTTGGCTTAAAAAATCAATATGTTTTAACACAAACAAAAAAGCTCTGGTGCTTGGAACTGAATGTGAAAGAAAGAAGTTTCTTTGCTCCTCCCTTTCCCCACCTGCTGCCAACCCCCTGGGCAGCTTCACTGCTGCGTCTGTTTGTATATTTGTGTATCTGCCTCCTGCAGTCGCCCGGTGCTCAGCAGGGGGTGGGCGCTGAGAAGGGCTGGCCTTGGGCTCAGTGCCCGGCCGCCTGAAAGCTAGGAGTGGGGGATTTCGCATACACAAGCCATCATGTGTCAGCAATAGACGCGAAGTAGCCTCAAGAGGCCAGCGCCATTGAGGAGGTGCCTGGCTAATTTCATAGCACAAAGCCTTGCACTCCGTTATTACTATTTTTCAATTAGCTAAATTGCCAAATGAGTGGTGGAGACAGAAAGTCCCGTGGGTTTGGGGGGAAGGAAAGGATTGTGAACAGGAGGGGGGAGGGAGCTGGCCAGGTTCGGTGTTGCTGGGGTGAGGGTGGCGATGGGGCTTTTTGCACCCCCTGTGCGCCGTCTCCCTGAGCGGCACGTTTTAAGGTCACATGCAGACATTAAGGTCTCTAAGTCCAAGATGAAGAGACATCTGGAGCTGAGTCTCTCCAGCTCTCTGTGGTCCAGACCCCATTGTTTTCTTTTTAATTTCTCATCAATGACGGGCCATTTCTTTTGTAAAATATAACACAAAAGAATGGCTGAGGCTGAGGGGGGCGGGGGCGGGGGGGATGAAACGAACAAAGAGACATACAAAATGCAAGCCAAAATTTTTTATTATTAGATTCAACTGACATAAAATGACTGTCGAATTGCTCTGAAGGGATCTAAATGCTGGCTGACAATCTCTGTACTTATCTCATCCTGGATCCGAGGGAGGAGTTCGTAGAAGGAGCGGGGCCAAGCTTTGAGTCGCCCTGCTCTGGGAGAGCCCCAGACAGCAAGTGATGAATCATCGTTCTGAGATGACCAAAGGCGGGACCTTAAAAACATCGCTTCCCAGCCCCCTGCGCCTACCTACTCACCGGCTTCTCCCCTCCTGGTATCTGCTAAGACTTCTGCTGGGAGAAGTATAAGGAAGAGTGGAAGAGCATCCCCGGAAAATCGAGTCCAGGCCTCCCCAGAATTCCTGCTCCTGGGATCCTGGCAGGCTGAGCTTATCTGCCCGTCCCAGGATGACTATCCGGGACCCCATGGATCTCTTGAAGCAAAGGGACCTTATGCGGCAATGAGCCAAAATTCACCCCCAAGGTTCTTTCCTGGAAAGTGCAGGGGGTTGTTTCTCGGGGAAGGGGAGAGTGACAAGCCCACGGGGGATGCTGCAGGAACACACCCCTCGTGGCGCCCAGTGGAGAGAAGCCGAACAGGCCCTGAACACCGACTAGGTTTCCAACTTCGTGAGACGTGCACAGCTCCACGTGCACAGATGTGTGTCACATACACAGAAAAGTTAGGAAGTGTAATTGGCAAATGACCACGCATGACCCCTCCGTCTCCAGCCACACGCAGCATTCACTCCGCACCACAACCTGTGAGGGGAGTATGCTTGCTCCCATTTTACAGATGACGAAGCAGAGACACCGTGAGGCTAAGGTCGCGGAAACCAGTGAGTGGCTGAGTCAGGATTTGGACCCAGTTGGCACCCTCTGTCTTTTCCCAGCTCACTCATGGAGGGTCAGGTTCCCTGCCCAGTCCCTCTGTGCTCTCATCCTGTGTAGGGCCGGCGACTCCCTCCCTCCCAGGTGTCTGCCCTCCGCTCAGTCACAGAGCCTGGAGGGACCTCGGACAAGAGGGTGAGAACACCCATTTTATCAGCTGTTTCCAAGCGTAACACACGAAGCCGCTTCTGCTGACACAAAAAATGGCAGGCCTGGGCGTGGATCGGCCACTGTTTGGGCGACCTGGCCAGGTGTCAGGCTGGTCCGCGGCACTTGGCTTTCACGGCCTTCTCTTCCCGCCTCCCCTGCCCCATGGACACAGGCTGCCTCCCACATCTGCAGGCTGCACAATGAGGTGACCCTGGCCCAAGGCGAATGGGATCTGATGGGGTCTGGAGCCTGTGCTCTGAGCTCCTCTGTGTCCCGACCCCCTTGGGCCCCAGGCAATTCACAAGAGCATGGACCACAACCCCCTCTCTGCCCAGCCAGCTTCCTCAGAGGTATAGAGCTCATGGCTGGAGGTCTAGGCCAAGTGTCAGGCCTCAGGCAGGAACAGAGGTCAAAACAGGAGGGGAGCACAATAAGGTAAAAACTCTGCTTAGGGGGAACTGAGTCAGGTGGGCGGAGAAAAAGCAGGTCATTGGGGGGTGGGGGGTGGCAGTGGGCAGTGGAGGTCAGAGGGTCAGGCCGGGCCATGTTGTCAGAAGATCATCTGGTCAGGAGGAGGGTGCATCTGGCAGAGTTGCCCTCCGGGGTAACCAGAGGGGATCCTCCAAGGCCCTGCAGATGTAGAGGCCTGTCCTGGGACCTTCTTATTCTTAAAGGAGATGATGAGGGAAGATGTGTGTTCTGCAGTGTTTGTGGGTTTGGTAGACCTGGAGGTAAGTCAGGATACTTTGGGATTCTTTCAACAATGGAAGGCAACTCAAGTTGGGCCTTCAGAGTTCAGACAGCTCACC
>NW_005354673.1:4950210-4953518 GCF_000412655.1 Myotis brandtii
AGCCCCTCCCGAGGCTGTGGCAGCCGGACCCGGGCGGAGAAAAGGCACTGGAGGATCACACTGGCTCTGCAGCACTGGGGGCTGGAGCTCAGCTGGGGTCTGGGAAGCTCTCCTAGTGATGTGTCCAGGTCTCAGCTGGCCTGACGGCACCCTGAGTGAGGACCGGGCTCGGGCTCGGAATTGCCTCTGAGCAGTGGGAATGTGGGGATAGAGCTCGGGTTAGGGGTGGATGGTATCAGTTGCTCACAGTGACCCTGAGAGGGGACTTTACAGTGAAAAGCTACAGCTGGGAGAGGTCAAGTGTTTGGCTCAAGGCCCTGCAGCCAGTGAGTGGCAGCTGTGGCCAGTTAGTGGCAAAGACGGGATCTGACTCGAGCTCTGCTGCCCTTCTCCAGGGAGGACCTCGGCGAGGCTGGCAGCAGAAGCCGTGCCTTTTGGTTGTGATCATCACTTAGCTGTGGACCTCACCTAACCTTCTGAGCCTCAGTTTCCCTATCTGCAGCAATGGGAGGGCATAGGCAAGGAGAGCAGCAAAACAGAAGCAAACCTTTTAAGCCGGGAGAGGCCTCAGAAGTGTGAGGGGGCCCAAAGGAGCCACCACGCAGCCCGAGCAGGGGGGAGGAAGGGGAGGGAGGCAGAGACTGGCACGTGGTTGTGAGCTGGGGCCACGGCCAGGAAGCCTGCCCAGGACACATTGTGAAACTGGTAAGTTCATCTCCCCTTTTGCCCGCTTCCATCCTCCCCTGCAGAAGCAAGTCTTTGCTGCCAATTTCACCGAATCCCCTCCCTCGCCCTTTCCCCTGGGTCTTACTCAGGTTGGCCGGCCACAAACGTCCTACAATGTGAAGAATGAAAGCTAAAGGGATGCCCAGGACTCGAGGCTCCCAGGACCTTTGCATTCTAGTGGCGATGGGGTCAGCCGGGTGGGATCCTAGGAGATGCCCAGGATGGAGTCTCCTGTAGCCAGTTCTCAGCCTCAGGACAGAAGGTGGGGACGTTGAGACAGGTGCTGCCCCGGGGCTCCTGGCTCCTGCCTGGCCTGGCCAGTCTCTGCCAGGCACTGGGCCTGGTTTCTGAGAGCTGGCTGGGCCCCTGGCAGACCCTGTCAAGGCTAAGGCTCACCTCCTCCCCCCGCACCCCCTAACACACACAAGGTTAGGCCCCTCTCCACCCTCTTCTATGAAGCTGGATCCTCCCCAGCCCTGGGCCCCTCCTGCCAGCTCATTTCCCGGCACCGTCTGACCTGGGACCAGCTGTAGTGAGTGGGGAGGGGCAGCTGGCAGGCCTCTCGGAGGCAGGAACCAGGAGTCTGCCCGGCCCTGCTGGCTCAGGCTGGGGGAGCAAGGCCAGCGGGCTCCTGCAGCATTCTGGAGAAATGTCTGAATTACCTCCTGGCTGGAGACCAGAGGCCCCCGAGGAGCCCTTCTCCTGGCTCTGAGGCCTCACCGCCTCCACCCTCCTCTCCCCACGGGCCTCCCAACCTCCTCCAGTGGCCAGTCCCAGCCGAGGGGGATCATCCGTGCTCCCCACAACCCCATTTGTGGAAGAGGCAGCCCAGGGCCCAAGGAGAAGGGGCACGACTCCTCTGGCCCCTGCCTTTCTTTCTTCCTGGCCTTACCTGCCACCTGCTGAGGTCAGGGCTGTTCTTTCTCTCTTCCGGAAACCCCGATCCCATCTGGCCAAAGCCCACAGGAGGCCTCTCCAGTTCTTCACCTTCATCAGGGTTGTTGTGGGGGAAGATGGGTCGGTGGATCCAACACCCTCCAGTTCTGTTTCCCAGGAAGGCTTTTATGGATAAATGTCTATACCCTCTGGCAGCACCAGCAGCATAATTTGTCTAAAATTTATTAAGAACTAGGGTCCCAGTGCACAAATTTGTGCACCTTGAGAGGAACTGTGGGTCGCGAGGATGTGGTGGGCACAGGGGCAGGTCTCAGTCCACCCTCTGTGCCTCCGCCTGGCTCCTCCCGCCTCGGCCCCCGGTCCCCTCTCTGCTGGCAGCCCCGCTCCCGCCACCGCTGCTCCCACGTGCTGACAGCTCAGGCCCTGCTTGCACCTATTGATGGAGCAATTGGGGCCTGCGCCATCAGCTGGTACAAGTGATGGCTGCTGCCCTGATCACCCCTCAGGAGCAGGGGGAGGTGGAGAAGCCCTCAGGGGCGATCGGGGGCCGGTGCTGGGCACTGGCAGCAGGTGTGAGCAGTGGGTGTGAGCAGGGCTGGCGCCAGCAGCAGGTGCGAGTGCCAGGCAGGACCATGGCGTGTGGGAGCAAAGAATTTTTAGTAACCACTAAAGGCTCGCCCCGATGACAGTGACCAGTGCCCCGCCTTGGTCTGGCACCCCCTCTCACCTGACCCACCATCCTGCCATGGCCGACGCCAGCCATGTTCCAAACGCACCCCCTGTTAGTTAGCACATGTCATAGCGACCGGTTGTTCGGTTGTTCCACCATTGGGTCCATTTACATATTAGGGTTTTTATATATAGATTGTAAGACAGTGACAAGAGAACACGAAGCCAAGGCCCGGTCCTTCTAAGTATGGGGCCTTGTGTGATTGCACAGCTTGCACCCATAAAACCAACCCTGCTCCCAGCAAACCCTGGCCCTCCTCCACCCCTCGCCTCTCTCTAGACCACAGAATGTCTCCGAGACCCCGGCTGGAAGGCAGGATCCACACACTCTGCAGTCTCACGTCCGACGCTGTCCTCGTGGCCAGTGTTTGAGGTCTCACCCTGACCTTCCTCCCAGAGAAACTGAGGCACAGGGAGGCCTGGGGTATCTCCATCCCATACAGTACCACCCATCCTAGACAACCAGGGGAGGAGGGCCAGGGGTGGTGACTGGGGCCAGGGCGCCCCCAGTGTGCCAGCCCCAGTGCTCTGGTGGGAGGGTGGTGGAAAAGTTCCCACCCTGGCCTTCTGTTCCCCATTAGTGCCATTCTTCCCGAGGGGAAGTTCAGGGTGGCTCGCCAGCTCCAGGCCAGGCCTCCACGCAGCCAAGTCTGATGGCTTTGTTCTTTGTCTCCACTGCCCAGCAGCTGGCTCGGCCCCCACCTGGCAGGGCGACTGCCCTTGGGGCTGTTCAGTCCCCTCAGCCAAGGGATGGTGGGGGCCTGGGTCCAGGAATGCCTGGGGCATTTTGCTGGACTCTGGCAGTGGCAGCTGGGCCGTCAGGGCCTGCCTAGGAACTGGAAGTGACCCCTCTACTCATTGGGCAATGCCAGCCTAGAGGGAAGGTGGCTCTAACAGGGACAGAAAGCAGCCACTGCTCTGCCCCAGAGGACCCCTCAGGCCACAGCTGGTGCTAG
>NW_005354673.1:4953548-4980332 GCF_000412655.1 Myotis brandtii
GGAGCACTTAGGCAGAGCTGGGGACAGTGTGTGTGTGTGTGTGTGTGTGTGTGTGTGTGTGTGTGTGTGAGGTGGGGGTGCTGAGTGGTCTGTGTGCAGTGTTCCATTGGTTCTCACAAAGCCATAGGCCGTGGAACCTATTATCACATAATGAGAATCAGATTAATGGAGGAACTGGTTCCAGCCCACATGGCTGCCACGTTGTCCCCTTCCTTCCCAGAAGGCATTGCAGTGGTGGTGTTTGCACGGGTATTTGTTGAACGTGCGCCTCAGGGCTTAAGCTCCACGTCACCAGAGTAGAGCTGCCATGTGAATTCACATCTGGCCAACTACAATGCTCAAGGCTGCAACCTGGTGCCACACACAGCGCCCAGCACATAGTAGGCCCCCCATAAATAACAAGGAAGGGAGGAAGGGAAGGGATGAGGGAAAGAGGGAGGGAAGAAGGAAGGAGGTGGTTGGGCCAGGATTCCAACACAGGGCACCCTGATGCCGAGCCTGTGGCACTAACCACTGGCCTGTACTGCCTCCCTTTCACGTAGCATTCCCTTGACAAACTGCTGCCAGGCTTGTGTGGGTCCCTGTAGCAAACTCCCATGGAGCCCTGCACCCAGCCCAAGCTGGAAAGGTGGCAGCACCAGCTGGGGCTTCATGGAAGGAGCTTGGGGAGAGGGGAACACGGTCCTGCCTCCCTCCCACCCCCTTTCAGGGGCCTCACCAGGGCCTTCAGGCCCCTCTTTCATGGGAGACCCACTGGTCCAGCTGGTTCCTGGCTGACTTATTGCCTCCCCAGCCCTGTAAGGCGGGGTCCTGGCAGCCGGAGGGCCTTTGCTCAGCTTGGAAAGCCCTTCCCCAGGGACCCGCATGGCTCTCCCCCACTCCCCCAAGTAGGTGCCCAAATGCCCCGTCTCACCTGTTTGATGTTGCAGCCCCCACCCTCCCAGCAGCGACCCTTCTTCACCTCCTTTCCCAGCTCTGCCCGCCCCCCATAGTGCTTCTAACATATTGTGATTCACTTATTGATTATATTTCTTTCTGGTCGGTCACTTCCTGCTAGAATGTAAACTCCATGTCAGGGATGGGTTCTGTCATTTTTACTTACTAATGTATCCCAAACTCACAATACTGGACACTTACTAAGCCCTTAATAAATGTTTCTTGAATTTAAACGAAGTCACTTACACTTTAGTATAAATAAATGTACATGATCTCTCTCCCTCTCTCTCTGATTTGCATTCTCTCTCTCTCTCTCTCTCTCTCTCTCTCTCTCTCTCTCTCTCTCATTTGCATTCTAACCCCTCCCCCCCTAATTTGAAGAAGGGACTGTTGCCTGCATCTCAATCACAGCACCCTTGGGAAAGGCATTTGGGGGCTGTGAGTTTTATAGTCTTGAAAAAACACTAATTGGACCGAGGACCCACCATAGAGCCAGAACTCAAGGAAGCCTCCCAAATGGCAGAGGGGTAGCGGCAGCAGCCTCCGGGCACAGCAGAGCGGGGAATAGGGGTGGGGGTCGGGGGGACAGAGAGGGGAGAGTCATGGTGTGACTACAACTGGCTGCCCAAGATCAGCAGTGAGGAGAGAGGCGAGAACTGGACAGTGGCTCAGAGCGCAGAACCCCTGGAGCTGAGCCCTTTCAGCCTGTTTTGGGGGCAGGATGGGCTCAGGCAGCAAACTGGAGTCTGCCTTCGGAAGGTCTGGTTGCCGCTGGCGGAAGTGCAGGGTGGGCTTACGGTGAAGCCAGAGGGGTCCCATGCGGGGACCCTCACTCAGTGAGGCTCCTTCCCAGGCCCTGGGAGGATCTGAGGTTTATGCCATTGTCAACTTCTTTTTAATTTCTCCTTTCCCCCTCATTTTAAATGAACACCCACTTCCCATGCCTAACGTAGTATTAGTACATCTGTATGTTTAAAAGAGGGTCCCCAAATGGTACAGGCTCAGCCCCCACAGAACCTGGGTCGGCCCCCGAGTGGAGAAGCCTGCTCCCCAGGCAGGTTGAGAGTTCTGGCCCAGAGAGCCCTGGGGTGTGATCTGTGTCGCAGAAGCCATTAGCCTTTTCCAGGCGCCTAATAGGAATTTAATTTCCCCGAGCCAGTCTGGGGTTCTATCTTGTTTTGTGCTTCTCCAACCCCGCCTTAGAGAGGGGAAGTAGCTTTGCGGAGTTGGAGGACTATGGGATTGGAGCGCCCTCTTCTGGGAAAACAGAGGTACAGCCAGGAGAGAGGTACAAGAAGGTGGGGCGGGGCGGAGTGGGAGGGGGCGGTGGCTGCCACGAAGCCCAGCTGTTAGGATGCCAGCTAGGGAGCAGGCTGGCCTGGGTGTCAGCACGCAGGTGAGCCCCTCTTGTTGGGCGTGGACATACTCGAGCACACACACCATGTCTCTGTAATTCAGGTGTGAGCATGCCTTTGTGTACATACGTGTCCCATGTCCACTGCGCCCGAGGTCACACCACCCGGGGTGGGGTGGGGGGGGTGGGGGGACTGCAATTCAGTTCTGACGCTAACCACCCAGAATCAGCGTCAGACGCCCCAGGTTAAGGGCTCAGTCCCCCACGGACTACCCCCACTTTAGACACCAGCTGTCAGTGGGGTCCCCAGGACACCCGCCCTTCTGACTCGCCGACTCCAAACTGGGGGTCTCCGGTGACCCCCTCAGTTTCTATAATTCTCCGGAATGACTACATACGTGCCCATGTCCACTGCGCCCGAGGTCACACCACCCGGGGTGGGGTGGGGGGGGGTGGGGGGACTGCAATTCAGTTCTGACGCTAACCACCCAGAATCAGCGTCAGACGCCCCAGGTTAAGGGCTCAGTCCCCCACGGACTACCCCCACTTTAGACACCAGCTGTCAGTGGGGTCCCCAGGACACCCGCCCTTCTGACTCGCCGACTCCAAACTGGGGGTCTCCGGTGACCCCCTCAGTTTCTATAATTCTCCGGAATGACTTACGGAACCCCCTGAAAGTGCTATGATTACAGCTTGAGGCTGTGACTCAGGAGCAGCTGAATGAAGGGACCCAGTGAGATCTGGGAGGGAGCGGTTTCCGGCCCTCTCCCCGGGGACTCAGCACCACCCTCCCAGCTCACGGATGCGCTGACTCCGGGGACGCGCCGCTGAGTCTCCGTGTCCAGAGCTGTCACTGAGGTCTTCTGACGGAGCAGGCGGGCAGGCGTTGGACTCAGTTTCCGACGCCCTCTCCTTTTGCTGGCGGGAGTCCCGACCTCTCCTCACGTGGTGGGTGTTTCTGGTGCCCAGCCCCATCCTGAAACGGCCTGGGGACCCACCCTGAGTCACCTTATTAGCACAGCAGATACTCCTCGCGGGAAATTCCAAGGGTTTTTGAAGCCCGTGCCAGGAACTGGGAAAGAAACCCATTATGTTCTTGATTCTACCACAACAATGTGCACACGCAGAGCTGTCTCATTCATCCAGTCACCGCGGCATCCAGCCAGCCTGTCCCGCGCCAGCTCACCAAGGGCTCCCTAAAGTGGTGGCAAAACAACACCTTAAAAGGCACCCCTGGGCCCAAGGTCCCCACCCCCACTCTACCCCAGCCAGGATGTCTGCTTCCTGAAGGAGAACTGTTTCTTTTCTCTAGGCCATTGGTCAGCAGCCAGTGTTTAAGACGCAGGCTTGCCTTGCCAATCATTGTTTAAAGCAAAACAAAAGAAAACCAATCCCAAGCTCCCTGCTTGACAAAACACCCCTCAGCCGAGGCTGCAGCTTGCTCCACTGACCCGCTGACCCCAGGCCCTGGACCCGCATCGCCACCACCACTGCTCCCAGGACCCCATCCAGCTGCAGCAACACAGCTGCCTGAGGACGTTCTCTGGGGACCTCGGTTCTTGGGGACACAGCCTCCTGAATCTGGCCCAGAGAGTCGGCGTCTGGTGCAGGCATGGTCCTAGGTCCCAGCCACCCCTCCAAAGGCTTGTAAAGCGAGGCACCCCAACCCCAAAAGGAGGTTCAGACCTCAGCAGGCAAGAAAAATGCCAGATGTCCACTGTGTCCCCTGCATTGCCCACACAGAGCTACTGGTCCCTGACCTTCCTGCCTCCCGCCAATTCTTAGGATTCTGGACCTTTTATTTTATGCAAGCCTTAAACCGAAACCCGAGATTGGCACGATTCCCATGGTTTTCGAAGACCCAAGTACGGCACTGGCTGGCGTGGTTCAGTTGGTTGGAGTGTCGTCCCAGGCCTTGAAAGGCTGCTGGTTCAATTCCCGGTCAGGGCACATACCTAGGTTTCGGGTTCAATCCCTGACATTCGGGAGGCAACTGATCAATGTTTCTCTCGCTTGCTCACTCTCCCTCCTTCTTTCCTCTCTCTCTCTCTCTCTCTCTCTCTCTCTCTCTCTCTCTCTCATCAACAAAAACATATCCTAGGGTGAGGATTTAAAAAAAAAAGACACCAAAGACCCCAGTACTTAGGTACTTAAGTGTTCCACAGGTGGCTGCTCGGTTTGGCCCCTCATGAGCCCTGCTGCACCCACAGCTCCCTGCACCCCTCCCTCTTAGGGGTGGAACGCCACAGTAATGAGGTCATGATTATATTAGGTGTGGGGCGCGGTTACGGTGTTTTGGCCAGGTTCAAGCCTCGGACTAATGAAAGGACAGGGTCCTCTCATTGACACGTCCAAGTCCCAGCTGGAGGGCAGGGCCCACCCAGAACAATTATAACCAACCGCTGTGGTTGTAAGCTGGAACCTATGGTCCAAACACGTAGCCCCACGTGCCTTGTGATAGAGTTCGGGTGCATGTAGTTAAGTGAGGTTGAAACTCACGAGAATGCTGTAAACAACGTGATCACGCCCCTACTTTGCCTCGTGGCATCTGCTATAAAATAAAGACACGGCTTGTGGGCGCTGGCGCTGTCTCCTCATCAGGGAGCAGTGTCCCACCGAGATCCAGCTTTCATTCTCTTGTCTGTCTTTTCTCAATCCTTCAACCCCCCGACGCAGGGTCACTGAACCAGGCTGAGCTGGCATGGCACATAAGGCGCCCTGGGGCTGAGTATGCCATGGCCGTGCTGGCTCACCACAATCAGGCACTTATGTGTACCAGGCTTTGGGCTCAGGGTTTTACACGCAGGATTTCAGCAAATCTTCACAGCCACCGTAGGGGGCAGGGGTGCCATTATCCATAACAGCTGAGGAGATTGAGATTCAGAGAAGCTGAGTGACTTACTCAAGGTCACAAAGCCCGCTAATTGGCGAAGCCAGGCAGAATTCAAACCCAGAACTGTCAGATGCCAGACTGTGCATGCTTAACCACTTCACGATTCTGGTACCCCGAGATATTCCACGTGCTTCCTTCTCTTCTCCCACCCTGCCTCCCCTGGTGCAGTTTCTGAGCAATGCAGGGGCCAGGGAGGGCATATCCTCCTGACCTTGAGAAAGCGGCCACCACAGAGCATCCCCACCTGCCTTTCCATTGGCCAGTCCAGCCTGGCCTGGAGGTCATGCCTGCTCCTCAACTGAGTTATTCTGCACTTGGTGTTAGAAAGGATGTAAACAGAGCAGGTGCGTCTACATTTCCCCGTGCTGATACGAAGCTGTGTGGAAACCACTGAGGGGCAGGGAGTCACGCACAGTGGTTAAGCCGCAAGGAGCCAGAGCCGTATTTCCAAGGTCTGACTCTCCGCCTGGCCACTTACTAGCAGGAGACCTTGGGCAAGAAGCTTAACTTCTCCCTGCCTCCGTTTCCCCAGCTGTAAAACGGAGATCATAGACTTCATTGCACAGGGTCACTGTGAGGATAGGATGCAAAGAGTTAGCGCCTGAAGCCACATTGAGCTGGGCATGGAAGGAGGGGCATGCCAGGTGTCCTCTCCCCGGCTGCAGCCTGACCCCTTTCAGTGCTGGGCGTGTGAGCCAGCGCCCTCTTTGACCCCTTGGCCTCTCCTACTCCTGCGAGCCCCTCTACCAACACCTTGTGCTTGAGCTCCTGCAGGGTCCTCCTGCTGGAAGTCCTCCTGACTTGGCAAGCTGACAAAGCGCCAGTCAGGCCATGGTCAGAGGGCGTGTGCCCTGTGCCGTCCCCCAAATGGAGCATGTCTTCTCTGTGGTCGTGCCCAGCTCCAGGGTGGGCTGACTGGGGGAGGGGAATGTTTAGGGAACTTTCGCTGGGTGCCTGGTTTTCTTCCTTACAACAAAGATGCAAGGTCGCTGTTAGTTACCATGGTCCACAATGAGGACGCTGGGCCTTGGAGAGGCCTCCCCGGGTATCAGATTTCATGCCAGTCTCCTCAGGAGCAGAAGTTTGGGCGATCAGAGAAAGTGCATGGCAAAGCGTGCAAAGCTGGCTGAGCACAGCCCTCAGAAGGACTTTTGGAGCTGACCTGACACCTAGTGGCCACAAGTGGGAATTACTCCACCATTGGGAAGGCTCCAGGGCTGTTGCAGGCAGGTTTGGGGCTTGGCGGTCCTTCACTTACTAGGTGATGACAGTGACTGTGAGTGGTCTGGGGGGTGGGGATGGGGGTGGGGGTCAGGGTTGGGGCGAGTAGATTTCCGCTTTCCTGTATCTCCATCATTCTCCAATAGCTACCCAAGCAGATAATAACATTTGGTCAAAAAAATTGCTGCCTTTTCATTTTTATGCAAAAGATAAATAAAAGCATCTTGAGAAAACGGTGTTTTTTACTGATCTATAACCCACAGCTGCTAACACATTTTGATACTTTATGGCCTCGTTGTCCTCAGGGTTCTACCCAGACACCAGCAGTGACTGGACGCTCACTCACAGGCAGGGGACTTGGTGGAGAATTTTATGGATCATAACAGACTTAAGAGACATGGTCCCTGGCTTCAAGCGGATTTGATTTATCTGGGGAGTTGGAGCAAAGACATCTACAGGTCCTGCTGGGTATGGTGGGTGCGAGTTTCAGCCCACGACCTCCTTGTTGTATTTCTTTCTTTTCTTTTCATCCTCCTAATTTCGACTCGGAGCCCCTGTAGTATAGTGGTCGGCAAACTCATTAGTCAACAGAGCCAAATATCAACAGTACTTCTTCAAAATAGACTTGCCCAGGCTGAAAACCAACTTCTGCGCATGGGCCACGAAGTTTCAATTGCACTGTACGTGCGCCCACACGTGGTATTTTGTGGAAGAGCCACACTCAAGGGGCCAAAAAGCCGCATGTGGCTCGCGAGCCGCAGTTTGCCGACCACGGCCCTGTACCATCAACTTCAGGGGAAGACTTTGAATAAGGATGGGAAAGGGGAAAACATGCTGTGGGAAGGGGGACATCCATCGTTTCAAGTCATGATTCTGCCACAGATGTGGAGAGGCCTGGGCATCACCCCCCACCTTGCAGCAGAGTGACACCCGCGGCTGGGGCTTGATTCCTGGGTGCCGTCCGGCACACCTCTGCTGCTCTGAAGTGCCAGCTCCTGGACACCCCCGACTTCCCCAGTTTCCCACCACTCGCTCAAAACAATTGCCAGATGAATGTGTCTGTTCACTCCACGGGTATTTATTGAGCTTCTACTATCTGCCAGGCACCATGCGGTGCTACAGGGATGTCAGAGACAGTCCCTGCTGTTCTTCATCCGCAAAGGTAACTGATGAGGTTAACCGAGACCCTTTAAGTTACCCGCCCCCCCACCTCCCCTGCTCAGAGTATGCTGTACTTGGCTATTTTGCTCAGCTCCTCATGTCTCCCCAGTTTCCCGAAAAACGTGGAGTGGGAGGTCCCTACAACCGGTTGCAGCTGTCTCACTTCGCAGGTGGAACCATGAGGCTCCGAGGCCAGGTGCCGGGTAGTGCCGGGCCTCACCGAGAAGCCAGGTCTCTCCGCCTCCCGGCCTGGCTTCCTACACGTGACCCCTCGGCGTGTGCTCCTGAAGGCCCCTGTCCGCATCTCCTGGGCGTCTGTTCCCTCTGCCATTGCTTCCCGCACCTTGAAATCTCTCCCCTCGACACAGTTCACAATTACTATGACCACACGACGTCTCTATGCATTGGCCTCCTCCCCACGGCTCTTTCCCTGCCGCCTAGCAACCCCACTGCATCCCCAATGTGTCTTCCTGGTTCCTAAAGAGGCCCTCAAGGACACGCTCCCTAAAACCAGAGGGCACTCCCCTGGGAAGGGTGCACCAGCAGCAGCCCAGAGACGCCGAGATCAAGCCAGACTTTATTGGCTCTCTCCCAGTCCTGGCCTCGGTGTTTGTCCACTGCAGTTTCAGCCAGCTCTCCTCCTCCTCGCCGCTGGCCGATTTGCCAGGACTTCTCTGTCACAGAAACTTCTTTCCAGGACAGACTTGTTGCTATGGCCTCGCCACTTCCAAGACACTGGTTTGAAAGGTAAGGGGATAATGTTGCGCCAATGCAGCCTCCTGGCTGATGGAGAGAACGTTTAGGCTCAGCTCCAAGCGAGACCACTGGGAACCCATCTCTCGGCCTGGCAGAGCACTGCACATGGGTGAGGTTGGTGTGGGCACGGGGGAGGAGCAGAGAGCTGGGTTCCGTTGTTGGCCAGGGTTTGGCAGTAGATTGAAGTTTAGAATGTGCACACCCTGCCCTGGCTGATGTGGTTAAGTGGTTAGAGCATTGGCCTGCACACCAAAGGCTCACAGGTTCGATTCCCGGTCAAGGGCATGTACCTGGGTTGCAAGTTCAATGCCTGGCCCCAGTCGGGGTGGTGCAGGAGGCTGGCAACCAATTGAGGTGTCTCTCTCACATTGATGTTTCTCTCTCTCTCTCTCTCTCTCCCTCCCTCCCTCCCTTCCACTTTCTCTAAAAACCAATGGAAAAATTATCTTCGGGTAAGGATGAACAATAACAGCAATAAAGAATGTGCACACCCTTTGGCCAGCAATCACACCAGGTCTGCACCACCGAGCGTGTGTCTGAGAACACACGTGTGCGAACACTGCATACAAAAGGACATTGGTGACAGTATCACCGTAGTCACAAAACAGAAAATAAATGCCATTGTCACTAGCACGGGGGTGCGTGGGAATTCAGGCACCTGTGCCTGTTTGGTGACTGGCAGAGGCTGGCACCTGGTCGGACTCACGGGTGTCGGTTATCGTTATTACTGTTGTCACAGCCCTTTCCTATCTCAAGGACTCCAGCCTGAGTCACAACCTGCATCACTCCCTAAGCCACAGCATGGGACGGCCGCAGTTCCCCTGCCCGGCTCACACTCCAGTGCGTGGACCTGATGTCCCTCTGCCCTCTCCTCTATGTCCGTGTGACACCCCCTCACCATGCCAGGGCCTAATCACTGTTCCCTTGTGTCACCTCCTATCTGCTGTGAGTGCTGTGTCCCCAGAATCAGGCTCGCAGCCTGCCGTGTGCAGTTGAGCCCGAAGCTTGGCCAAGGGAGCCAGCGGAAGATGAGAAGGAGGGTACCCAGGGGGCAGCCGTGGGAGGGGGCAAAGGCAGCCTGCTATGCAGGGGAGACCAGACCTAATGCCATGCAGACGGGGTGGCCCCTGGAGCTCAGGGGTGCCTCCTAGAGCAGCGGTCGCCAACCTTTCGGACCTCACGGACCACCAATGGTCTGCGGGCCACGGGCTGGAGACGGCCGTTCTAGAGAACCGAGGGCCCCCTGGGACAGAGGCTGGTTGGGGCCCGCCGCGGGCCTGTGCTGACCTGAAGTTCATGTTGCCATTCTTGTCATCCAGCCGCTTGATCAGCTCCCTGATTTGGAACCGGTTTAGGGGGATCTTGTTTTGCTGAGGAGGTGGGTGGAACATGTGAGGTTAATGGAGCGCTCAGCTTACCTGCTCTCCAGCCCCCTACATACATGCATGTGCACACACATGCACATGCACACGTGTGCAGGCACACACACACAGTGCCCAGGGGTACAGGGATAAGCGCACCTGTATCATGGCTTTCAAGAACTCGCTCACAGGCATCTTCATCATCCCAGTAGGGGTCAAGCTCTTGAAGAAGTCCAGGACCTTGATCTTGTTCTGGTCGGCATAGCTCTGAGGGAGGGAGACACCAGGAGCGGATGCTGGCCCCTGTAACATCTCTAACTACTCCCCCTCCCCACCCAGGCCCAGCAGGCCACGGGGGCGTGTGACGGGGCAGTCCCAGGAGCTCGAGTCTCCCACATGTGCGTCATGTAAGACCAAGAGAATTGTCTGCACAGGGCACCGAAGGAATGGGGCAGTGACTGTGTTCATGTGTGTTATTTAGTTCTGAAGTTGCCTCTGCTAAGACTCGTGTAGATGGTGCACTGTGGGCAGTGGGCGAGCTGGTGTTGGCTTAGCGTCCAGAAGCCAACCACAGCCACGCTGTGTGACGGGCAGGTCTGGTTCTCAGAATTCACTTAGTTCTCATCATTTCACACAGATGCTTACACTGTGTTAGAGTATTTTAAAAATAATGTTTCATTTAAAAAAATATTAGCCAATCACATTGTAAGGTGATTTTAGATTAGTAGAAAGAAGAAAATGAAAAATAAGCCATAAACCCAATCCCACTATCCAGAGGTAACATCTTGATGTGTATCCTTTCACCTGTCTGTCTGTCTGTCCGTCTGTCTATCTATCTATCTATCTATCTACCATCCACCCAGCCACCCATCGTTTTTCTACTGTACATACTGGTTTATGAAATGCACTGTGCCAATACACTGTGAACACCCTTTCAATATCATTAAAATATTCTTTTGGGGTCCTTGTTTAGTATCTTTGCTCACCTGAATCCTTGATCATCAAGGCCCTTCCCAACCCTATCTCTGCCAGGAAGCATCCTTTTCTGTTTGCCAACCCTACATGCCCTCTAACCTGGGCTCTGATTATCTTTGCTGCTTTGCCACTTATTTGTTATCTATAATAATAAAAGCGTAATAAGCTAATTAGACCAGACATCCTTCCGGACGTCCTTCCAGACGACCTTCCGGATGAAGCTGGGGGTGTGAGGGAAGCCGGGGTCCCAGGTGCCAGAGGGAAGCTGGTGCTAGCAGCCTGGGGAAGGAAGGCCTACTCTTGCACAAATTTCATGCATCGGGCCTCTAGTCTACCATCTGACCCTTTCTATTAGCAGTTACTGTGTCTGTCCCATTTTCCAAACCCGCTTGTTGGCCCCTGAGGGAAAGGACTGCATTTCACGCTGCGTGTGGGGCTTGGTCTTGCCTAGATTCCTTCTCTGTGCTGTTGGAAACAAGGGGCAGGCCCCCACTTTGCATCAGATGACGCCATTCCTGCCCACTGGACATCCTGCTTCCCTTGCAAAACAGGTTTCCCCTCGGTGCCACCCGCGGTCCTCTGACCTAGAAAGATACTTGATACCCCTTTGCCTTTTAGAACTTTGGGGTGACAGCCAGCGGTGGACAACCAGGCCTGGGGCTGGATGCTGCTCTGAGGGGGTCAGACCTGAGGAGCTCTAATACCCCCAATGGCTCTAATAGTCTAATACCCCCTAGTAGCTCTAGCAGGCTCTGATTTTTTATTTTCACTGTTACATCTGCCTCTTGTGATTGCCAGAGACGACCTAAGACTCAAGCCAGGTTACCACTAGATGTAAAGGCCTTGAGGGTCCCTCTTTAGCTGAAGCCACCACATGGCTGTCCTGACCACAGGGGTCTTGGCTTTCTTACCAGCTGTTGGAAAGAGCCCACATTTACTGGGTGCTTATTACATGCCAGGCATCGTTCTAAACACTTCACGCACATTCTAGAATTTAATCTTCACAGCATCCCTGCGAGGGTGTGTGCTTTCGTTGTGCCCATTTTACAGGTGAAGAGATTGAGGCACAGAAAGCTTCAGTGACCTGCCTTTGGCCCTACAACAGCCAGGGGAGGAGCCTGGCTGGTAGAAACCACCCTGTTCCACGCCCCTCCCACTTGAGCCAGTGCTCAGCTGTCCCCTCCTGCGGAGAGCTCCTGAAATCCACAGGGAATATTCCTCCTCTGAGGGTCCTTGTCAGAGAGGATTGTGCAGACGCCTTGGGGGCGGGGAGACTCTGCGTAGCTGACTGGGGCCAGAGGACAGCTCTCTGCAGGGGTCCCTGTGGGGCTGAGAGGAAAGCAGGGGCTCACCTGGATCAGTTTCATGGGGTTTGGATACTGGATGATGGATTTCTTGGCAGAGAGGCCTTGGATTGCCTTGTAGACCACGTCCAGCTGGGGGTGGACGGCATACACCCCATCTAAGAATTTCACAAATTGCTCGGACACCATCACATGCTGGGACAGGGAGAGAGGGGACCCATCGTGGGGAGGGGGCCACCATTGCGCCATCCTCCTGCCCAGACCAGTGTCCCACCCAAGCCAGCCAGAGGGCCGGCCGCGTCTCTTCCAGTTTGTCCCGCAATGCAGCTCCTAGAGGGGGTGGTTCACGTTGTTTAGAGCTTGTGGTTTAACTCGTGTGATTCCCGCGTGATGGATTGGATGTTCTGTCTGTGTGCTGGGGGCTCACCACGCCAGGTCATCTCAACACTCTCAGACAGCAAGCCTAACCGTCTGCGTGCGGCCACGAGATGCAGCGATGGGGCTGCAGACGGGTCCATCCTTGTGTCAGTGCTGGTCTTCAGAGCAGATGCCCTGGAAGAGGACCCCTCACGCCCACCACCTGGGCCCAGCTCAGCCCACACTGGGAACTCCCCGAAGGAAGTCCCCGAGACCCAGGGGTTACAGGCCGCAGGAGGAGGTGTGTTCCGTGAAATGGCGTTGGAGCAAACCTGGCCTCCCTCGGGGAGATTAACCTGCTTCATTCCTCAGGTTTGGTTCTAGTATCTCCTGCCTTTCAAAGACTTAAATCCATGCTTAAGGGCTGAAGACTTACTCTTTTTGTAGGTATTCTAGAGAAAGGTCTAGAAGCATCTACAGTGAAGGAATTCCAACACCACAGAGTTATGGCAGCATAGGTGACGACAGGGAAGAGAAAGGCTAATTCAGACCTACTGGTCTGGTAGGATTGTGGGGTTTTGTTTGTTTGTTTTTGTTTTGTTTTTTTAGTAAAGCAAGCTAGAATTTATTGACCACAGCACCCCCCCCCCCAAAAAAAACAACAACAACAAAAACTCCCCCCAAAACCACTTAGGACAGTGAAACAAAGAAGGGCCTGGAAGAAGCTACAGGAGGGCCTAGGCTGGCTGCTTCGGCTCACCGGGAAGTCAGAGAAAAGGGGGCCTTGGAGACAAGTTCGGGGGGGTGAGCCTGGATGAGCTGCCGCTGCCCATTGCTGCCCTGGTTGCAAGTCTCATGGGGTTCCTTGAGGTCCCTGGGGTTTAGGAGATGCGTGTCTGGGGGGGGGGAGGGAGAGAGGGAAGGGAATGGCACAGGTGTGCTCCCTCCTGGGAGGCTTGTTTAGTGGCAAAGTGATCCGAGTTCATGGGCTATATGTCGTCTGGAGCCGAAACAGCACCATGTCTGACATTCCCTCAGACACACCAAGGCCGGGCCTGGCTCCACCCCCTCCAACCAGCTCTGTGGGAGGGAAAACCAAATATCCACAAAATCTCGACCCGTGGCTGGGACTCAGAGGCAGGGCGGAGTGGGTGCAAGGTCAGAGCTGTGGGGTGAGGGTGGAGAGCGGGCCTCCGAGGAGAAAGGGGTGAGGGAACAGAGCACAGGAGCCTGGGGCAGGAGGCAGGGGTGAGGAAAAGAGAAAGAAAGTAGAGATGTGTTTATAGTGTTTCATAATCTGTGGCAAACATAAACTTATTATTCAGTTCCAAGGAACTTGGGTTTAAATATTCAAAATGTCATCACGGCTATCATTGCAAGGCGTCAATGGCTTAGCAAAACTTATTTGTGTGGCATTAAAAAATGTCCCTCTGTGCCTTTTTAGAACTCTAGAGTAGGAGGCAGAAGCCCTGGTTTTCCTCCCTGCTGTGATTCTCACTTGCTGTGCGGTCCTAGGCAAGTGACCCAGCCTCTCTGTTTTAGTTTAATTATATGCAAAATGGGAAAACGAGGGAAAGTTCTTGTTATGGGTTGAATTATATACACACACACACACACACACACACACACACACACACACACACATATTAACCCTCGGTATCTGCGCATGTGACTGTATTTAGAAATAGGGTCTTTGAGTTAAGATGAGGTCCTTAGGGTGGACCTACTCTGATATTGCCAACAACCAGTGGGTGTTCGGAGAGGGGCACAGAACAGATTCTCCCTCTAACCCTCAGGTGGCGCCAACCCTGCCTTCTAGCTCCCACAATTGTGAGACAATAGATTTCTATTGTTTAACCACCCAGCTCACAGACCTTTGCTACAGCAGCTCTGGGACCCGCCTCCCGGATTAGGATCCAATGAGCCGGCAGGTATAACATCACTTTGGGAGGAAAAAGAGTATAAAGTGATAGACGAGTGCAGGACACGGTTATTCTCAGCTATCACCTCTAGGATGATTCAGGCGGGAGAACCTGACAGGGTGAAGTCACTTCCTCAGGCTTTCCCTGCCCATCAAGGGATTGTTTAACTTTAGCCTCAAACACTGCTCTGAGCAGAGTAGGCTACGTTATGAAATGAAAATGCAAGTCTGTCCACGTTCTATGACTCAGATGTTAAAAGCCCTGTGATTCTGGAGCCTTTCTGGGATTCGGGGCCATCCAGCAGCACGGCTGGCAGACGCTCTGCCCTGGGTCCTCCTGCCCTTTCCCGCCGTCTCTGCACCTGAGCTCGGCCTGCTCTCAGGTGCGCAGGGCCCTGGTCCAGGGCCGGGTAGATGATTTCTCACTCTCGGCCACTGACAGCTGCTCTATTGAAAGGACCGCTGGAGGGGGCAGAGTTGCGCCCCAAAAGGAGTGACCTTTTCAGGGAGCTTTTGTGTGAAGGCCTCTGAGGGGCGTGGCTATTGGCACCTGCTGACACGGGTGCAAGCGACTACCATCTGATTACTCACGGAAATGTCAAGGTTTTCCATCTTGGATCTGGGGTTCTTCTTGATGGACATGATAAGTGACACAGCTCCATCCATGTTCATAGGGTTCAGGAAAAGCTGTGGGAAGGGGGGCGACACAGGAAGAGGCCGAGGTGAGGACAGGAGAGGCTGGCTCAGGGCCCGACTCCCATTTCTTTCCATCAAATCAGTCTCTGTTCCACCCAGACGTCTCTGTAAGCACCTTCTCCCTGCCTGTCTTTTTGTCCGATCTTCCACCCACCCACCCACCTGGGGAATTGCTGCTCGAGCTACGCTCTGAGGCAGGAAGCAGTGAAGGCCAGGGGAGGACATCAGCCGGGGAGAGTCCTGCAGGCCCAGCACGGGCGTGAGCAAGGCCCTGGCAGGACCACGGAGATGAAAGGAGACCCCGAGGCCTTGGGAAAGCATGGGGTGAACTGAGGTTGGAGAAGCACACAGGGCCGAGAGACCTGGATTTGCGTAGCAGGTGGCCACAGAGGGGGGTCTAAGCCGCAGGGGAGTAGGTGTGTGTGTGGGGGGAGGGGGTGGGATCATTTATGCTCCAGAGCCTGCAGGAGACCCACATGGGAGGAAGGGAGACCAGTTAGGGGATGACTCCTGTACGCGCACCAGCTGAGAGCAGCGGGGGATCCTGGGTTTGTAGCAGCGAGGCAGCCGAGAATATACGCACATGTGAGGCACCAGGCACATTTCACAGTGATTCTCCTTGGCAATATCCAGCCCCATCACCCTGCTGCACCCATCCCCACACATGACACACGCACACCTACACACGATGCACTGATACATACCTGGATGCGCACCCATGGACGCACACACACAGACGCACACGCAAAACGGCCCGTTCCCAGCCAGGTAAAGGCTCTACCTTCAGAGTTCGGAGGCACTCGTTGAACTCCAGTCCTTTGCTGAGTTTGATGATCCCTTCGTTGCCGATGTCATTGTTGCTGACATCTAGGTAGGCCAGGGAGCTGTTGGATTTGAGGGCCTCCCCTAGGGCCGCAGCCCCCTCGTTCCCAAAGCCATTCATGGAGATATCTAGTGTCTTCAGGGTCACGTTGGACTCCAGGGAGGGGGAGAAGAGCACCGGTATCAAGGGGCATCTATCCCGGGTCGGCATCCAGGCTGGGGACCCAGTGGTCCCTGGAGAGCGGTCTCGGCCAGCTCTCCCCCGACCTCCCAGCTGCACTCAGTCTCAAGAATACATTCCTGTTGGGTTCTGGTCATTCCCTACTCCATCATTAAACTGCTCCCTTGAAGTACTCCCAAAGATGCCACCTGGGCCCTAGCAGGGTGAATTCTCCTGGACAGGATTTATGCTAAAGAATAACGTGCATCCAGGAATTGTGGGAGGGAGGCCAACAATGGGAAGAGCTCAGTATATCCGCATCAGCGGCGACCATGAGGAAGAGTTCAAGATGGCAGGGCGGGGCGGGACCTCCCTCGCACCCCCACGCTCCCACCTTCACCCCCTCACTCTTCACCCCTCAACCCCCGCTCAGCACACCACTCCCAGGGAGACCTTACCCGGAGACCGTTGCTCAAGGACACAGCTGCCCGTGAGCTTAAGTGATTCCAGCTCAGGTCCAGTGTCTGGAGCCCTACGTTGAGGGCTGGAGAGGGGGTGGGGGATCAACTTAGCATCCCCTGCATTTCAGGGACCCCACTCTCAGGGTTGGCAGAGAGCGATGCCATTGGGAATAAGGAGAGCTCAGCGCTCATAAAAAGTAAAACGCAGAAGTAACATTTGTTCAGTGATTCATTTAGACACAAAATCGTGAGATGATTTCCAGTGCTGCCAACAATGAAGTAAAATAACCCTACTCAGGTATTGCAGGTGGCAAGCAAGTCAACACCATCTATTTGGCAAATATCATCTGGTCCCAAGTATTTTCCTATAAACATGTGTGCACCCTGTCACACAGTGGAATCACCTCTGCGACTCCTCCCAAGGAGACAGGCTGTGAGAAGGGCGACATGCTTGTAGCTGTTTGCCATGGCATCACTTTTACAAGTAAGGCTCGTGACTCACAGGGGACAGGTCAAGTGCAGCATAAATATCCACCTGGTGGGATGGTGTGCATTAAAGTAGAGGGAGACAGCCTGGAAAACAGGAGTCGTGTTCACAGAGGGAGGTTGTGATTGCATGGAGCACTACATCCTGCGATGTCGTTCACATGGAGACCTGCAGGGGGCAGTGGTGGACCCAGACTTTCTATTTCATTCCGCTTTAGGGACACAACCCATTGGAAGTAGCGAGGCATCAAGCTTGTCTACATGCCAGGTTTGCATGGAACTTGCACTATTTTTTTTTTAACTTAGAGATTATTTTGTTTAAATGCTATAGGGTGTCCCAAAATTCACGCAAGATTTGAATTTTGTGTGAGTATTAACAACAACAACAAAGAATAAAAGCCTAATTTTACTTGGTTTATTGAATCAGATTCTAATATCTGTTGTCCTTTGATTTCAATCCCTTCAATTTGATAAGCATTTCCAAGAACCAATTATGGCCCAGGAGCAGGGACAATGAAGACCAATGAAGACCACGGCTTTGCGTATGTGCCAGCAAAGCCGTGGAGGCCATTTACCTGATGTGCTATTCCATACATAACCCTATACTGTATACTTTATGAATCAATAAAAAATTTACAATTTTTAATTATAAACCTGTGTTTTCTATCAAAATTACTTCTTGTGTGAATTTTGGGACACCCTATCCATGGGGTTGGGAAAACATCCTATTTAAACACCTGATCATTGTTAGTTTTGTTTGGGACAAGGTGAGATAGAGGCGAGTGTAGATAGAGTTGAGTACATGGGAATCACTCTGAGTCCTGGGTCACTCCCTTGTCCCATGGTTTTAAATACATCTACATGCCTTTGGATCCCAAAGGTATTTGTCCAGCCCCAGCCAAGCTCTAAACTCACATAGCAAACTGCCTACCTGATGTTTCCATTACAAACATTACGTGGCCTGAATGGAAATCTTGCCTCCTAACTCCTGCTCTTCTATCCCTGTGACTCCCTGAGTTTTCCCCATTTGGGTAAATGACACTCATTCAAACCAGTATCTGAAACAAAATAAGCACGAGTCTATCTTTTTCTTTCCCTCATTCTTCAGGTCAACAAGTCCTTTTGGCTTTGCTGCCAAAATATACTCTGACTCCGTCCTCTCTCCATCGCCTGCTCCCTTAGCCCACGCATCATCCTCGGGCCTACTCGTTGGCCTCCCTCCTCCCATTCTTGTTCTCCTCAGTTGCCTTCAACAGAAGTTCTAAAACTGCAAATCAAACCACATCATTCCCCACGTTCACATCCTTCACCGACCTCTCATCACAGGAGAATAAAATCCAGACTTCGTGCATGTCCAAGTCCCACAAAACCGACACAAGTGGCTGCTGGCCACCTCGATGACCTCTTGTCCTTCCATTCTCCTCCACTGTCCACTCTGCTCCAGCCACCCTGTCCCCCTCCCCCACATGTTCCTCGAATGTGCCACGCTCTGTTCTTTCTGCCTGGAATGCTGAGCTTCTAGAACCTAGCACGGCTGTTTCTTATTTATCATATTTAGGCTTCAACAGAAAGCCACCTTCCCTGTGGGCCTTTCTCTCATCACCGCACCTAAATTAGCACCCTCCATCCCCACACTAAGTGCCCTCCCCCTGTCTACTCCTTTCCCCAGGGATGAACATTTAGGAGCTATTATTTTTTTTCTTTTATAACAAGTTTGCAATGAAACTCCTTAGACGTGTGTGTGTGTGTGTGTGTGTGTGTGTGTGGTGTGTGTGTGTGTGAGAGAGAGAGAGAGAGAGAGAGAGCGCTCTGAGACATGGAGAAGTGAATTGCTGCATCCTAGAATATACACATTTTCAATTTTACTAAATACTGTCAAATTGCTCTCCAAAGTGCCTTTACCTGGCAGCTTCTGAGGGTTATTTATCCCTGTGTTCACTGCACTGTGAATTCTCTGACTTGAACATTTTGCAGCTTTGATAGATGACAAGGGGGAATCTTTTTGTTGTTCTATTAATGGCATTTCTCTAATTACCAAAGAGGTTGGGCATTTGGCTTTGATTTTTCATTGTCCATATGCCTTGACCACTGTTTATTTTTAAATTTCTATTTTTATTGATTTCAGAGAGGAAGGGAGAGGGAGAGAGAAACATCAATGATGAGAGAGAATCATTGATCAGCTGCCTCCTGCACGCCCTCTATTGGCGATTGAGCCTGCAACCCAGGCATGTGCCCTGACCGGGAATGGAACCGTGACCTCCTGGTTCATAGATTGACACTCAACCACTGAGCCACACTGGCCGGGCCTGACACTGTTTTTTTGGAATGTTTATCATCGTCCAATTTACCTGTAGGATCTTTTATCAACATTTTGAACACTAACCTTTAATATTCTATAAATGCTGCAAATATCTACTTCTGACTATTACTTGTCTTTTAACATTGCCCACAATGTCTTTGATCATCCCCCGTTTTAAACCTATTGTCAAATATACAGATAATTTTTGTTATGGTTTATACTCACTGTGCCTATGTAACAGGTGTTAACTTCTCTGAGATCAGCAAACTCTTTCTCTAGATTAGTGGTTCTCAACCTTCTGGCCTTTTAAATACAGTTCCTCATGTTGTGACCCAACCATAAAATTATTTTCGTTGCTACTTCATAACTGTAATGTTGCTACTGTTATGAATCATCATGTAAATATCTGATATGCAGGATGGTCTTAGGCGACCCCTGTGAAAGGGTCGTTCGACCGCCAAAGGGGTCGCAACCCACAGGTTGAGAAACGCTGCTCTAGATGTTCTCCTAATCATTTTAAAGTTTTACTTCCCACATTTACAATGTATTTTGGGTGTGGTCTCTTCTACAATGAGAACACTCAATAGCAACAACAACAGGAGATGCAGCTCTGACGAGATTGTTTGCCAGGTCCCTCTCCTTTGCCAGCCCCTCCCTCCGTGGGGACTCACCCAGCATGCTTCCCAGGAACTCCCCGTCCTTGTCACAGAATTCGTTGTGGCTGAGATCCATTTCCTTAATTCTGTAATTGGCCTGGGGAAAAAGCAGTGGACAGAGAGGTACTGTGGGTCTTCCATGGGACTGCAAATGCCTCCCGTATCCTAGGTCAGTGGGATGGGGGCTCCCACATACCCACAACGAGGGGGACTAGGGTTCTTACACTGAAGACAATTTCGTGTTCATCTTTTCGTTTGACTGTTGATGACACCTGGGCGAGTTTATTGCCACCCAAAAACAGTCCTACCACCTGCTGTGGCTTTGGCCAGGATGGGCAGAGTCCAAACATTCCCCAGCGCCCAATACCATGCATTTCCCTAGACCCAGAGGCTCCCCAGCGTCCCCAGGTCTCCAGGGACATCTCCCACCTAGCTCAGCGGTACCCACCCCCTGCTTCTTACCGACAGGGCCTGGCAGAGCAGCTCTGCAGATTGGTCCTTGAACTTATTTCCTGTCAGGAAGGAGGGTATTATCAGTGCTCTCCAGGCAGGGCTCCCTTGCCCTCCCACAGCCCAGCTCTTCCAGTCTCTTCCCCTCGGAACAATCAGATGTAGAAAAAGTGGCAAGTACTCAAAGCAAAAATATGGACACAGAAGAAAACAGGAGGAAAAGGGCAACTATTTACCACCCCCTTTGACATTCTCTTCTTGCTCTGCTGTGGCTGTCAGGGGAGTTCCAGGAGCAGGAACACTATACCCTGTGCATTGCTGGCAGCATCAACCCCTAGCCTAGTGCCTAAAGTCTGTAACAGTATAAAACATGCTACTATAGCCCAGCCGGCATGGCTCAGTGGTTGAACATTGACCTGTGAACCAAGAGGTCACATGCCCAGGTTGCGGGCTGGATCCCCAGTGTGGGGCGTGCAGGAGGCAGCCGATCAATGATTCTCTCTCATCATTGATGTTTCTATCTCTCTCTCCCTCTCCCTTCCTCTTTGAAATCAATAAAAAATGCTAATATAGTCTAAGCAGCAGAGACATGCCGGAAGGGGACGAGTGGGGCACTTGCCTTTGTGTGCAAAATCTAAAGGGCACTGAAAGGCTCAGTAATCTCAATGAATAATATTTTAACATTTAAAAAAGTCCAAAACCAATGCAGAAGCATCCTATATTATAAAAGGGTAATATGCAAATGGACCGAACGGCGGAACAACGGTCACTATGGCGAGCACAGACCACCAGGGGGCAGATACTCAATGCCGGAGCTGCCCCCAGCCCGCAGGCCCCGATTGCCTGATCAGGGCCTGCCAGCCAACCTCTCAGTCCCTTCCCCCCAGCCGGCAGGCTCCGATTGCCTGATGGTGGATGGAGAACTGGGGGTGGGTGGCAGTGGGGGGGGGGGGGCCGACTGCCGGCAGCCAGGGAAGATGGCCCTGATCTCAGGCCAGGCCTAGGGACCATACCTGCGCACAAATTTTGTGCGCCGGGCCTCTAGTCTATGATAAACAAAATTTGTAAATGTTAAATAAGGCAGGACCTGACCCTGCACTTGTATAGCCAAGCCTCACTCATCTTGCCTCACTCTGTCCCTTTTTTTATTCTATTATTTTATTTTATAAGACTCCATTGACTTTATTATTTTTGTAATATAATTCTTTAGAGTTGAAAGTATTACATATGTCTCCTTTTTCCCCCCATTCACCTCCCCACAGCCTGCCTCTGCCCCAGGACCTCACCGCCCCCTTGTCTGTGTCCATGGGTCATGCATTTATGCATACAAGGTCCTTGGTTGATTACCTCCCATCCTCCCCACCCTTCCCTCCGAGATTGTTCCTTTTGTACTGTGTTTCTTTATTTAAAGGGTTGATATTTTAGTTCATCCCAGATTATTTTTGTATTGACTTTGACTTTAAAAAATATTGCATCAAGATATTATTGACTTCGTTGCTGAGCTTTTTGATGCCCCTTAAATTGTGTGACTGAGGCAAATGCCTCCCTTACCTTGCTCTAGCCCCTGCCCTGCTAAGCAGTCTAAAAGATTTCTGGGGAATAAATGGCTTATCCCCAAATTTCTTCTTTGAACTTTGTATCTCTAGCACCCAAACTGTGCCTGGCACATAAATGCTTCCTGACCGACTGACTTTATGAATGCACAAATGAATATACCCACTGAAATACAAATATTTCTTTGGCTGTGCAATAAAATGACATAACAAGCTAGTCAATGTATAAAATCAGGTAATTTTATAACTCAGCAATTCAAGGAACACATCAGCTATAATTTGTTCAAATATTGTTGCTCACCTGTTCTTCTGGAACTCTGATTAGCTATTATAGTGAGTCTATTCTTCCTTTTATATTCTTTTATCTTTCATATTCTCTATCTCTTTATCTTCTATACTGCAATGATAAGTAAAATATCCTTTTATCTGTCTTCCAGGTCACTAATTTTATTCACCTATAGCTACTTTGCTGTTGAATTTATCCATTGAGTCTTTAATTTCAATAACTCTTATTTCTAGAAGTTCTATTTTGGGGGAGATCTTTTTAAAAAAAGAGTGAGCCCTAGCCGGTTTGGCTCGGTGGATAGAGAGTCGGCCTTCGGACTGAAGGGTCCCAGGTTCAATTCCAGTCAGGGGCATGTACCTTGGTTGTGGGCACATCCCCAGTAGGGGGTATGCAGGAGGCAGCTTATTGATGTTTCTCTCTCATTGATGTTTCTAACTCTCTATCTCTCTCCCTTCCTCTCTGTAAAAAAATCAATAAAATATATATTTTAAAAAAATACAGTGATTTGTTCTTGCATTTTTTGGGTTTTCTTAATCATAATAAACACCAGAGGCCTGGTGCACAAAATTCTTGCATGGGGGTTGGGGGGAGGAGCTTCAGCCCGGCCTGCAACGACAGCAGAGTCCCTTGCCCTGGCCTCTGGCCTGAGGCTCCTCCCCTCCCTCTGCGGGGCCAGGGCGCAGACATTGGGCTTGTGTTGCCAGGGTGACGCCGCCAGCGTCCTGCCCCGGCCACTATGGGCGTTGCCATCTTTGTTGCTGAGTGATGGTTAATTTGCATATTACTCTTTTATTAGATAGGATAGTTTATATTTGGGTGCAAGATATCTGCTTGCAGTTTCACTTAATAATGCTGCTATCATTTTAGAGGATAAATCATATGGTAACTCAATGTATAGTGTATATCTGATAATTATATTTCTCAAGTTCTTGAGAGTCCGATGCTGCCACTTGGTAACTCTCATGGTGTTTTGTTTCCTTGTTTTGCAATTTGGGATGTGAACGCTTCTTTGGGAAAGCCTTATCTGTGGGAATGTCAGGCGGCAAGGAGTATGGGTCAAGAGGTTGCTCTTCCAAAGAGGTTTTATGTTTGTTTCTGTTGCATGCTTCAGGGTATTACCAGCAGAGGATCACTTTGTATGTTAATTTCTTGCCTTAGGGCTTCCAGGACCCTGCAAGTGGTATAAATTCAAACCACAAATCTGAGGGCAGTTCTGTAAATCCTAGAATTCTCAATTGGCTTTTTGTTTTCTGTGAGACAGATGCTAAACTAATTAAAAACAGGGGGTCAGGTAGTAACAAATGCCATTAAGGAAAACCAAGCAGGGAAACGGATAGAAAGTAATGGGAAGGGAGAGGGGCTGCTTTGAGGCAAGGCATCAGAGTCATCCCCCAAGGAGATGACAGCTGAGCGGATGTGAATGAAGCGCGAGTCATGGAGAGATGTCTGGGGGAAGAGACTTTAAAGCAGAGGAAGGAATGTTGCAAAGTGAATCAGAAGTATAGGGTCCAGGAGAGCCAGGAAGCCAGTGTGGCCATGGATAGGGGGCAAGGGTGGCTGGAGGGGTTTGGCAGGGTGTAGATACAGCGTTCTGGTCTCTACAATCAGAAGGGCCAGGTCCAGTTCAGCTCAACTTTGATTCCCTCTGCCTTTCACCTTCTTCCTTTCTCCTTTCCTTCCCCAATGTCCTCCCCTTCTCCCCCCTTCCTTTTCCCTGGGCACACCTGCTAGCTGAAGGCTCACGAGTGAAGAGGAATTTTTCTGGAGAAACTCTGAGATGACTTTGGCCCCCTCAAAACCAAGAGCATTGTCGGAAATATTCTAAAACACAAGAAAACAGCTGTGTATGTACAAACCCCAATAAAGGGCCCTCATTAACAAATGATGTCCGAGTGGGGCTGACCAGAGACCTATACGCTAAGGGAGTAGTTTCTCAGTGGGGAGAGGGGTCTGGGGTGAAAGGATGGGAAGGATCAGTGAGGTCCCGAGGAGAGAAGAACAATAGGAGGCCGGCTTTTCTGTTGCCTCGCTGTGAGGCCCTCGGGCTGGTCTTAGTTTGCTCTGAACTTAGCTTCAATCATGCCCCACCTCCCCAGCTGAGCTCTAGTACTTTAGATAGCACATGGCAACTTTTTTGAAACCCAAGTCAGCTATATTTGAAGAGTTTGGCATAAAATAATTGAAAAAAAAATGAGATTAGAGTAAATAATCACTTGCCAATTCATTCACTGATTCATGCAGCATGAATCGCTGTACTGGGAAGAGGTGGGGAGATAAATGGATATAGTCCTTGCCCTAGCTGGTTTGGCTAAATGGATAGAGCATCGGCCTGTGGACCAGAAGGTCCAGGGTTTGATTCGGTCAAGGGCACATGCATGGGTTGCGGGCTTGATCCTCAGCAGGGGGTGTGCAGGAGGCAGCCAATCAATGATTTTCTCTCATCATTGATGTTTCTATCTAACTCTCCCTCTCTCTCTCTGAAGTCAATAAAAATTTAAACAAAATATGGACATAGTCCTTTCAGGTTAGTGGGAGGGATTTTATATACCTTAGCCATTATTATTTTAATTTTTGCATCTTTTTATTGTGGTAAAATAGATATAACACAATGTTCGGCATCATAACCATTTTTCGGTGTACAGTTCAGTGGTCTTTAGTATATTCATATTGTTGTGTGACCATCACCATCATCTATCTCCAGGCACATTGTATTTTATGAAATTATTTCATGTCTTTTTTTAAAAATTTTACTGTAAGGCAACTACACAGAAGTGAGTTCATCTATTTAGGGGTTTATGAGGTCCAAATAGAAATGGTTTTTTAGAGTTTCCTACAGCCACCAGGAGCACAGGCCCCCCCTGGCCAGCCTCTGAGGTGTGACCCTCCTCTGAGAAGTCACTTCTACAGGAGAGGGGCCCCCCAGACGCATTGCAGAAAGCCTGGAGGCTGGCCTGGGCTCGGGCAGGGGCCTCGGCTTGTCTCCAGGGGGCTCTGGGACCCAGGGTGTGGTGGTGGGAACCAGTAGGGCAGGCACAGTACCAGCTCCTGGAGGTAGTAGTTCTCTTGTAGCATCTCCACCAGGCTCAGGATGCCGTCCTCCATGATACTGTTGTCTGCCAGCTCCAGGGTGATCAGAGTCGTGTTGGACTTCAGCCACGAGGGGTGGGGGGGAAAGACAGAGGTGGTTGGTGACATAGGCAGGTCCCTGACTTTGCCCAGAACCTCCCAGCCATGCCAAAGGGTATGGAGATGCAGGCCAGCGGTTTTGGAGGAGTAGACAGGAACCGGAGAATGGTGCAGATGAGCTGTCCCACCGAGGCTGGGACAGTACAGATGGGCAAAGTGGGTTTACAGTTGTGAGCACTCGAAACAGTTTGTTCTTGTTATTTATTAATGATCGGGTCATTTATTTCTATTACAACTGTCAACCTACTTTTGTCCACCCCTGCATGCTGATATTTCATAATTACCTCTTAGATGCATATGTTCTAGGGCAATATGCTGATCCTGGGCCCCTTGACCCAAAGGGGCTCTACGGGGGAATTTGCAAGAGGAACATGAAAACAAAGCCCTGGAAAGTAAGAGTCCAAGGATGAGCAGAACCCATTTTAATTATTTACTTAGCCTCGAGGAGAGAGGCCAGTGGCTTACCCCAAGATGAAGGAGAACTTGATACATATAATACAAATATTTTAGCACAAGGCCTGAAGCAGGAAGCATTGCAGTGCCTGCTGCCTTGGGAAGCCTTTCTCGCAGGGTAGGCTCCGGGCACAGCTGGTACCCTCTTTTAGTTAGGACCCTGCCTCGGGCTATTTGGAAGGAGTTGGACTTAAATAAATATCTAGATCCAAGCTAGTCTGCATCCCCACAGGGAGGAAATGACTGGCATTGAAGCCTGAGGGATGGGGTTAGCGCTGACCGGCACTGTATTCCTCCCTTCCCCACGTGTGGCCGGTGCAGAAAAGCACAGAGAGCAGACACATCCCTGGATGTGAGCATGTTCAAAGCAGGCCAGGCAGTGAGAGAAGCAGCAGGCGGCAAGGAGCTCTAGCTTCAGCCAAAGGGAGAAGGTGCTGGAGTGAGGGACGGTCTAGCACATTGTTACAAGGAGGGACAGTCCACGCAGGGCCTTCCTGCGATGTCTGTGGTCCCAGCTCTCTGGGAGGGGAAGAATTCCTTCGTGCTCAAGGTCAAGGGAGATGGCTCAGGTGGCTGCCCAGTCTAGGTATCGTCTAGCAGTATCCAGAAACAGGTTAAAGGACTGCTTCCAGAGTCACCCTGGGACTAGCACAGCGTGTGCTACAGCTGGCAGCCGGATCCCAAGTCCATCTACATTCATAACACCCTCTGTGCTGAGTGCTGGGGGAACAAGACAAGCAGAGAACATCGCTGCTCTCCAGGCACCGAGTGCAAGGGCATAGGGCCAGGCGGTTGGGGAATAGAAGTGAAGCAGCGTGAAATAGGACCCTTCCTAGCGGGATGCCTTTGATCTACACCAGGCAAATCCAACACGTGAAAAGTTAAACAGCACAAAAGATAAATAAAACTTGAGTCCACCAGAATGTCACAGTAATTGTCAAGTGAGTGATACAGAGAATCAAGGAAGACAAAACTCCCTCCAAACAGGAACTACTGTCACTGAGAAACACATGGCCCGAGTCCCGAGAGGATTTCAT